>NC_065598.1:74035698-74398198 GCF_024542745.1 Macaca thibetana thibetana | reverse complement strand
AACCAAACACTACCTGTTTCCCAAAAACCTACTGAAATAAAAATAAAATAAAATAAAAATAAAGATATGCAAAAAAGAGTTTAGTTGTTTACATAAAATATGGAAAGATAGTCAAAATAAATGTAAAAAAAAAACCAAGGTAGAGACTGTGAAGTGTAGTGCCACTTGTTAAACACACACACATGCACATACTTGCACACATTCTTATATATGCTTATGAATTCATAGACTATTTCTGGAAAGACAAGAAACTTTACAATGGGGCTAGGGAGGGAAGAGACTTGCTTTCTAACATCTTTAATTTAGTTTGAATTACTTTTTAACATGTCCATGTACTACTTTTATACATTAATACATTTTACATATATTTTTTAATACAAGTGAGCATATTTACTCAGTAAATACTAGTAATTCTTCTTGACCTTGCAGGAAATTTCTAAAGGACAGCTTGAATACAAAGATGAGAAGAGGCCTTTAAAATGACCACAGTGCTTCAAGAGTCTGGTTGAATTTTAATACCAATAATTTGTAACCAACATAAAGCCATTTTGTTTGGCCTAACAGAACCAACATATAATTCTATGGTAGGAATACATAGCACATTTGTTATAAATTTTGGAAGCGGACCCCCTGGATTCAATTCTTAGCTACATCACTAACTGAGCAAACTTAGGCAAGTTACTTAACCTCTTTCCTTCAGTTTTCTCAACATAAAATGAGGGTAAAAATTGTACTCTGTTTAGATTGTTTTTGGGATTGAATGAGTTCATATGTGTAAATCACATAGTATTAATTCTTGGTATTTAGTAAGACCCACTAAGTAATAACTAATGTAACAGGATGCTAAATCTGACTTTTGCTGCTGTGTCAGTTTCATAAAAGGCCCAAGGCCAAAAACAATGTAATGGCCAGTGAAGTGCTAGGTCTTCCAGAAAGGCTTGCACAAGGAGTGGCCAAAATTTGATTCTGCCAACATTCATTCACCTCCAGGATATACAAGGATACATAAGAAAAGGCTAAGAATTTGTTGAGAATATAACAGAACAGTAGTGTAGATTTATTTAAAGTTCTTAATCGCAATTATTTTGGTGTGATATTTCTGCAACTGATTTTTGTTCTTCTTTTTAAGTTTAGATTTTTCTGTGTGAACACATACGTCTAATATAATAAAACAATGCCATTTTTAAAAAGTCAAAAACACAATGCTATTTTTATTATAAAAATATTTTTAAATCATAAATAGTAAAAATGAATATAACAACTTTATGTAACTTACTGTGTCTATTTTATTTCTTGAGACTCTTTGCGTCTCCAAACTTCATTCACGTCTACTTAAACTCTTTTAATCTATCTCTAAACAGTGCCCAATAAACATTCTTGTTTTTGACGATTGAAGAGTTGTTTAGAAGTTTAAACTTTACCACACTAACTTAACCACGTATTTTACAATCATGAATAATTACATAACTCTTGACCCTTGTGAGTGACTTTCACAAGAAAACATCGTAATACGACTTATCAAAGTTTTGTACAAACTCATTAAGTATGATTTGTTTTAAATTCTTCTTAATGATAGACGCTGTGCACCATCAGGAGGTGGAGAGAAGGAGTGTGTTTTTAAAAAAATCTATTGGGTACTATTCTCACTACCTGGGTGATGGGATCCATACCCCAAACCTCAGCATCATGCAACATTCCCATGTAAATTTGCATATGTACCTCCTGTATCTAAAATAGAAGTTGAAGTTTAAAAAATAAAAAAGTCTCTCTGCACCTAAGTAAGTTTGTGAAATATAACCTGCTTTTTTCAAAAAAGGCATTGTCTGTTCAGACATATGTTGGGCAAACGGTCTTTGATGAAATAAGAGACTCTATTGTCTTGAGCTTTGTATACCCACCCTGATGTTGAACATTTTGGTTGCTTTGTTCACTTAAGTTACACACTGAGAACCTACTATGTGCCAACCACTGAGTAAGGCAGTGAGGACGCAAGACAAAACCACAGCACCTTCCCTTAAGTTCACAATCCCATGGGGAAGAAAGACATGAATACTAGCCATTAAAACACAATGTGGTAGGTGTTGTAATGGAGAGTGTAAAGATTTCCTTCACGTGTCATGATGTCAAGATTTTCCTCACTGCCTTTTGATACCTTTTGGTTAGAAGGGGAGATGTGTAGCAATAAAATGTAGATGAACACAGCAATGAGCAATCAAGATGGGAGAGGAGGAATTAAAAACATTGGGGAGAGGAGCTCTTCTCAGACTGGTGAATAATTGAATGTGCACAAGGAAAACATCCCATACCAATTACAGTCCAGACCAAGTCCACAGACTGATATAGTCAAGAAAATCTTGGCCTAATAAGAAAATACCATTCAAAGAGCCAGGGTTGAAATCAGTTGCTCTCTGGGCAAACAGTGAGTGAATCATCAAAAACAGTAAAAGAGGAGCAAGATGGCCGAATAGGAACAGCTCCAGTCTCCAACTCCCAGCGCGAGCGACACAGAAGACAGGTGATTTCTGCATTTTCAACTGAGGTACTGGGTTCATCTCACTAGGGAGTGCTGGACAATCAGTGCTGGTCAGCTACTGCAGCCCGACCAGCGAGAGCTGAAGCAGGGAGAGGCATCGCCTCACCTGGGAAGCGAAAGGGGAAAGGGAATCCCTTTTCCTAGCCAGGGGAACTGAGACACACAACACCTGGAAAATCGGGTAACACCCACCCCAATACTGCGCTTTAAGCAAACAGGCACACCAGGAGATTATATCCCACACCTGGCTGGGAGGGTCCCACGCGCACGGAGCCTCCCTCACTGCTAGCACAGCAGTCTGCTATCTCGGCGGCAAGGCAGCAGCGAGGCTGGGGAAGGGGCGCCCGCCATTGTTGAGGCCTAAGTAGGTAAAAAAAGCTGCTGGGAAGCTCGAACTGGGTGGAGCTCACAGCAGCTCAAGGAAACCTGCCTGTCTCTGTAGACTCCACCTCTGGGGACAGGGCACAGTAAACAACCACAATAGCAGCAGAAACCTCTGCAGACGCAAACGACTCTGACAGCTTTGAAGAGAGCAGTGGATCTCCCAACACGGAGGTTGAGATCTGAGAAGGGACAGACTGCCTGCTCAAGTGGGTCCCTGACCCCTGAGTAGCCTAACTGGGAGACATCCCCTACTAGGGGAAGTCTGATGCCCCACACCTCATAGGGTGGAGTACACCCCTGAGAGGAAGCTTCCAAAGCAAGAATCACACAGGTACACTCGCTGTTCACAATATTCTATCTTCTGTAGCCTCTGCTGCTGACACCCAGGCAAACAGGGTCTGGAGTGGACCTCAAGCAATCTCCAACACCTGAAGCTGAGGGTCCTGACTGTTAGAAGGAAAACTATCAAACAGGAAGGACACCTACACCAAAACCCCATCAGTACGTCACCACCATCTTCATCAAAGACCAGAGGCAGATAAAACCACAAAGATGGGGAAAAAGCAGGGCAGAAAAGCTGGAAATTCAAAAAATAAGAACGCATCTCCCCCGGCAAAGGAGCGCAGCTCATCGCCAGCAACGGATCAAAGCTTGACGGAGAATGATTTGGACGAGATGAGAGAAGAAGGCTTCAGTCAATCAAACTTCTCACAGATAAAGGAGGAATTACGTACCCAGAGCAAAGAAACTAAAAATCTTGAAAAAAAAGTGGAAGAATTGATGGCTAGAGTAATTAATGCAGAGAAGGTCATAAACGAAATGAAAGAGATGAAAACCATGACACGAGAAATACGTGACAAATGCACAAGCTTCAGTAACCGACTCGATCAACTGGAAGAAAGAGTATCAGCAATTGAGGATCAAATGAACGAAATGAAGCGAGAAGAGAAACCAAAAGAGAAAAGAAGAAAAAGAAATGAACAAAGCCTGCAAGAAGCATGGGATTATGTAAAAAGACCAAATCTATGTCTGATTGGGGTGCCTGAAAGTGAGGGGGAAAATGGAACCAAGTTGGAAAACACTCTTCAGGATATCATCCAGGAGAACTTCCCCAACCTAGTAGGGCAGGCCAACATTCAAATCCAGGAAATACAGAGAACGCCACAAAGATACTCCTCGAGAAGAGCAACTCCAAGACACATAATTGCCAGATTCACCAAAGTTGAAATGAAGGAAATAATCTTAAGGGCAGCCAGGGAGAAAGGTCAGGTTACCCACAAAGGGAAGCCCATCAGACTAACAGCAGATCTCTCGGCAGAAACTCTCCAAGCCAGAAGAGAGTGGGGGCCAATATTCAACATTCTTAAAGAAAAGAATTTTAAGCCCAGAATTTCATATCCAGCCAAACTAAGTTTCATAAGTGAAGGAGAAATAAAATCCTTTACAGATAAGCAAATGCTTAGAGATTTTGTCACCACTAGGCCTGCCGTACAAGAGACCCTGAAGGAAGCACTCAACATGGAAAGGAACAACAGGTACCAGCCATTGCAAAAACATGCCAGAATCTAAAGACCATTTAGGCTAGGAAGAAACTGCATCAACTAACGAGCAAAATAACCAGTTAATATCATAATGGCAGGATCAAGTTCACACATAACAATATTAACCTTAAATGTAAATGGACTACATGCTCCAATTAAAAGACACAGACTGGCAAACTGGATAAAGAGTCAAGACCCATCAGTCTGCTGTATTCAGGACACCCATCCCACATGCAGGGACATACATAGGCTCAAAATAAAGGGATGGAGGAAGATTTACCAAGCAAATGGAGAACAAAAAAAAGCAGGGGTTGCAATCCGAGTCTCTGATAAAACAGACTTTAAACCATCAAAGATCAAAAGAGACAAAGAAGGCCATTACATAATGGTAAAAGGATCAATTCAACAGGAAGAGCTAACTATCCTAAATATATATGCACACAATACACGAGCACCCAAATTTATAAAGCAAGTCCTTAAAAACTTACAAAGAGACTTAGACTCCCATACAATAATAATGGGAGACTTCAACACTCCACTGTCAACATTAGACAGATCAATGAGACAGAAAGTTAACAAGGATATCCAGGAATTGAAATCATCTCTGCAGCAAGCAGACCTAATAGACATCTATAGAACTCTCCACCCCAAATCAACAGAATATACATTCTTCTCAGCACCACATCGCACTTATTCCAAAATTGACCACATAATTGGAAGTAAAGCACTTCTCAGCAAATGTACAAGAACAGAAATTATAACAACCTGTCTCTCACACCACAGTGCAATCAAACTAGAACTGAGGAATAAGAAACTCAATCAAAACCGCTCAACTACATGGAAACTGAACAACCTGCTCCTGAATGACTACTGGGTACATCACGAAATGAAGGCAGAAATCAAGATGTTCTTTGAAACCAATGAGAACAAAGAAACAACATACCAGAATCTCTGAGACACATATAAAGCAGTGTGTAGAGGGAAATTTATAGCACTAAATGCCCACAAGAGAAAGCAGCAAAGATCTAAGATTGACACTCTAACATCACAATTAAAAGAATTAGAGAAGCAAGAGCAAACACATTCGAAAGCTAGCAGAAGGCAAGAAATAACTAAGATCAGAGCAGAACTGAAGGAGATAGAGACACAAAAAACCCTCCAAAAAATCAATGAATCCAGGAGTTGGTTTTTTGAAAAGATCAACAAAATTGACAGACCACTAGCAAGACTAATAAAGAAGAAAAGAGAGAAGAATCAAATAGATGCAATAAAAAATGGTAAAGGGGATATCACCACCGACCCCACAGAAATACAAACTACCATCAGGGAATACTATAAACACCTCTAAGCAAATAAACTAGAAAATCTAGAAGAAATGGATAGTTTCCTGGACACTTACACTCTTCCAAGACTAAACCAGGAAGAAGTTGAATCCCTGAATAGACCAATAGCAGGCTCTGAAATTGAGGCAATAATTAATAGCCTACCAACGAAAAAAAGTCCAGGACCAGATGGATTCACAGCTGAATTCTACCAGAGGTACAAGGAGGAGCTGGTACCATTCCTTCTGAAACTATTCCAATCAACAGAAAAAGAGGGAATCCTCCCTAACTCATTTGATGAGGCCAACATCATCCTGATACCAAAGCCTGGCAGAGACACAACAAAAAAGAGAATTTTAGACCAATATCCCTGATGAACATCGATGCAAAAATCCTCAATAAAATACTGGCAAACCAGATTCAACAGCACATCAAAAAGCTTATCCACCATGATCAAGTGGGCTTCATCCCTGGGATGCAAGGCTGGTTCAACATTTACAAATCAATAAACATAATCCAGCATATAAACAGAACCAAAGACAAAAACCACATGATTATCTCAATAGATGCAGAAAAGGCTTTTGACAAAATTCAACAGCCCTTCATGCTAAAAACGCTAAATAAATTCGGTATTGATGGAACGTACCTCAAAATAATAAGAGCTATTTATGACAAACCCACAGCCAATATCATACTGAATGGGCAAAAACTGGAAAAATTCCCTTTGAAAACTGGCACAAGACAGGGATGCCCTCTCTCACCACTCCTATTCAACATAGTGTTGGAAGTTCTGGCTAGGGCAATCAGGCAAGAGAAAGAAATCAAGGGTATTCAGTTAGGAAAAGAAGAAGTCAAATTGTCCCTGTTTGCAGATGACATGATTGTATATTTAGAAAACCCCATTGTCTCAGCCCAAAATCTCCTTAAGCTGATAAGCAACTTCAGCAAAGTCTCAGGATACAAAATTAATGTGCAAAAATCACAAGCATTCTTATACACCAGTAACAGATAAACAGAGAGTCAAATCATGAATGAACTTCCATTCACAATTGCTTCAAAGAGAATAAAATACCTAGGAATCCAACTGACAAGGGATGGAAAGGACCTCTTCAAGGAGAACTACAAACCACTGCTCAGTGAAATAAAAGAGGACACAAACAAATGGAAGAACATACCATGCTCATGGAGAGGAAGAATCAATATCGTGAAAATGGCCATACTGCCCAAGGTAATTTATAGATTCAATGCCATCCCCATCAAGCTACCAACGAGTTTCTTCACAGAATTGGAAAAAACTGCTTTAAAGTTCATATGGAACCAAAAAAGAGCCCGCATCTCCAAGACAATCCTAAGTCAAAAGAACAAAGCTGGAGGCATCACGCTACCTGACTTCAAAGTATACTACAAGGCTACAGTAACCAAAACAGCATGGTACTGGTACCAAAACAGAGATATAGACCAATGGAACAGAACAGAGTCCTCAGAAATAATACCACACATCTACAGCCATCTAATCTTTGACAAGCCTGAGAGAAACAAGAAATGGGGAAAGGATTCCCTATTTAATAAATGGTGCTGGGAAAATTGGCTAGCCATAAGTAGAAAGCTGAAACTGGATCCTTTCCTTACTCCTTATACAAAAATTAATTCAAGATGGATTAGAGACTTAAATGTTAGACCTAACACCATAAAAATCCTAGAGGAAAACCTAGGTAGTACCATTCAGGATATAGGCATGGGCAAAGACTTCATGTCTAAAACACCAAAAGCAATGGAAGCAAATGCCAAAGTTGACAAATGGGATCTCATTAAACTAAAGAGCTTCTGCACAGTAAAAGAAACTACCATCAGAGTGAACAGGCAACCTACAGAATGGGAGAAAATTTTTGCAATCTACTCATCTGACAAAGGGCTAATATCCAGAACCTACAAAGAACTCAAACAAATTTACAAGAAAAAAACAAACAACCCCATCAAAAAGTGGGCAAAGGATATGAACAGACATTTCTCAAAAGAAGACATTCATACAGCCAACAGACACATGAAAAAATGCTCATCATCACTGGCCATCAGAGAAATGCAAAGCAAAACCACAATGAGATACCATCTCACACCAGTTAGAATGGCGATCATTAAAAAGTCAGGAAACAACAGGTGCTGGAGAGGATGTGGAGAAATAAGAACACTTTTACACTGTTGGTGGGATTGTAAACTAGTTCAACCATTATGGAAAACAGTATGGCGGTTCCTCAAGGATCTACAACTAGATGTACCATATGACCCAGCCGTCCCATTACTGGGTATATACCCAAAGGATTAGAAATCATGCTGCTATAAAGACACATGCACACGTATGTTTATTGCAGCACTATTCACAATAGCAAAGACTTGGAATCAACCCAAATGTCCATCAGTGACAGATTGGATTAAGAAAATGTGGCACATATACACCATGGAATACTATGCAGCCATCAAAAAGGATGAGTTTGTGTCCTTTGTAGGGACATGGATGCAGCTGGAAACCATCATTCTTAGCAAACTATCACAAGAACAGAAAACCAAACACCGCATGTTCTCACTCATAGGTGGGAACTGAACAATGAGATCACTTGGACTCGGGAAGGGGAACATCACACACTGGGGCCTGTCATGGGGAGGGGGAGGGGGGAGGGATTCCATTGGGAGTTATACCTGATGTAAATGACGAGTTGATGGGTGCTGACGAGTTGATGGGTGCAGCACAGCAACATGACCCAAGTATACATATGTAACAAACCTGCATGTTATGCACATGTACCCTAGAACTTAAAGTTTAATAATAATAATAAAAAAGAAAATTAAAAAGAGAATGCCACAAGAAGAGAAAATTACAAGCCAATATCCCTGATTAACATAGATGCAAAAATTTTCAATTAAATACCAGCAATTCAAATTCAACAGCTCTGAAATATTTATACACCATGATCAAGTGGGATTTTCCCTGTGGTGCAAAGATGATTTAACACATGCAAATCAGTAAATATGATACACCACATTAACAGAATGAAAGATAAAAATTATATAATAATTTCAACAGATACAAAAAAATGACAAAACTTAACATCCTTTCATGATAAAACCTCTTAATAAAATAGGTATAGAAGGAATGTCTGTCAACACAATAAAAGCCATATATGACAAGCCCACAACTAAGATAATACACAATGGTGAAAAAAGATCAGAAACAAGACAAGGATGCCTTTCTTGCCACTTCTATTCAACATAGTGTTGGAAGTCCTAGCCAGAGCAATTAGGCAAGAAAGAGAAATAAAAGGCATCCAAATTGGAATGAAAGAAGATAAATTGTCTCTCTTTGCAGATGACATGATCTTATATATACAAAATAAACAACAGAAGCCAAGATAGTGGACTAGAAGCAGGTCATGTACACCACCCTCACAGAGAGGAAACAAAAGGGCTAGTGAACACTGACCTTGCAGGCCAATAATCTCAGAAACCAAGTCAAGATCCATCAAAAAAGCAGTGGGAAACACAGAGGAGAGAGGAGTAAAGCCTGTTTGAGCTCAGTGCAGAGCCAGGAGCCAGGAGACCCTCCCCAACATGGGAAAGGTTGAGTGAGTGAGACCCCCCTCCCAAGGCATTCACACTCGCCACAAGAACCTGTGCAAGACTGGGAATGACAGAATCTCCATGGCCCCCTTCATACACCCCACACTTTCCATTGTACTTCTGGACGGAGAAAAAGAGCCACCTGGATTTTCTGTGCAGTCAACCCTTGAGTCCAAGGGGACTTCTACAAGCCCTGGGTTTGGAGCAGACCAGCACCAGTGCCATAGCGCCAGTAGAGGCCACAGTCATGGTACGTGGGAGCAGTAGGAGCTCTAGACCCCTCACCAGACAAGACTCGGTGCTTGCTTTCAGCCCAACAGTACCACTTCTGCATGTACTCAGCCAGCAGTCACAGCTTCCTGTTGTTCTGGGAAGGACCTGGACAGCAGAGTGGGAAATACCACCTATATCCACCACTGGTAGCCAGTCAGGCAATGCCTGCTGGAACTTCTAGTCCAGGAATCCCACTTCTGTTTGAATTCAGCAAGTGGGCACAGCCTTCTGTTATCCTGAAAAGCATGCAGATGACAGGGTGGGTGACTCCACCTACCCCTGCCACTTATAGCCAGGCAGGCAATACCTGCTAAAGCTTCTAACCAAGCAGTCCCACTTCTGTGTGGACTCAGCCAGTGGGCACAGCCTCCTCCTTTTGTCCCAGGAAGCACCCAGAAAACAGGGCAGGTAATTCCACCCTCCACCCCCTGTCTCTAATAGGCAGTTGAACCATGCCTGCTACAGCTTCCACCCCAGTGGTTCTACCTCTGCCTGAAGTTGCCAGTGGGCACAGCCTCCTGTTGCCCTGGAAACACCAAGACAGCTGGGAAGGCAACTCCACCCTCCTCTCATAGCCAGAAGGATCACATCCACTAGAGCCTTCAGCACAATGGTCCTGCTTCTGCCTGAACTTTGCAGGCAGGCACAACCTCATGATCCCTCAGGAAGCACTCAGACAGCAGACTAGAACTGACCCAGCAAGGACATAATCTGCCTACCAATTGTATCCCCTACCAGATAAAGCCCCATAGACTAGAACACCCAGCAAAAGAAATGCGAGCACAGAGACAATAATCAGAGCGTATCCTCTAAGACCCCGGTGTGGACTAAAATTAAAGCCAGGTGACTGAACCCACCTTATCAACCAACAATCAAACCCCCAATGAAATCAAAAATGATAAAAGAAAAAAACTCAAAAGGCAGAAACTTTGAAAACAAGGAATATAAGCCCACACAGATGAGGAGAACAAAATATGCAAGAATTTTGGCAACTCAAGAAGCTACAGTGTCTTCTAACCTCCAAGCAACTGCACTAGTTTCCCAGCGATGGTTCTTATCCAGGCTGACATGGCTGAAATGTCAGAAATATAATTCATAATATGGATAGGAACAAATATAATTGACATTCAGGAGAAAGTTGAAACCCAATCCAAAGAACTTAAGAAATAAAAACAAACACTAGAGATAAAAGTTGAGATGATCATTTTAAGAAAAAAAAAAAAAACAGATGATAGAGATGAAACACTCACTTCGGTAATTTTATGATATAATAGCAAGTATTAACAGGAGACTCAATCAAGCCAAGGAGACTCAATCAAGCCAAGGAAACAATCTCAGAACTTGGAGAACAATTTTTCAAATAAACTCAATCAGACAGAAATAAAGAAAAACCAAAAAGAATAATAAAGAGAACATGTAAGAAACATGGGATTATGTAGAGAGAAAAAATCTATGACTCACTGGCATCTCTGAAAGAGAGGGAGAGAAACCAAGCAACTTGGGAAATATACCCAAGGATACCATCCACAAAAATTTCCCCAACCTCACTAGGGAGGCCAACATTTAAATCTAGGAAATGCAGAGAACCCCATCAAGATACTATACAAGATAACCATTCCCAAGACACAAAGTCATCAGATTCTCCAAGGTCAATATGAAAGAAAAAATATTAAAAGCAGCTAGAGAGAAGGAGCAGGTTACCTACAAAGGGAACCTTATCAGGTTAACAGTGGACTTCTCATCAGAAACTCTATAAGCCAGAAGAGATTTGGGGCCTATATTCAGCATTCTTAAAGAAAAGAAATTCCAATCAAGAATTTTCTATCAAGCCAAAATAAGAATCAAAAGTGAAGGAGAAGTAAGATCCTTTTCAGACAAGCAAATGCTACATGCATTCATTATCATCAGACCTGCCTTATAAGAAGTCCTTCAAGGAGTGCTAAATATGGAAAGGAAACACTGCTACTTGCCACCACAAAAATATACTTAAGTATGAAGACAATGGACACTATAAAGCAACCACACAATCAAGTCTGTTTAATAACCAACTAACAATACAATAACAGGATCAAACCTACACATATAAATATTAACCTTGAATTTAAATGGGCTAAATATCCCAATTAAAAGGCACAGAGTGGCAAGCTGAATAAAGAGGCAAGATCCAACTGTATGTTATCTACAAGAGACCTATCTCACGTGCAGTGACATCCATAGCCTCAAAGTAAAGGGATGGAGAAAATTCTACCAAGCTAATTGAAAACAGAAAACAGCTGGAGTTCCTATTCTAACTTCAAACAAGTCATACTTAAGACCAACAATGATCTAAAAAAACAAGGGCATTACATAATGATAAAGGTTTCAATTGAGTAAGAACACCCAACTTTCTTAAATATATATGCACCCAATACGAGAGCACCCAGATTCATTAAGCAAGTTCTTAGTGACCAACAAAGACACTTAGATAGCCATACAATAACTGTGGGAGATGTGAACACCCCACTGATGGTACTAGATCATTGAGGCAGAAAACTAACAAAGATATTAAAGATCTGAACTCAACATTTGACCAAATGAACATCTACAGAACAGACCAAGTAGACTTCTACAGAACTCTCTACCTCAAAACAACAGAATATACATTCTCTTCATCTGCACAGGGCATTGACTCTAAAACTGAACACACAATTGGCCATAAAACAATCCTCAGCAAATTCAAAAAACAAAACAAAACAAAACAAAATCATACCAAACACATTCTTGTACCACAGTGCAATAAAAATAGAAATCAATAATAAGAAAATTATTCAAAACCATACAATTACATAAAAATTAAACGACCTACTCCAGAATGATTTTTGGGTAAACAATGAAATTAAGACAGAAATCAAGACATTCTTTGAAATTAATGAGAACAAATACATAATACATCAGAATCTCTGTGACACAGACAAAACAGTAAGAGGGAACTTTATAGCACTAAATGCTCACATCAAAAAGTTAGAAATATCTCAAATTAACAACCTAACATCACACATAGAAGAACCAAGAAAGCAAGAGCAAACCAACCCCAAAGCTAGAAGAAGACAAGAAATAACCAAAATCAGAGTTGAACTGAAGGAAATTAAAATGAAAACAAAAAACAAATTTAAAAGATCAATGAATCCAGGGGTTGCTTCCTTGAAACAATTAAGATTTTTAGATTACAGAACACTAGTTAGATTAATAAAGTATAAAGAGAGAAGATCTAAATAAACATAATCAGAAATGACAAAAGGGACATTATCACCAACCCTACAATAATATGGAAAACCCTCAGAAACTACTACAAACACTTCTATACACACAAATAGAAAACCTAGAAGAAATGGATAAATTCTTCAAAAGATACAAGATCTCAAGATTGAACCAGGAGGAAATTATATACCTGAACAGACCAAAAATGAGTTCTAAAACTGAGTCAGTAATAAAAAACCTGCCAACCAGAAAATGCCCAGGACCATGTGGATTTACAGCTGAATTTTACCAGATATATAAAGAAGAGTTGGTACCATTCCTACTGGAATTATTCCAAAAAGTTGAGAAGGAGGGATTCCTGTCTTAATTCATCCTGTGAGGCCAGCATCATCCTGATACCAAAACCTGGCACAGACACAACAACAAAAGAAAACTTCAGGCCAATATTCTTGATGAACATATATGTAAAAATACTAAAAAAAAAAAAAAAAAAAAAAAAAGTACCTGGTGTCTTTTATTAAGAATTTACTCCCCCCATTTCTCACAGAGAATAACAGTCGGGAGTCATTGTCACAATATAATAGAAATGTTAGCAACCAGATTCATGTAAGGACTAAGTGGTCCTCATGAATTGCATTAAGACTCTGTACTGCTCATATTACACTCCATCCTCTCTGTAGTTTGCTGGGTAGTGGAGGGGGTAAGCTAAATCGTAGTTTCTGACAATAACTGGGAAGGATTTTTCTTAAATAACGATGGAATTGGTATAATTGGGATTGAAAACCAAAACTTGGAACTAAGATAGAGAAGATGGAGTGTATGTAGAAGGGCTGTTAAAAATGTAAACCTTGGTTGCATTATTTGTGGAGGCTCAAACTTGTGAAGGTTAAATACCATAATTTTTCCATTTGTTCTGCATTTTGATTCTGAAAAGAAAGCTGGCTTTGCCCATTTCTTATTAAAAAAACTTGTTGTAAATCCAGTTGTCTAATGGGATCTATATGAAGTTAGCCATGTCTGTATGCCCTTCTCCCACAAAATACTGTATAACTAGTGTGCTTGTAGTAGTTAACTCCACCATCTCTGTAAGCTAATGAAATTGTGAGTCACCCATTTATATCTTAATTTTTAATCATGTCAGTTCTTGAATGGGTATCTCCTTAGCCTGCTGATTTCTTTTTCTTTCTAAAGAAAGTGGGTGGAGAAATTAATTTAGACGTTTGTTTGCAATAAAAAGAATTCATTTAAAAAAAAAATTCTAGGAAACTAAATCCACCAGTACATCAAAAAGCTAGTCCAACATGACCAAGTAGGTTTTCTCCCTGGATGCAAGATTGGTTCACCATACACAAATCAAAAATAGTGATTCACCACATAAACAGAATGAAAAACAAAAACCACATTATCATATCAATAGATGCAGAAAAAGCTTTTGATAAAATTCAACATCCCTTCATGTTAAAAACCCTCTACAAAGGAGGCATTGAAGAAACATACCTCAAAATAATAAGAACCAACTATGACAAACCCATAGCCAACATCATACCAAATGGGCAAAACCTAGAAGCATTCCCTTTGAGAACCAGCACAAGACAAGGATACCCACTGTTACCTCTCCTATTCAACATAATACTGGAAGTCCTGGACAGAGCAATCAGGCAAGAGAAAGAAATAAAAGGTAACCAAATAGGAAAGGAAGAAGTCAAGCTACCTCTCTTTGCAGATTACATAATTTTATACCAAGAAAACCCTGTAGTCTCTCCCCCACAGCTCCTATCTCTGATAAACAAACTTCAGGAAAGTCTCAGGATACAAAATCAATGTACAAAAATCAGTACCATTTCTATACATCAGCAACATCCAAGCTGAGAGTCAAATCAGAATGCAATCCCATTTACAATAGCCACAAAAAGAATAAAATACCTAGGAAAAAAGCTAACAAGGAAGATGAAAGATCTCTACAATAAGAATTACAAAACACTGCTGAAAGAAATCAGAGATGACACAAATGGAAAAACATTTCATGCTCATGGATAAAAAGAATCAATACTGTTAAAATGACAATACTGCCCAAAGCAATTTACAGTTTCAATGCTATCCATATCAAATTCCCAGTGGCAGTCTTCACAAAATTAAGAAAAAAACATTTTAAAATTCATATTGAAACAAAACAGAGCCCAAAACCCAAGGTAATCCTAGGCAAGAAGCACAAAGCTGGAGGCATCAGATTACCAACTTCAAACTATACTACAAGTAACCAAAAGAGGATGGTACTGGTACAAAAATAGACACATAGAACAATGAAACAGAAAAAGAGAGCCCAGAAATAAAGCCACAGACCTACAACTATCTGATCTTCAACAAAGTCAAGAAAAACAAGCAATGGGAGAAGGAGTCCCTATCCAACAAATTGTGCTGGGATAACTTGCTACCCATATGCAGAAGAATGAATCTGGATTCCTTTCTTAATCCATATACAAAAAGCAACTCAATATGGATTAAAGACTTAAACATAAGACCTAAAACTATAAAAGCCCTGAAAGATACCTAGGAAATACCATTCTGGACATAGGCCTGGCAAAAATTTCATGATGAAGATGCCGAAAGTAATTGCAACAACAACAACAACAACAACAACAACAAAAAACAGACAAACGGAACCTAATTAAACTAAAGAGCTCCTATACAACAAAAGGAAAAGGAACTATCAACAGAGTAAACAGCCAGTCTACAGAAAGGGAGAAAATATGCATTCAACAAAGGTCTAACATCCAGAATCTATGAGAAACTCAAACGAATTTACAAGCAAAAAACAAGCAACTTCATTAAAAAGTGGTCAAATTAAATGTGTAGACATTTCAAAAGAAGACTTACATATGACCAACAAGCATATGAAAAAATGCTCAATATCACTAATCATCAGAGAAATGCAAATCAAAACTACAATGGAATACCATTTCACACCAATCAGAACGGCTGTCTTTAAAAAGTCAAAAAATAACAGATGTTGGTGAGGTTGTGGGGAAAGGGGAATGTTTATATGCTGTTGGTGGGAATAAAAATTAGTTTAGCCATTGTGGAAAGCAATGTAGAGATTTCCCAAAGAACTTAAAACAGAACTACCATGTGACCCAGCAATCCCATTACTGGGTACATACCCAAAGGAATGTAAACCATTCTTCCATAAAGAATATAAACCATTCTTCCATACACATAGGCATGCCTATGTTCATCACAGTACTAGTCACAATAGCAGAGTCATGGAATCAATGTAAATGCCCATCAACAGTAAACTGGATAACAAAAACATGGTGCATATATGCCATGGCAGCAGTAAAGAAGAATGAGATCATGTCCTTTGCAGCAATAAGGCTGGACCTGGAGGTCATAATCCTAAGTGAACTAAGGCAAAAACAGAATACGAAATACTGCATATTCTCACTTATAAGTGGGAGTTAAAAATTGAATACACATAGACACAAAGAAGAGAACAACAGACACTGGGGCCTCCATGACTGTGGAGGGTGGGAGGAGGCAGAAGATCATAAAACAACCTATCTGGTACCATGCATATTACCTGAGTGATGAAATAATGTGTACATCAAATCCCCATGACACATAATTTACCTATATAACAAACCCGCAAATGTACCCCTGAACCAAAATTAAAGTTAAAAATAAAAGAAAATTTTTGAAAAGGAAACCATAAAGAGTCCATGAAAAAACTGTTAAAATAAACAAATTCAGTAAAGTTGTAGAATATAAAATCAACATACAAAAATCAGTTGTATTTCTACATACTAACAATGAACCCTCTGAAAAAGAAATTAAGAAAACTATCCTGTTCATGACAGCATCGAAAAAATAAAATACTAAGGAATAGATTTAACAAAGGAGGTGAAAGATCTGTATAGTGAAAATCTATACAACATTGATGAAAGAAATCAAAAAGACAATTAAATGGAAAGATAGCCTATTTTCATGGATTGAAAGAATTAATATTGTGAAAATATCCATAATACCCAAGTGATCTACAGATTCAGTGCAATCCCTATCAAAATCTCAATGGTATATCCACAAAAAAATTTTTTTAATTCTAAAATTTCTATGGAACCACAAAAGAGCCCTAATAGCCACATCCTGAGAGAGAAGAAAAGGGCTGGAAAGATTCCACTTCCTAATTTCAGACTATATTACAAAGCTATAATAATCCAAACAATATAATATGGGCACCAAAACAGACACATAGACCAATGGAACAAAATAGAGTGCCCAGAAATAAATCCAAGCATATAAAGTCAACTAATTTTTGACAATGTTGCTATGAATACACAAAAGGGAAAATAAATTCTTTTCAATACGTAGTGCTTGAAAAACTGGACACCCACATGCAAAATAATTAAATTGGACCATTGTCTTACATCATATACCAAAATTAATTCAAAATGAACCACAGACGTAAATGTAAGACCCTGAAACTGTAAAAATCCTAGAAGAAAACATTGGTCTTATGAATTATTTTTTAAATATGACACAAAAAGCACAGGTAACAAAAGCAAAAATAAATGAGTGAAACTACAATAAATGAAAACATTTCTGCACTGGAAAGGAAACAATCAACAAAAGGAAAAGGCAGCCTAGAAAATGGGAGAAAATACGTGCAAACCATATATCCAAAAAGGGATTAATGTCCAAATTATAAAATGAAGTCATACAACTCAATAGCAAAAAAACAAATAACTTGACTAAAATATGGGCAGAGAGCCTGAATAAACATTTTTCCTAAGACATAAAATGGCCTCCAGGTATATGACAAGGTACTCAACATCACTAATCATTAGAGAAGTACAAATCAAAACCATAATGAAATATCATGTCACAGTTATTAGGATGGCTATTATTGAAAAGACAAGAGATAATAAGTGTTGGTGAGGATGCAGAGATAAGCAAACCCTTGTACACTGTCGCTGGGAATGTAAATTGGTACAGCCATTATGTAAAACATTATGGGTGTTCCTCAAAACATTAAAGATAGAACTATTATATAATCCAGCAATTCTACTTCTAGGGATATATCCAAAGGAAATAAAATCAGTATCTCAAAGAGATACCTACCTGCCCCCATTTTCATTGCAGCACTATTCACAGTAGCCAAAATATGGAAACAACCTAAATGTTATCCACACTGGATAAAGAAAATGCAATATATGTATATATGATATATTTATCCATATATATATAGTGTGAGTATATATACCATAATATACATAGTATATGCTATATACTAAACTATATACTATGTAGTATATGCTATATACTATACTATATACTATGTAGTATATGCTATATACTATACTCTATATGCTATATAGTATACAGTGTACACACACACACACACACACACACACACAAAATGGGATACTATTCAGCCATAAAAAGAAGGATATCTTGTCATTTGCAACAACATGGATGAACCTGGAGGACATCATGCTACTGAAATAATACAGACAAAGAAAGGCACATAATGTATGATCTCACTTGTATTTGCCATTTAAAACAGTAGAACGTATACAGAGTAGAAGGGTGGTTGCCAGGGACTGGGAGGGTGAGGGAAATAGGGAAATGTTAATCAAATGATACAAACTTTCAGTTAGAAGAAGAACAAGTTCTGGGGACCTAATGTACTGCATGAATGATGATGGCCGTGTTAATTAATTTGATTACAATAATCATTATATAATACATATGCATTGTGTAATGCATATACACAATTTAAGTTAAATCATCTTGTTGTATACATTGGATATATACAATCTTTATTTGTCAATTAAATACTTTAAAATAAAAAAAGAAAAAAGAAAATGAGCAAAGGAGATGAACAGATATTGCACTAAAGAAGACATACAGATGACAAATAAGCACATAAGATGTTCAACTTTATTAGCCTTTAGGAAAATGCAAATTTAAACAATAAAATGTCACTAAACACCTGTCAGAATAGCTAACATAAAAATAGTGACAACACCAAATGCCAGTGAGGATGCACAGAAATATTGCTGGTGGTAATGTAAAATGATATAACCACTCTGGAAAGCACTTTGGCAATTTCTTACAAATCTAAACATGCAACTGGTATACAACCAAACAACTAGACTCTTGGGCATTTATCTCAGAGAAATGAAAGCTTATGTCCACACAAAAATCTATACACAAGTGTTCATACAGACTTGTTTATACTAACCCCAAACTAGTGACAACCAAAACGTTCTTCAATGGCTGAATAATTAAACAAACTGGCATATCAGTATCATGGAGTAGTACTCATAAATAAAAAGAATCAAACTGTTGATCCACATGACTTGAAGTTCCAGGGAATTATGCTGAGTGGGAAAAAAAAAGACAATCCCAAAAGGTTGTATACCATATTATTCCATTTATATGACATTCTTGAAATGATAAAATTATCAGAGCAGAGAAGAGATTAATGGTTGCCCAGAATTAAGGAGGGATAGAGTGAGACACAAGTGGATGTGGCTTTACAAGGGCAACATGGATCCGTGTAGTGTTGAAAATCTTCTGTATCTGATTACATCAGTGTCAATAACCTGGTTGTCTTATTGTGCTGTAGTGCTACAAGATGTTATCATTAAGGGAAACTTGGTAAAGGGCACACAGCATCTCTCTGTATTATTGCTTAAAACTGCATAAGAATCTTCGATTATCTCAACATAACATTTTAATTTTTAAAATTTTAGAAGAAACTGAGACAGAGAGAATTTATTTAATGTTATAGAAATCAATTTATAATGTATTGTTAAATAAAAATAGGTTGCAGGCCGGCCCCGGTGGCTCATGCCTGTAATTCCAGCACTTTGGAAGGCCAAGGCAGGTGTATTACCTGTGCTCAAGAGTTTAAGACCAGCCTGATCAACATGGAGAAACCCCGTCTCTACTAAAAATACAAAATTAGCCAAGTGTGGTGGTGTATGCCTGTAATCCCAGCTACTCGTGAGGCTGAGGCAGGAGAACTTCTTGAACCCGTGAGTCGGAGATTTTGGTAAGCTGAGATCATTGCACTCCAGCCTGGGCAACAAGAGTGAATCTCCATCTCAAAAAAAAAAAAAAAAAAAAAAAAAAAAAAAAAAAAAAAAAAAAAAAAAAAAAGGTTGCAAAACAATATATATATAAAACTCATTTTGATGAATATTTTATGTATATATTTGAAGAAATAAAGAATAAAAGGCTATACACATAAACTTTAAGAATGGATGGTATCATGGATAATTTTTATTGATTTTATTTTCACTTAGTGATATTTTGTAATTTCTTATAACTAAAATAAAATAAAGTCATTTTAGAAAAAAATTTATTTACACCGAATCATTAGTGACTTCTCAAATCCACTTCCTTCAGTTGAATCTCAGTCAGCATAAGAATAGAAGCACTGGTTATAAAAATAGGACAAGTTTGTTGAAAGGTATGAAGTTCATCTTTTGAAAATTAAACATATGGCAGTTATGAAGCATATCATGCACAGAACAAAATAAAAGCAATGTTGGTCCAGGTTTTGAAGAATTATAGTGACCTGTTATTTTAGAAACATAGTATGGATAGAAATAGCACAATAACTTAAATCAAGAAAGTAAAGTGGACTTAGAATTTTTTCTTAGTTTCATTTTATTGTATTTCATAAAAATGTTTACAATGATGATATTTTAAATGGATAAATCAAAGCATATTTTATTTATGTAGGGTATATTTTTAGTTATAATTTAAAGAGTATGACATGACATCTAAAATAACGACTATAAGGCAGAATTATTCTCAGGTGCATGTATAGTAAACATAATTAAGTAAACAACTGTACTTTTCAGTTTGTAGACTAGACATTTTCTTTTAACTAAAATAATCTTTACCTGATTGCCTCATATTCTTTTTGATTTGCATTTGGAGGATGTAAAGCCGCCAGGTGACCAGTAATTCTAAATGATATTTTCAGTACTTCATATGCAGCTGTACAAAAGATTATATTTTAAAGAAATGGATATAGTATAGATTCTAGAAACATTAACTGTAATGAACATTTAAATAATCATCACAGAGATCAGATATAGTATTAATTTTCTAAAGAAAATAAATTTCCCAGATTGAAGTTAATGAATGTATTTTTGTTGGTATACCAAAATAAGTTTCCAATTAAAAAGTAGAAAATACGCATGAATGAAGTATAATGTGATTAATCAATTAAAAGTATTGGAGAAATCATTTTTTTACCTCAGTATGTGTAAAGCAAGCACTAAAAGTGATGTTGTGATAAGTATCTCATACCGAAAGAGTGTGATGGTTAATATTGAGTGTCGATTTGATTGAAAGATGCAAAGTAGTGTTCTTAGGTGTGTCTGTGAGGGTGTTGCCAAAGGAAATTAACATTTAAGTCAGTGGACTGGGAGAGGCAAACCCATCTTCAATTTGGGTGGGCACCATCTAGTCAGTTGCCAGCGTGGCTAGAATAAAGCAGAAGGAAGAACGTGGAAGGACTTCACTTGCTGGGTTTTGCTACCTTAATCTTTCTCCCATGCAGGATGCTCCCTGCCCTCTAACATCAGACCCCTAGTTCTGCAGCTTTTGGACTCTTGGACTTACACCAATGGTTTGCCAGGGGCTCTTGGGCCTTTGGCCACAGACTGAAGACTGCACTGTCTGCTTCTCTACTTTTGAGGTTTGGGGACTCACACTGGCTTCCCTGCTCCTCAGCTTACAGATGCCTGTTGTGGGACTTCACCACAACAGTGATCCTGAGAGTCGATATTTCTTAATAAACTCCCTTTCATACACACATCTAGCCTATTAGTTCTGTCCCTTTAGAGAACCATGACTAATACAAAAAGACAAATAGAAAATGAGCAGAAGCACTGGATGCCTGGGCAGCAGAAGGTATAAAAGGGAGAAAAATAGCTATTAATAAAAGAGAAGTCAGGAAGAACTCATTTCAATTATTTTCTAATTGTCTTCAGGGTGGGCCCTGTTGGACTGACAAGTTTAGAGTTAGTGTCACACATGTAGCAGACAAACCATACTTTCAAGAAGACATACACAGGGTGGAGGAGATATTTCGAGCCCTTTTTCTGCATTTACAAAACACTTCTGACTGACTCTTGTGAGAACCTATCATGTGCAACAAGACTATCTGAGGCACTCTTCAAAGTCTGAAAGGAGACAACCATTATGCAACATGGAGTACTTATTTATGTAGAATGCTACCAGCACTTCCTGCTTAAAACAGGAAGGAAGAGAAGAACTGACAGAGTAAAATGAGGCCTTTTAATCTCAGGAACAAAAAGACAGACTCTTACAGCTACCATTTTGACTACTCATGACTGCAGCTTGTTTGTTAGTTTGTTTAACTTATATTGGACTCAAGACATCCTGGAGATTGAATAATTGTCGGATTCCAGAACGTGCTTCATTTAGAAATCAATGTTAGAACCATTTCAGAGGAGAAAAGATGCCAATAATATCTTGCTGCAAAAAAAAAAAAAGTTCAATGTTATCTAACAAGAGCATTCCATAACTGACACTAAGCTGATAAATAATAATCTTAGAATTTTATACTGCATTCCCATTTTCAAAGTGCTTTCACAGACCTCAGTTCATCAATAGTGAGAAACATAAAAGCAATAGTTGAGGTTCTATGTTAAGAGATGTGACAAAAGTTATCAGTTTGAGTGCCTGAACACCATAATCCTTCACTCCTCATCCTGTTAAGTGTGTTTTCCTATTCTCCTGGTTCTATTATTTCTGTAAAGGAAAATGTTCAACCAACCAGTAACCACATATTTGCCCCCCGAGCAGTACACAACACACAACTTGGCCCACGGTTTTTCTGTATGGGTGAGAAATAAATTGTTAGGCACAACTTCACGGAACAAAAGGCAATTTATAAACTGACAAAATGAATTTGAGGCTGATTCACAGATGCATGACCCAAATCAGAAATGATGAAACTAAACAAGCCGAGCCCTTGTTCCATAACCATAGCTATTATACTTCTAGGGATTCAGCTCAGCCCTATGAGACACATATTTTTTGTGTGTTCTCTGAAGTCCAGGAAAAAATATCTTCATTTTTGTTTGTTTTAGTCAAGGTCAAAGCCTTGATCAGGCAATACAGGCTCCAACTGGCCAGTTGTGAGGAGCTCCTGAACAGAACAGGGATGCACATATTTATTAGGAAATAATCAACATCAGGAAAAGCACTTCTGATCATCTGTAAGCAAAACCAAAAGAAAAATCACCAAAAAAGTATAAAGCGAAAGGCCTGTGGAAATATTATCCCCCCCAAAACATCAAGATTATATTTTGTATTCAAATCTGTAACCAATGTTCCCTGAAGACTCACCTGTACAAACTACCAAGTCAGCAGAGTTAAGATGTAGGAAAGTTCTTAATGCTACAAACTGGAAATCATTCTTTCAGACAGTGTCTAATTCCAGTCTGGCAACTTTAAAATATAAATAACTCTGAGAGAGCAAAACCATAGTGTAAATAAAAATAAAGCTACATTTACTGGAAACATAATTTGTGCCAGGCACTGCTACATTTAAGGCTTTTAACCACCCCATAAGGTAGTCAAATTATTGGCCCCATTTTACAGACAAGGAATCTGGGGAATCAAGGGCTGAAAGTTGCATAACTTGTCCAAAATCACAACCAGTAAATGGTGAAACAAAGATTCAGCCCAAATCTATTTACCTCCCAAGCATAAGCTATTAACAACTAGGACATACAACCTCTCAGAATACTGTTTCTTCTGCAGCACTCTACCTCCTCTAGGAGAGAGGATGCTGAAATGAAAAAACAAAAAGAGGGAGTAGGTGAAAATATATTTGATTTGCTTCAAAAATTTTGCCCCAAGCTAGTACTGTTGGTATTTTTTGAAAACCAGGATGTTTCAGCAAGAGAGGTGAAGCTAGGTTAAGGGCTGGGCCCTAAAATCAAATATTTAAATCAATTTCCCTTGGCTGGAGGGTTAGCTGGTCCCTGCTGAAGTAAAGGAAATATGCCAAAGACAACTTCAGAGCATGTCTCTGGGGAATTTCCCCTGTTACAAGGAAACAACCGAGAGGTTGTTTTTACAGCTATTTACAGTTCATAAGCACTTTCATGTGCATTAGCTCACTGTTCCCAGTGCAGTACAGGGTGGAGAGCATTATCCCTTTAGTCTTATTAATTACAAATGAGAAAACTGAGACTCACAAGGTTTAAGTGACTTGCTCTGCCCCAGGTCATACTAAAAGTGATGGAGCCAAAATAAACCTAGGTCTTGGGATTCCAATTTCAAGCCAAATGAATGTTTTCCGTTTACCTTCAGAGAACTCCAATAGCTAAGGCAGTTTTACAAATAGTACTTCAGTTGTCCCTAAGCCTTGTTCTTACACCACTCCCTAACACACAAAAACAAGCAGGAAATACATACAAATAACACCTGGCAGATGCTGCCATTGTGGTAAACATGGTTCCATATGTTAAAGTGGTCCTTTGCAACTAGATACTCAATGGCAATAATTCCCTGCCCTGGTAGTATAACTCCCTCCAAGACCCCAAGTTATCTCAAAGTTACCCAAATATGTCTCTCCAAGAAAATATTTATAAGAAGGCATGCAGTATTTTGGGTGAGAGAAGGCATTGGGTAGGAGAGAAGGATGAACACATAGGCAATAAAATAATTTTATCTGAATAATACCTTATAGTTTATAAAGCCCTTTCATGTCTTTCATATTATTTGATTTTTAAATTCTGTGAAATAAACAGAGCTGAGATTATTGTGATCATTTTTTCTAATAAGAACACTAAGACTCAGAATGATGGAATAATCTATCCAAGGATGGAAAAAAAATCATCTTGAGATAGCCTTAAGGCTTTTGAGGGATCCTCTCTGGATTCAGTTTCCTCATCTATAATATGAAAGGGTGGGACTAGATTTATTTATTCAACAAATCAAACAAAGCAACACTACAACTAATTTGCATCATGTTTCCTCATGTGTAGAATAAGAGGAAGACATGGATGCTCTCCCTGGTTCTCTTCAGCTCTAACATTCTATGGAAATAGAATCTGCAGGACTCTAGAACTCACCCAGATTTGCAGGGCAAGCTGAAATTTGGCCCAGGCTCTCTGTCTCCCAAGCCTGCCTTGTGAGTAAGAGTTGGGGGTTGACTCTATAATCTAAACATCTTCTCTGTATCCTTCCCATGCCCACCAACCCAGGGCGTTAAAGTCACCATTACCTCCATCTTCTCATTGTATAATCCATGGTATGTTTTTCACATCCAATTCTCCCATCGATAGTGGATGACCTCTCCTATGACAGTCAGTCTTTGGGCCACTTCTCTTTAATGAATCTGAATTTTTTCAGAATTTTTTTTTTTTACTTTTATATTTAGGTTCAGGGGTACATGTACAAGTTTGTTACATGGGTAAATCATGTGTTGCTGAGGCTTGGTGTACAAATGATTTTGTCACCCGGGTAGTAAGCATAGCACCTGGTAAGTAGTTTTTTGACCCTTGTCCCCTCCCAAACTCCCCGCTCAAGTAGTATCCAGTGTCTATTGTTCCTATCTTTATGTCCATGTGTATTCAATGTTTAGCTCCCACTTATAAGTGAGAACATGCATTATTTCTAAACTTGACACATTTCTAAGTCATTGTAGACAGTCTCCCTAATTAAGGAAAGGCCTAGCTCTCACTGAAGGTCTTTGCCTACTTCCTCCATTACTGGTCCTCTCTTGTAGCAAAAGATGAGGTAAGAGCAACTGGCTCCAGTCTAACTGGCTCCAATTCCTAGGCTTGGAGACCGTGAAGCAGGTTTCCTGACCACACACACCCAGAAGACTCTCTGTCACTTCATCTGCCAAAATTTCCTCCAACCCAGCCCACCTCCCCATCCATAGCCATCTCCAGCTGAACTCAGGGGCAAACACTAAGCAGCAGGAAGTAAAGCTGGAGCTCATCATAATCATGACACCTCTCATTTGTATAACTTTTTTGTTTTTTTGTTTTTTTCATTGAACCTTTATGTATATTTTCTCTTTTGGTCCTGTCAGGAAAGAAAGGCAAGAACTGCAAAAATTTATGTAAAGGAGCTCCCTCATCCATGCTAACCAGGTCCGACCCCCCCCCAAAAAAACACTTAAAGCCCACAAATAGTCACACACACTCAATGTGCTTGAACCATGCTCAGAGATCCACACTGAATATAAATAAATATATAGAGGTAGAAATAAATCTGCTTCCTCTTCATTAGACACCAAAAACCTGGGTTCTTCTCCCGACTTTGACACTTAGTTATATGAACTTGTACTGATATTCTTTACCCCAAGTTAGGTATTAATTTTAACATCTGTCCTAACTTTGTGCTGTTCAATGCAGAGCCACATTCACATGTGGCTCTACTACTGAGTGTCTGAAATGTGGCTAGTGTAATTAAAATACAGAATTATTTATTGTATTAATTTACATTTAAATCTAAATAACCGGGTGTGGCTAGTGGTTACCACATGGCTAGTGGTGACAGCACAGAATAATGTACGGGGTAATGTAACATTACTTAGATGATCTGTACCATCTCTCCTAGGTAGTCTATGCTATTTTGTTCACAGGGTTCATTCAACCTCATCCAGCACTCTCAGTTAGAGGGCCCTTGCCTCACTAAAAATGACAATCCAGGGTTGTTTTATACCCATGGAATAGGCCCTGGGGCAGGAAAAAGGAAAGTTGTAATAGCCATATTTCCACAGCCAGCCTGATTTTTTTTTTTCATTGTCTCCATGTTTCTATAAGCTGGAACTGAAAGGTGAATCATGGCTATCCTAGTCTCTGTGAATGAGTGTGATAAAAGAAAAGCCTTAGACAAATTAAAGTTAACAGAGTTTAATTGAGCAAAGAACAATTTGTGAATCAGGCCATCTCCGAACCAGAAAAGGTTCAGAGAGGCTCCAGCGCTGAGGTATGGTTGAACATCTATAGATAGGAAAAGGAAAGTGACGTACAGCAAGTCAAAGTGAAATACACAAACAGTTGGATTGGTTACAACTTGACGTTTTCCTTATTTGAACATGGTTGGAACAGTTGATTACCTTTGTTTGGTCAACCTTAATGATTGACACAAGAGTAGGTTACAGTCTGTTTATACTTCAAGTTAGGTTGTAGTTCACTATGTACGGAGAAACCTTTAGGCTGAACTTAAAGTATTTCCAGAAGACACCTTTAGACTAAAATTAATTTAACAAGCATATATGTCTGTATAGAGCTGGGCTTTGAGTATAGTCATGCTCTTTACCCTTCCAAAGTGCAATTAGTATTGGCTGTGAAAAAATTTCAATCCTGGAGAAAGAAAAATTACTCTTTTTGATTTTGTGGTAAAATAATGGCATCTTGAGAGAGCCTCTTTCTAGCCTGTTTTTTCATCTATAATATGAAAGAGTTGTACTAGATTTATTTACTCAACAAACCAAACAAGGCAATGAGCCAACGGCTGAGGACACGATGATGAATCAGACATGTCATACCCTCAGGAATTCAATTTAATATAAAGTCTGAACGAGATGATGATTTTTCATTACCTCTTTCAGCTCTGACTCCACATAAGCTATGGATCCTGTCACTTATGTGTGAATACTGTTGCGACTGAAAATTATTTATCCTTCTACCCAAGTCTTAGTTCATTGAGACAGATTTCCCATCCAACTACGTGTTATCCCCACTCTCCCTCACCACTCCCTATTTGGTCTTCCCTATCTCAATAAGAAAGTAAGAACTGAAGGAGTCTGGGAAAATGAGCAAGAGTAGAGAGACAGCAGCAGATAGGTATCATTCTGGGCGCTTCAACCTTTCCTAAAGTGAAAGAGAATGTGAGAGTAGATATGTAATGAAGATGGATGGATGGGAAGAGAAAAGATAAAGAGATGAAGAAAGGATACAAGGAATCTGATGTCATTTATAGCAAATGTGGTGTAAATTGATCCAGCTGTACAAGGCAAAGACCCATTTGGGAATGGGTGCATCACTGCATTTCCCATTGCTCAGGAACACAGAATTAGCTAATGAAAGAAACAAGTAGGGGAGCACAAAGAAGAACCACAAGAAACACCCTCTCTGCCACAGCTATTTTGGTGCCAACTTGAAGCTCAAGGATTGAAGGGGGCCTGCCCCTCCACACCTGTGGGTATTTCTCGTCAGGTGGGATGAGAGACTGAGAAAAGAAATAAGACACAGAGAAAAAGTATAGAGAAAGAACAGTGGGCCCAGGGGACAGGCACACTCAGCATGCGAGGACCTGCACCGGCGCTGGTCTCTGAGTTCCCTCAGTATTTATTGATCATTATTTTTACTATCTTGGTGAGGGGAGTGTAGCAGGGCAACAGGTGGGGAGAAGGTCAGCAGGAAAACATGTGAGCAAAGGAATCTGTATCATGAATAAGTTTAAGGAAAGGTACTGTGCCTGGATGTGCACGTAGGCCAGATTTATGTTGCACTTTACACAAACACCTCAGTGTAGCAAAGAGTAACCGAGTAGTATTGCTGCCAGCATATCTCGCCTCCAGCCACAGGGCGGTTTTCTCCTATCTCAGAATAGAACCAATGGGAATGGTTGACTTTACACCGAGACATTCCATTCCCAGGGAGGAGCAGGAGACAGAAGCCTTCCTCTTATCTCAACTGCAAACAGGCCTCCTTCTTTCACTACTACTCTTCAGCAGAGACCCTTTATGGGTCGGGCTGGGGGATGGTAAAGTCTTTCCTTTCTCACGAGGCCATAACTCAGGCTGCCTCAGTGGGGGAAAATCTTGGACAATACTCAGGCTTCCTTGGGCAGAGGTCCCTGCGGCTTTCTGCAATGTATTGTGTCCCTGGTTAATCGAGAATGGAGAATGGTGATGACTTTTACCAAGCATACTGCCTGCAAACATATTGTTAACAAGGCACATCCTGCACAGCCCTAAATCCATTAAACTTTGATTCAATACAGCACATGTTTCTGTGAACACAGAGTTGGAGCTAAAATTACAGGTTAACAGCATCTCAAAGCAGAAACAATTTTTCTTGGTACAGATCAAAATGGAATTTCTTATGTCTTCTTTTTTGACATAGACACAGTAGCAATCTGATCTCTCTTTCTTATCCCCACAAAGGATCTAGTCCCTTTCTCTTTTCTTCATTTCTTAAGTATGAATTGCCCTTCCACTGTAGCTCAAAATGGCTATAACATTTCAGACTGGAGGAAAAGTGATAATTCACTCTGTCTCACTTATAAACTTTCCTATAGATCTTTGGGGATCCAAACTCAGTTGAAGAAATACTAGTTTGAATGTCAGTTTAGTTACTAAAACTCCCTAGGAGAGGATTAGAAAGTCTAGTCTTGAATCCAAATGTTATCATCCCTTCTAATGTGGTTGGATAGCCTTTTCCTCCAACTATCACCATCACCACCACAATCCAGAACTCTGTGAAAAGAGATAAAGATTCAAGGGGCCTTAGAGCGATTGCCCCAGGTTGGTTGTGAGGTAATTCTTGTACCTAAAGATACAAAGTTTGGGTAAATGACTTTGTCCCTACGGCAGGTAGCAAGCCAGAAGGCTACTGCTGGGCTCATATTTTACAAGTACATAAAACTAGTTGTTAGTTATGGGGCATGTTTACAAAGTGTTAAAATCAACATATTTATGCCCATCTCCATATAGAATCTTCTTAATATAACTCAAGATAATTGATGTAACAAATTCACATCAGGGTCTTCTCAATTTGGTTTTTAACAATGAAGTGCTTACCCAGGCTTCAATCAGCACATACCAGACTGCTATGTCCCTATTCTCCAGAAGCCATACTGAGCACCCCAGAGCTCTAACACCTCAGAGCCTAGCCAAAGACCAAGAACACTTGCCTGATCCCCCAAATTTCCAACACAGGACCACTGACAGCAAGCCCAGTCATTCCAGATCATCTTCAGTGGGACAAAAAAAGAAAAAAAAAAACAGTTTTAATCCAATGGAGGCAATTTATTGTTATGAAGACTTCAGGAAACAAAGCTCAAAAAGTAACCAGAAAGGAAAAGGCGTTTTAGAATGTGGATAGAGCCACATGTGTCATTAAGGAAAGAGAGTGAGAAACAGAGAGATGAAATTTACGTTGCTTAAGATCAAGTTTCACATAATGCCAGTTATATTAGCATATACTGGCATGATTATCTTTCCCCACTTACAAATAGTCTAATGACTCACAGTCATAGAAATCAGAGAGAACTAAGCTGAAGAGAGAACACTCCCCTCTGCTTCCCATCTTAAAGCAGCAGAATAATTTCCTGAGAATTCTATTCCTGAAGCTAGGAAGAAAAGCTTATTTATACATACACGCAACCTGCAAGCCTCCAGTTTCTATTCTTCCTTCCTCTCTGACCCTTCCCCTCCCCCACTTTGCACCAGAGAAGTCAGACTCCGGGAGTGCTTTAACAGTTTGAAGGCTAATCTGAAAGAGGAAGAAGAATCTGTATATCTGTATATATTGGCTAGCAAATGTGCCCTGCCCTCTCTCCTCTGAAAAATAGCAGCAACCCATCTTTGCAAAGAAGCTTGCCTATAGAGCAGGCACTCTGTGAATGGACTGTGCTTTTATGACCCTACAGGGTATCCAGATACTGTGCAGCTCACCAACAAGGATTAGTTGCAAGGACTGGTAGATCAAATTTACTGAAGACTTGGAGCTTGCTTCTGAGAAAAAACGCAAAGGACAGTAAACTGTGGACCTTGAAGTTAGCAGGTAAGGAAACTCAGTATTCAGTACTGAGACCAGAACAGTATGTAGTAAAACGTTACTGATGGTAAATTTTAGCAAATTCCCAGGAGTTTGGGGATAAGTTATCTGCCTTGCTTGCTTTAAGTTTGGGTGCTAGTATGAATTCTTTCTGCTTTATTTCTTAGCCAGAGATCTGATTATATGATCAGTCTGTCAACAAATATTGCTCAGTGCTTCTTCTAGGGCTCAATGTGGCAATATACAGAGAAGACACACTCTGCAAGCCTCTAGCACCTTTGCAATTAAGCCAGAAATGTGAGATATGTTTTCAAATCCCATTTTGAGCGTTCAGTGGAGTTTCTCTAATGTAGTGATATTTTCCTTCAATATGGAAAATAAATATGTAGTGATTACTGAAGGTAAACCAGTGGAGAGTAAAATTTTCATAAGGTAGTTTCACATTTATTATCCCACCCGAACCTTTCAACACCCTATAATTTAGACAAGGTAGGTGTTACTGTCCATGTTTATGAAAGAGAAAATAGACTGAGAGAGGCTAAAAAAAATTCTTGAAACACACCGTACAACTAGAAAGTAGCCAGTTCTGGCCAGAGACTGTAAAAATAAAGCTCTCTCAACTATAACTGAATAGAAGAAAATTGCATGATCTATTTAGCAACTTAGACTCATCTGGCGTAGACTAAGTTTACACAGAGACAAAAATTCATACATTTTAATAAAATCTTTAGCCAGTAACATTTTTCTACTTAGCGGCAAAAAAGCTGTTTTCAAGAGGAAACAAATGGGTTGGTGAGCTCCACCTACTGAATTCAGTGGTTCTGCTTTCCAGTATTCTGATTATTTTGAAACCTAGAGAGAAGCTATGATACCATACGTCTAACAAATGATTATTTTAAAAGAAACTGTAACTAAATCTGAACTAGACTGTACACTATTTTAAATACAAAAAAAAATGTATTTTTACAATGCATTACAAAATACAAAGGACTGCATTACATTTGAAATACATTAGGAAAATTTGTTCCTAGACAATTTTAACTTTATTGCAAGAAGTCTTAATCATTCAAAAATGGTTTCTGTTGTTGTTTTACTATTAATGGCTTAATTAGAACTAAAAGCTATCTGTTTTTACATCATAAACAACCTCAAGTGCTATATTTACATTCATCCATAAATAAATAAAAATTATTTATTTTTAATAAAAAATTGTTCCCCTGTTCCCCTAAGTATTGACTACACCAGCCAATCAGGGTTCCTCCTAATGAAATAAGTCAGTTTGGGAGTCAGTAAGCACACAGATAATGGTAGGTTAAGAAAAGTTTGCAATTTGCTTTTAGACTTAATCTAGCATGTTAGTGTATTCCTAACCCAGAATCATCAATTCTCATTTTCCACTACCTTCCCTTAATGAAATTTTGATGCATTTAGAAACTATTTATCTGTCATAAAAGCAAGATTCTTCCACAGTATAGAAAATTATAAGTTTGTATTTTCAGTATAATTGGCCGATAATAAAGGGAAGGTGCTGATTCTTAAGGTACATACCCAACCTTGTGAATTCGATACTGTGAATGGTAACTATCATAATCTCCCAAATAACATTGCCCAGTATGGACCTCTACTTTGGTCCATTTTGTTGTTCTCATGTTCTTAACACCTAACAGTGGCTGCTCTAAACTATCTTGCTGCGTGGATTTCAATGGGAGATAAACTGGGTAACTGGGATCACTGGGAGTTCACCCTAGCTTTGACATGTAAACAGCTGGGTGTTCTCTGGCAACTTAATGGCCATTAGTATTTCTTGGTTCTTTTGTGTATCTAATGCAGTAATGAGCTAATAGGAATATTTTCTAAATCTCTTAAAATGATAAATATAAAATCTGAAAGCAATTTGAAAACACAAACCACCATCAGAAGGATTTTGTTTAAATTCCATTCATTCCAGTAGGATAAAACACATAACAAAACTGATTGCATGGGGAGAGAGTAGAGCTAGATACTTTCTACTCCCTAGACTGTATTTCTAGGTCAGGGACATCACTCTAAGTCTCAGCAACTTCATCCTACTCTTAGGACCTGTCAGTAGCATCAAACACTCTGGATTATAGTTGTCACTAGCCCTACAATACTTATGCACACCCTCAATGTGAACTCTAAAAGGAGTAAAACTATTTAAGAGTAGTATTTAAGAAGTATTTCTGTGAAAGCACTATCCACTTTTTATTGTTACTACTTTAACCAAGCCCATTGATTCTTAGGATTATATGCTAAGGATTAAAATAGTTTTTTGCACCAAGTTTTGAATGCAACACAATATCCCACTACTCTTTCATAAAACCACTAGTTCAATCACAGATTTGGTTATAATACAAATCATGTTTTTAAAATATGTATGTGTAGTTGTGTGTGTGTGTGTGTGTGTCTAAAATAAAAAGACCTAAAGTCACTTTTATCTCTCACTCCAGTGTTATTTGCATTTCAGGCCACATGAACACCTATGTGGTATGATTTAAGGGTCAGTGAGAAAAGTTTTCCCAGTTCAATCAGATATGAACAAACTGTTGAAAGATATATTTATATCAGTCAACCCTACAAAAGATAGATTAGTCAGTATGTCAATTTGTTGCTTTGCAGTGCAGAAATAAAACTGTTGACTGGGTGTGGTGGCTCATGCCTGTAATACCAGCACTTTGGGAGGCTGAGGTGGGTGGATCACAAAGCTAAGAGATTGAGACCATCCTGGCCAATATGGTGAAACCCCATCTCTACTAAAAATACAAAAATTACCTGGGCGTGGTGGTACCTGCCTGTACTACCAGCTACTTAGGAGGCTGAGGCAGGAGAATCGCCTGAACCCGGGTGGCAGAGGTTGCAGTGAGCCGAGATAGAGCCACTGTACTGGAGCCTAGCGACACAGTGAGACTCCGTCTTAAAAAAAAAAAAAAAAAAAAAAAAAACTGCAAGGAAGCCTGATAGACTCATAGCAAGAAGTACATATCCTCATCCTTACAGAAAAGGCAATAAAGTCATTCCTTTTACCTAATTTGATTAGATAAATCTAGACATCTTAGGTCCATTAATTCATGTTACAATCAAGGTGCTAAAACACCATCAGATGACAATTACTTTTGCCTTTAATTAAGAATTCTTTATGGATTAGTAGAAAAGGCCACTGTATAAATTCTTCTATACTGCTGCTTCATTCTGTCTCATCCCACTCCATCTCATCATGACATGACCTCTCCTTTCTTTGTGCCCCACAGTCCTTCTTCTAGACTAGGGGTGGGGGGTACATAGGGAAGAAAAGAGAAAGAAAAATATTTTAAATTTGGGGGATAAGTTAGGAAGAGGTCCTTATAGAAATAGAGGAAAAGAGACAGAAGAGTAAACATAAGCCCTTGGACATTTAACACATAGTTGATTTTCCTTTTGATGAATAAAATGTCATTATCTTGTTTAGAGTGCTTTCAGAATCAATATAACCCAGACATTTGAGCTCCTACTTAAATGTAACTGATAGAAAAGAAACAGGAGTTCAGATCTAGACTTAGGGTCCTTGAGCTAAAGAAAAATAGGAGATATTTGGACATTGTTTTATTTTTCATCAATCCCTTTTCCCTAAAAGGGAAAGAAAAATCCAATTTTGAATAGCATTTCAAGATGTCTAAAGTATAAGACTTGTTAAGATTTCTCATAAATTTCATATTAACAGTGTTTGTTTTTAGAAATGGTTGTCTTTGTGTTGTCATGGATTCAACAAGCTCAATGGAATTGAGCTAATAATAACAACACTCAAACATCTCAGATGTGTCTTACATACTTATTCCAAAGTTCCTAGAAAATGTTCAGGCCTCAGAAGGTAATAAAGCTTCTTTTCATTCCAAATTGGATACCATTTGTGGTTGATCTGAATTTGAATTCTTACTTAAGACAAAGGGCCTTAAATAAAAAGCAATCTCATAGAGAACAATTATTTGGCAAGAACCAGACATCTAAATGCCAAGATGATAGAAGCAGGCCTCAGAGTTAGCTGAGAGCAATGACCTCAGAACATCAGAGGATTCCAAGCTGCTAGGAATTAGGTAGAGAGTTATAGAGGTATTCCTGGAAAAAGGCCCTCTAGTTAGTGCTTTACAAGAAGTTCAAAAGTATGTATGTAAGTTGCAACACATTTCTATCATCCAAACTAGGGGTGAAAGTATCCTGCACTATACACTGTCGCATGCACTCATGCACTCCTCAAGATCTCTATTGCCTTTTGGTAACTTTCATTTCCCTTAAGGTCTGGTCTTATGCATCCTTTTAATCTGGTTACACAGGATAAAGCATTTTTGGCACAGTACAATGGAAGGAGACACACTGTCACTAGTTCTGAATGCCACAGTCCAAGGTCCTTTTTGGTTTGACAGTGTCATATAAAGTTTAGATTCCAACTGTCTGACAACAGAATGGCCTGAATTGATGGGTTTGACGTTCTCCTCTTAAGGAGAATAAGAGACTACAGAAGAAACACCTGAGAACTGTCAGCAACGAAGTATCAGTCCCCCCATAGTTTTAAATGCCAATGAGAATACATATCCTTGGAAATGTATTCCCAAAAAGCATATCCCTGTGAGCAACACATCCCTGGAAATATAAAGTAAGAAAGCTACTTATTGTAATGATAGGGCTAAAGTGATCACAGACAGAAGGGTCATTCTGCCCTCTTCCCCCAAATCCTTCACTACGATGGAAGAAAGTCACTGGGATCATTAGTATAGCCTGATGGTTTGTAGATTAAGTCTCCATAGAGAATGAGTAGCTTTACTCTAGTCAATCAATAAACAATCACTCAATAAACATCAATTCCACATTTTCCTATGTGCAAAGAGAGATATGACTGTGGGGTGGTGTGGTCAAAGTAGGTGAGCCTTATATGAATAAGAAAGAGAGTAATAAAAATTTAAATTTTAAAGAGCTTTGTAATTTACAAAACACTCATATTTGTTGACTCTCCTATTCATTCAGATATTGATTCAACAAACATTAATGAGTGCCTACTGTATCAAAAGATTAATACAGCATTGTCCCTAACCTCCCTGAGCTCAGACTTACAGGATGGCACAACCAACTTTTTTTTATTTGACAGTAATAGGCTACATGGAGAGGAGGAAAGAGGGCACTGGGGAGTTGGTCAAATAAAAACAGTGCTCCACTGAGCTGCACCCTCTTAAAATATGTTTTCTGCATCCTGCCACTGCTCAGCAGCAGAAGAGGAAGTATCAGTTTTAGGAACCCTGAGTCCCAGCCTCCCCACTTCCTCTTCTGCTTTGGCCCTGCCTTCATCACCCCACTCCTGTTGGCAGTCCTCCAACACAAACAGACTATCTGGTGCATGCTAGTATTTACTAGAAAGGTAAAGGAAATCTTGGCAGCCATATAACTTAATAGAATCATAAAAGTACATCCAGATACTGATTTAATCATATTGTCTCTGCTGTTGGTTCAATCCAAAAATACCCATCAGTCTCATTCAAACCCTATAATCAAACATATCCTTGAGTCTTTGGATTTCCATTAGTCTCTGACCTATGGCACTTTTGAACTCTCCTCCAGCCCCACCAGACCATTTATGGTTTTTTTTTTTTTTTTTTTGAGACAGAGTTTCACTCTTGTTGCCCAAGCTGGAGTGCAATGGCGAAATCACGGCTCACCACAGCCTCTACCTCCTTGATTCAAGAGATTCTCCTGCCTCAGCCTCCTGAGAAGCTGGGATTATAGGCATGTGCCACCATGCCCGGCTAATTTTGTATTTTTAGTAGAGACAGGGTTTCTCCATGTTGGTCAGGCTGGTCTCAAACTCCCGGCCTCAGGTGATCCACCCACCTTGGTCACCCAAAGTGCTGGGATTACAGGCATGAGCCACTGCTATGCCTTCTTTGTTTTAAGATCTTTGCCTCCCTTTCTGCCGAAATGTGTAGATTCAATCTGCTCCACCCTCTTTCCTTTCTTCTCTGGTGATTTGTAAAGTGTCCATCCATGAGCCATGGTCCCCTGCACTCTGCGAATTTTCAGGTTTCTTTTAAATAGATTCTACCCCGCTCGATGTATCCACATTTTACTATCACTTTACATCATTATTTAGATTCTTGCATAACAGCACCTGTGCTTACACACACACAGACACACACACACACACACACAGAGAGAGAAAGAGAGAAACATGCTCCTTCCTCTGATCCTAGACATCCACCCTGGAAAATTACATACTCTATTACTCAACAGCTCTTAAAACCACACAGTTACTCTTCAAAGTTGCCCAATTCGGAGAGGAAAAGAGCAAAAAATGAATAAAGCAATTCACTGCCACTAATGAGCTATGAGCTTACTGTCTAAATGGGTGTGACAGGCATGTAAGCAAAAAGAGTAATTACAGCACCGTAATAAACGAAAGAATAGAACTATGCACATGGGAGTATTCATAGAGAGTGATAACTTCAACATAAATCTTGAAGTGTAAGTAGAAATTTGCCAGGTTCACCTCTTGATTATTTAAGTGTGAAAGAGGATGCATAGATCACCGTGAAGTAGCTAAGGCATAACGAGATAAGGATGCTGAACTAAGTCGTTGAAAGAGAGAAAGAAAGAAAGAAAGAAAGAAAGAAAGAAAGAAAGAAAGAAAGAAAGAAAGAAAGAAAGAAAGAAAGAAAGAAAGAAAGAAAGAAAGAGAAAGAAAGAAGGAAAGGGTCAGGAGGCATTGCAAAATAAGAATCAACAGGACTTGATGAGGGATAAAATAAGGATAGGGTGGAGTCAAAGATGACTGCCAGGTCCTATGCCTGACTGACTGGAAGACTCTTACTGTCATTGAAGAAACAGAAATATAAGATGGGGAAGTTAATGTTGAAGAGAAGGTTGTATTTGTCTGAAAATATGTTTGAAATTTTTTAAAAGACAAGATATCGAAGTAGAGCAATCTAATAAGCAGCTGAAAATGAGAGACTAAAGTTAGGTAAGTCATTTGTGGCTGTAGTGGACAGAGATTTGAGTCATCTGCATGAAAGTTTTCTTTTTATTTTTAACTTCTTAAGTTCAGGGGTACATGTGCAGGATGTGCAGGTTTGTTACATAGGTAAATGTGTGTCATGGGGTTCGTTGTACAGATTTTGTCACCAAGGTATTAAGCCTAATATCCCTTAGTTATTTTTCCTGATCCTCTCCCTCTTCCCACCCTCCTACCTCCAACAGGCCCCAGTGTGTGTTGTTCCCTTATATATGTCCATGAGTTCTCATCATTTAGCTCCCACTTATAAGTGAGAACATGCGGTATTTGATTTTCTGTTCCTGCATTAGTTTGCTAAGGATTGTGGGCTCCAGTTCCATCCATGTCCCTACAAAGGACATAATCTCATTCCTTTTTGTGGCTTCATAGTATTCTATGGTGTATATGTCACACATTTTCTTTATTCAGTCTATCATAGATGGGCATTTAGGTTGATTCCACATCTTTGCTATGGTGAATAGTGCTGCAATGAACATATGTATGCATGTGTCTTTATAATAGAAAAATTTACATTCCTTCAGGTATATACCCAGTAATGGGGTTACTGGGTTGAATGGTATTTCTGTCTCTAGGTCTTTTAAATTTAATTTTAATAGTATTGGGGGAACAGGTGGTTTCTGGTTACATTGATAAGTTATTTGGTGACGATTTCTGATATTTCAGTGCTCCCCTCACCCAAGCAGTGTACACTGTACCCAATGTGTAGTCTTTTATCCCTCACTCCCTTCCCACCCTTGCCTGAGTCCCCAAAGTCCATTATGTCATTCTTACGTCTTTGCATCCTCATAGCTTAGCTCCCACATATAAGTGAGAACATATAAATGTTTGGTTTTCCATTCCTGAGCTAGTTCACTTAGAATAATGGTCTTCAACTCTATCCAGATTGATGCAAATGCCATAATTTCATTTGTTTGTATGGCTGAGTAGTATTCCATGGTGTAGATATACATTTTTATACAGTCATTGATTGATGGGCATTTAGGCTGATTCCATATTTTTGCACTTGTGAGTTGTGCTGCGATAAACATGCATGTGCATGTGTCTTTTTCATATAATGACTTCTTTTCCTTTGGATAGAAACCCAATAGTAGTATTGCTGGATCAAATGACAGTTCTACTTTTAGTTCTTTAAGTAATCTCCATACTGTTTGCCATAGTAGTTGTACTAGTTTACATTTCCTCCAGCAGCATAAAAGTGTTCCCTTTTCACCACACCCATGCCAACATCTATTATTTTTTAATTTTTTAATTAATTCTTGTAGGAGTAAGGTACTATCTCATTGTGGTTTTAATTTGCATTTCCCAGATAATTAGTGATGTTGAGTATTTTGTCATATGTTCATTGGTCATTTTTATATCTTCTTTTGAGAATTGTCTATACATGTCCCTTTTCCACTTTGTGATGGGATTATTTGGTTTTTTCTTGCTGATTTATTTGAGTTGTTGTAGACTCTGTATATTAGTTGTTTGTCAGATGCATAGTTCACAAATATTTTCTCCCATTCTGTGGGTTGTCTGTTTACTCTGCTAATTATTTCTTTTGCTGTGCAGAATTATTTTAGTTTAATTAGGTCTTATCTATTTATTTTTGTTTTTGTTGCATTTGTTTTTGGGTTCTTGGTCATGAAGTCTGCCTTAGCCACCATCTAGAAGAATTTTTCCAATGTTATTTTCTAGAGTTTTTATGGTTTCAGGTCTTAGATTTAAGTCTTTGATCCATCTTCAGTTGATTTTTTGTGTAAAGTGAAAGACAAGGATCCAGTTTCATTCTTCTACATGTGGCTTGCCAATTATTTCAGCACCATTTGCTGAATAGGATGTCTTTTCCCAGTTTATGTTTTTGTTTGCTTTATTGAAGATCAGTTGAATGCAAATATTTGGCTTTATTTTGGGGTCCTGTATTCTGTTCCGTTGGTTTATGTGTTTATTTTTATACCAGTACCATGCTGTTTTGGTAACTATAGTCTTGCAGTATTGTTTGAATTTGGGCAATGTAATGCCTTCAGATTTCTCCTTTCTGATTAGTCTTGCTTTGGCTATGCAGGTTCTTTTTTGGTTACATATAAATTTTTGGATTCTTTTTCTAGTTTTGTGAATAATGATTATGGTACTTTGACAGGAATTGTGTTATATCTGTAGATTACTTTTGGCACTGTGGTCATTTTCACAATATTGATTCTACCCATCCATAAGCATGGGATGTGTTTCCATTTGTCTGTGTTATCTATGATTTCTCTCAGCAGTGTTTTGTAGTTTTCCTTATAGAGATCCTTCACCTCCTTGGTTAGGTAGATTTCTAAGTATTTAATTTTTGCTGCTGTTGCAAAAGGGATTGAGCTCTTGATTTGATTCTCAGCTTGGTCATTGTTGGTGAATAGCAGCACTACTGATTTGTGTACATTGATTTTGTATCCTGAAACTTTACTGAATTCATTGATCAGATCTAGGAACTTTTTGGATGAGTCTTTAGGGTTTTCTAGGTATACAATAATATCATCAGTTAACGGCGACACTTTGACTTCCTCTTTACCAATTTGGATGTCTTTTATTTCTTTCTCTTGTCTGATTGCTCTGTCTAGGACTTCTAGTACTCTGTTGAATAGAAGTGTTGAAAGTAGGCATCCTTTTCTTGTTCCAGTTCTCAGGGGGGATGCTTTCAAATTTTGCCATTCAGTATAATGTTGGCTGTGGGTTTGTCATAGGTAGCTTTTATTATCTTAAAGTATGTTCCTTCTATGCCAATTTTGCTAAGGGTTTTCATTCCTAAATGAATGTGGATTTTGTCAAATGTTTTTTCTGCATCTATTGAGATAATTATATGATTTTTGGTTTTAATTCTGTTTATATGATATATCACATTTATTGATTTGTGTATGTCAAACCATCCCTGCACCCCTGATATGAAACTCACTTGATCATGCTGTATTTTCTTTTTGTTATGCTGTTGGATTCAGTTAGCTAGTATTTTGTTGAGGATTTTTGCATGTATGTTCATTAGGGATATTGGTCTGTAGTTTTCTTTTCTTATTATGTCCTTTCCTGGTTTTGATAGCAGAATGATACTGGCTTCGTAGAATGATTTAGGGAGGACTTTCTCTTTCTCTATCTTTTAGAATCGTTTCAGCAGGATTGATATCAATTCTCCTTGAAATTTCTGGTAGAATTCATCTGTGAATCCATCTGGTTCTGGACAATTTTTGTTAGCAATATTTTTATTACTGTTTCAATCTCCTTACTTGTTATTGGTCTGTTCAGAGTTTCTATTTCTTTCTGATGTAATCTAGGAGGGTTGCATATTTCCAGAAATGTATCTATATCCTCTAGATTTTCTAGTTTGTATGTATAAATGTGTTCACAGTAGGCTTGTATGTTTTTTTTTTTTTTTTTTTTTTTGCATTTCTGTGGTATTGGTTGTAATATCTCCCATTTCATTTTTAGTTGAGTTTATTTGGATCTTCTCTCTACTTTTCATGGTTAATCTTGCTAATGCTCTGTTAATTTTGTTTATCTTTGTGAAGAACCAGCTTTTTATTTAATTGATCTTTTGGGGTTTTTTGTTTCAATTTTATTTAGTTCTGCTCTAATCTTTGTTATTTCTTTTCTTCTGCTGGGTTTGGGTTTGGTTTGTTCTTGTTTCTCTAGTTCCTTGACGTGTGATCTTAGATTGTCTCTTTGTGCTCTTTCAGATGTTTTTATGTAAGCATTTAATGCCATAAGCTTTCCTCTTAGCACTGCTTTTTCTGTATCTGCAAAGCTCTGATAAGTTATGGCACTATTATTCTGTTCAAATAATTTTTTAATTTCCATCTTGATTTCATTGTTTACCCAAAGATTCTTCAACAGCAGATTATTTAATTTCCATATGTTTGTATAGTTTGGAAGGTTCCTCTTGGAGTTAATTTTCAGTTTTATTCTACTGTGGTCTGAGAGGATACTTGATATGTTTTGATTTTCTTAAATTTTTTGACACTTGTTTTGTAGCCTATAATATGGTCTCTCTTGGAAAATGTTTCATATACTGTTGATAAGAATGTATATTCTGCAGTTGTTGAGTACAATGTTCTGTAAATATTTCTTAAGTCTATTTGTTCTGGTGTATAATTCAAGTCCATTGTTTCTGTGTTGACTTTCTGTCTTAATGACATGTCTAGTGCTGTCAGTGGAGTATTGAAGTCCCCCACTATTATTATGTTGCCATCCATCTCATTTCTTAGGTCTACTAGTAACTGTTTTATGAGGTTGGGAGCTCCAATGTTAGGAGCATATATATTTATGATTGTGATATTTTTCTGTTGCACTATTTTATCATTATATAGGGTCCCTCTTTGCCTTTTTTTTTTTTTAACTGTTATTGATTTAAAATCTGATTTGTCTAACATAAGCCTAGCTACTCCTGCTGGCTTTTGGTTTCTATTTGCATGGAATATTTTTCCACTCCTTTACCTTAAGTTTATGTGAGTATTAATATTTAGGCGTTAGATGAGTATCTTGAAGACAGCATACACTTGGTTGGTGGACTTTTATCCATTCTGCCATTCTGTATCTCTTAATTGGGGCATTTATGCCTTTTACATTCAATATTAATATGGAGATGTGAGGTACTGTTCCATTCATCATGCTAACCTGTTGCCTAAATACCTTGTTTTGTTTTGTTTTGTTTTCATTTTGTTAGTGTTTTATAGGCCCTTTGAAATTTATGCTTTAAGGAGGTTCTGTTTTGATGTATTTTGAGGTTTTGTTTTAACATTTAGAGCTTCTTTCAGCGTTTCTTGTAGTGCTTGGTAGTGGAGAGTTCTCTCAGCATTTCTTTATCTGAAAACCACTGTATATCTCCTTCATTTATGAAGTTTAGGTTTGCTGGATACAAAATTTATGGCTGAAAATACTTTTTCTCAAGGAGGCTAAAGACAGGACCGCAATCCTTTGTGGTTATAAGGTTTATGCTGAGAAATCTGCTGTTAATCTGATAGGTTTTCCTTCATAGGTTACCTAATGTGATGATCTTTTTGCAATTAACTTCCCAGGAGTTCTTTGAGCTCCTTGTATTTGGATGTCTAGATCTCTAGCAAGACCAGGGAAATTTTCCTCAATTATATCCTCAAATAAGATTTCCAAACTTTTAGATTTCTCTTCTTCCTCAGGAACACCAATTTAACATAACCTCAAATTTCGTGGAGGCTTTGTTCATTTTTTTATTCTTTTTTCTTTGTCTTAGTCTGATTCATTAATTCAAAAGCTGTGTCTTCGAGTTCTGAAGTTCTTTCTTCTACTTGTTCTAGCATATTGTTGAAAGTTTCCACTGCATTTTGTATTTCTCTAAATGTGTCTTTCATTTCCAAAAGTTGTGATTGTATTTTCTTTAAGATATCTATTTCTCTGGAGAATGTTTTATTCATATCCTGTTTTTTTTTTTTTTTTTAATTTAAGTTTATTTTCACTTTTCTCTGGTATCTCTTTGCATAGCTTAATAATGAATCTTCTGAATTCTTTATCTGGCAATTCAGAGGTTTCTTCTTGCTTTGGATCTATTGCTGCAGAACTAGTGTGAACTTTTGGGGGTGTTATAGAACTCTATTTTGTCATATTACCAGAATCACTTTTCTGATTTCTTCTCATCTGGATAGACTGTTTCTTAAAATTGTTATTGAATTTATTTTTTATTGAACTGTGGTTTTTTGGATTTTTGGGGTTTTGTCCCTCTTAAGGATCTGACTTCAATGTTTATTTTACCCTAATTTGCTTTTGATGCTCACTCTGTATGAGATCCTTAGTTATAGTGTCTTTGTGCATTGGCTTTTCCCAATGCTGGTTGTAGTAGTTAGATTCTTGGTGTGTGGTCATATTTACTGTCTCCTATGGAGTTAAAATGGCAGGGATCTCTCAAAGCTTATCACATTCTCTCATGATATACACTTTATTTATTCATTTAATTTTTTCCACGTGTTTTATTTACTGAGTTGATGATTCAGGTTTCAGGCCAGTCAGGGAGGTAACCCTGGGTAGGCACCAGTTGTGGCTAAGGCAAGCAGGTAGATGTAACATCCAACAGTGGGCCAAGGTCTCAGCCTTGAGGAAGGTGTCTGGGGGAGCTCTCAATTAGATGTGCTAAGGTTTTATCATGATGAAGAGTGGGAGCTACCTTACCTCTTCTGCTAGGTCTTCAGGAAAGCTATTCACTTCACAACCTCACTCCTGTTCTAGTGTTTCAGTTATTCAGATCAGACAGGCATTTCCTTTCATCTATAGAAATGTTGATATTTCAAGTAGGAAAGAATTGTGACTGCCTCTTTTGCAGGCCTGAATCTGGAGTGTGCTCCTTCTGTGGGGCTGTGCCCACCCTGGATTTTTCCAGAAAGGTTGTCTATAGGTGACTCCACACTGCATTCCTGTGGGAGAAGCCCCAGCTGTGTCTGCAGTGGAGTGCCAGAGGGGAACAAGAACCCCTTCTCCAAGTCCCTTCATGATCACAGAGATTACCAGCTTGTTGGGGTATAAGTGCAGACTTCCCCTACTGCACCCAGCACTGCAATTGTGCCTCTGCTGTGAGAAACTACCCACCAGTGGAAAGATCTGAACTCAAGTCCTGCTGTTCAGATTCTTTTGCACTACAAGGTGATCCATTGATGTGGTGTTCTCTCCCTTCCCCTAGGAATGGGGCTTTATGAGAGCCAAACTGCAGAGATTGTTACTGCTCTTCTGGGTCTATCCACCCAGTAGAGATACCAAGCTCTAGGGTGGTGCTGGGAAATATCTGCAAAGAATCCTGTGAGGTTATCTGTCTTCAGGTCTCCCAACCATGGATACCAGCACCTGCTGTGGTTGAGGTGGCAGGGGAGTGAATTAGACTCTGTGAGAGTCCTTGGTGTAGATATGATTAGTGTGCTGGCTTTCTCAAATGCTGGTTATGCTAGCAGTGAAGTTGTACAGTGAACACACCCAAGACCTCTGGTTAGCCGGGACATTGCAGGTGGTGATATTTTCTGTTGTTTTCTTCTTCCCAGGAGCAGGGTTATTCTGCCACGTGTTCCTGTAATGGCCTGAATTGGTTGGCCTCCAGCCAGGAGGTGGTGCTTGCAAGAGAGCACCAGCTGTGGCATTAGCAGTGGGATATAAGCTTGCCCTATGTTGGCTGTGGGAAGTATTCTCATTACTCAGGTGATGGGCAAGTCCATAAAGCTCCCAAGAGTGTATGTCTTTTGTGTACATCTACCAGGGCAGGTAGAGAAATATCATCAGCTGGGGGTAGGCTTAGGTGGGTGTGAGCTCAGACTCTCCTTGGGCAGGGCTTGCCAAAGCCTCCGTGAGGAATGGGAATGTGGTTCTCAGGCCAACAGGATTATGTTCCAGAGGGGATTATAGCTGCTTTGATTGTGCCATATAGTTCACCAAAGAAGTGGGGGATAGTTGGTAGTGAAAGGCCTCACCCACCTCCCACACAGTTGGCAAGGCCAGCCTCACTCCCATAGTGCTCCACTAATGGTGCCAAGCTTAGATCCAGGCAGCTTGCTTGTGCAGAACTCAGAACTTGTCCAAGACCATAAACTTCCCCGCTGAGCAAGCAAACTTGGCATTCAGGTCTCACCCCTCCCTATCTGCCCACAATGTTAGCTGTGGCTCCTGCATTCATATCTTCAGCAGTTCCCATTTGCTCCCTGGCTTCTGTTCAAGAAAGTTAGTGCCCAGTTGTAATTGCAAAATTCAGTTGGAAACTTCTTACACCCCGTGACTCCTCCCTAATTCCACTGGGTGCCTTTCCCAAAGGCCCCTGTGAGATATAGTCAGGGATGGCTTCACTGGGCTCAAGCTGGATAATGGGAGTGCCTATAAGGCTCTTCCCACTACTGCTTTTACTTTTATATTTCACATGGCACCCTAAATCCATTCCAGTTCTAGGAAAGGTTAAATCCTCTTGTGATCTGGACTTTCAGATTCCCCAGTGGGGATGTCTGTTCAGAGGCAGGTTTTCACCCAATCACACTTTGAGAACTCACAGTTTTTCACCTAACTCACGGAATTTGTAGTGGCATGCCAGTTCCTTCAAAGGATCTCTGAATTATTCTGGTTTTCCCAGTATGTTCCTGCAGTGGTTCTTGGAGCAAAAGTTTGTGGTATGAGTCTCCGTACACTGTTCTGTCCATCCAAGTGAGATATGCACATTAGCCCTGTTTTCTATCTACGATCTTCTTCGAAAGTTATCTTTTTAAACCAGGAAAGTTGATAACTATTCCAAGGGAAAGATAGAAGCAAATAACTGAGGACCAACTCTTGACCTTTCACAGATTTTGTCTGCAGTGATTACCTCAATTGACTCTCTGAAAAATGTGTCATTAATGAAGGGAAATCAAAAGGAAGAGTGAGAATGAGGGTGGCAGTATGGTAGTAGAACTGGTCTGATGGCCATAATGCCTGGGTTCTACTCCCAGCCCTAGCTATGTGCTCTTAAAGAAGTCATTACCACTACAATCTCATCACCAGGTTTTGAATCTTGCTTTTTCACATGTTAAAAGTCTATTGGTACAAGATCTCAAAGGTCCCTTCTGGCTCAAACTGGCAACTATCCTTAGAATAACAAATGGCATGTTCTACTGACATGAGTTAAAAATATAATGTTCTCTATAAAGAAAGACATAGAATCTCACTAGTCATTTATTGTTTTCCTGCTGTACATGCAAATTACTATGCAAAGTGCTATAGAGAGAAAATGAGAAAGTGTAAGGGGAAGTAAAATACTTGAATGAGAAGATGTGAAGACAAAATTCCTCCTTACAAGGAATTTGCAATCTAGTTGAACCTACTGGCCTTACCTTCAGCTGATTCCCAGTAAATCATAATTCAGCTTTTAGACATAGCTATAACTTTTGTTGGATGAAGAACAAACAGCTTAAATTTCGATCTTGTATGAAGTTCTGCTCATTAATTTTTGCTTTGGTAGAATGTTCTGAAAAAACAATTATCTTACTTTTTCAAGAATTCCACCAAAAGAAAGAAAAGAAAATAATATAATAAATGGCATATATGTCTAATGTGCCTCAATAAAACAATCCAGATATGAGTTAGTCTGATTAAACACATTTATTTGGCACCAAGTATAATGTTCCTTCCTAAATTCTGCAGAAATTGTACATATTAATTAGATCTGACATTGATTCTCTCAAAATAATAACAGCTATTTATGACAAACCCACAGCCAATACCATACTGAATGGGCAAAAACTGGAAGCACTCCCTTTGAAAACTGGCACAAGAGAGGGATGCCCTCTCTCACCACTCCTATTCAACATAGTGTTGGAAGTTCTGGCTAGCGCATTCAGGCAAGAGAAAGAAATAAAGGATTATAAATCATGCTGCTATAAAGACACATGCACACGTATGTTTATTGCAGCACCATTCACAATAGCAAAGACTTGGAATCAACCCAAATGTCCATCAGTGACAGACTGGATTAAGAAAATGTGGCACATATACACCATGGAATACTATGCAACCATGAAAAAGGATGAGTTTGTGTCCTTTGTAGGGACATGGATGCAGCTGGTAACCATCATTCTTAGCAAACTATCACAAGAACAGAAAACCAAACACCGCATGTTCTCACTCATAGGTGGGAACTGAACAATGAGATCACTTGGACTCGGGAAGGGGAATATCACACACCGGGGCCTATCATGGGGAGTGGGGAGGGGGGAGGGATTGCATTGGGAGTTATACCTGAAGTAAATGACGAGTTGATGGGTGCTGATGAGTTGATGGGTGCAGCACAGCAACATGGCACAAGTATACATATGTAACAAACCTGCATGTTATGCACATGTACCCTAGAACTTAAAGTACAATAATAATAATTTAAAAAATTTAAAAAATAAAAAATAAAAGAAATAAATGGTATTCAATTAGAAAAAGAAGAAGTCAAATTGTCCCTGTTTGCAGATGACATGATTGTATATTTAGAAAACCCCATCATCGCAGCCCAAAATCTCCTTAAGCTGATAAGCAACTTCAGCAAAGTCTCAGGATACAAAATTAATGCGCAAAAATCACAAGCATTCTTCTACACCAGTAACAGGCAAACAGAGAGCCAAATCCTGAATGAACTTCCATTCACAATCGCTTCAAAGAGAATAAAACACCTAGGAATCCAACTGACAAGGGATGGAAAGGACCTCTTCAAGGAGAACTACAAACCACTGCTCAGTGAAATAAAAGAGGACACAAACAAATGGAAGAACATACCACGCTCATGGATGGGAAGAATCAATATCGTGAAAATGGCCATACTGCCCAAGGTAATTTATAGATTCAATGCCATCCCCATCAAGATACCAATGAGTTTCTTCACAGAATTGGAAAAAACTGCTTTAAAGTTCATATGGAACCAAAAAAGAACCTAAATTGCCAAGACAATCCTAAGTCAAAAGAACAAAGCTGGAGGCATCACACTACCTGACTTCAAACTATACTACAAGGCTACAGGAACCAAAACAGCATGGTACTGGTACCAAAACAGAGATATAGACCAATGGAACAGAACAGAGTCCTCAGAAATAATACCACACATCTACAGTCATCTGATCTTTGACAAACCTGAGACAAACAAGAAATGGGGAAAGGATTCCCTATTTAACAAATGGTGCTGGGAAAATTAGCTAGCCATAAGTAGAAAGCTGAAACTGGATCCTTTCCTTACTCCTTATACGAAAATTAATTCAAGATGGATTAGAGACTTAAATGTTAGATCTAATACCATAAAAACCCTAGAAGAAAACCTAGGTAGTACCATTCAGTACATAGGCATGGGCAAGGACTTCATGTCTAAAACACCTAAAGCAACGGCAACAAAAGCCAAAATTGACAAATGCAATCTAATTTAACTAAAGAGCTTTTGCACAGCATAAGAAACTACCATCAGAGTGAACAGGCAACCTACAGAATGGGAGAAAATTTTTGCAATCTACTCATCTGACAAAGGGCTAATATCCAGAACCTACAAAGAACTCAAACACATTTACAAGAAAAAATCAAACAACCCCATCAAAAAGTGGGCAAGGGATATGAACAGACATTTCTCAAAAGAAGACATTCATACAGCCAACCGACACATGAAAAAATGCTCATCACCACTGGCCATCAGAGAAATGCAAATCAAAACCACAATGAGATACCATTTCACACCAGTTAGAATGGCGATCATTAAAAAGTCAGGAAACAACAGGTGCTGGAGAGGATGTGGTGAAATAGGAACACTTTTACACTGTTGGTGGGATTGTAAACTAGTTCAACCATTATGGAAAACAGTGTGGTGATTCCTCAAGGATCTAGAACTAGAAGTACCATATGACCCAGCCATCCCATTACTGGGTATATACCCAAAGGATTGTAAATCATTCTGCTATAAAGACACATGCACACATATGTTCATTGCAGCACTATTCACAATAGCAAAGACTTGGAATCAATGCAAATGTCCATCAGTGACAGACTGGATTCAGAAAATGTGGCACATATACACCATGGAATACTATGCAGCCATAAAAAGCATGAGTTTGTGTCCTTTGTAGGGACATGGATGCAGCTTGAAACCATCATTCTCAGCAAACTACTGCAAGAACAGAAAAGCAAACACCGCGTGTTCTCACTCATAGGTGGGAACTGAACAATGAGATCACTTGGACTCGGGAAGGGGAACATCACACACCGGGGCCTATTGTGGGGAGGCGGGAGGGGTGAGAGATTGCATTGGGAGTTATACCTGATGTAAATGATGAGTTGATGGGTGCTGACGAGTTGATGGGTGCAGCACACCAACATGGCACAAGTACACATATGTAACAAACCTGCACGTTATGCACATGTACCCCAGAACTTAAAGTATAATCATAATAAAAAAATTTAAAAAAATAAGTTACCCAATCTCAGGTATTTATAGCAGTGTGAGAATGGACTAATGCACTGTCCTTCTACCCTCTATCTCCATAAGTTCAATTGTTTTGATTTTTGGATCCCACAAATAAGTGGGAACATGCGATGTTTTTCTTTCTGTGCCTGATTTATTTCACTTAACATAATGGACTCCAGTTCCCTCCATGTTGTCACAAATGACAGGATTTCATTTTTTTATGGCTGGATAGTGCTCCATTGTGTATATGTACTACATTTTCTTTATCATTTCATCTGTTAATGGACACTTAGTTTACTTCAAAATCTTGACTACTGTGAACAGTGCTGCAAAAAATATGCGAGTGCAGATATCTCTTTCATATACTAATTTCCTTCCTTTTGGATAGCTGTGGCATTGCTGGATCATATGGGAGTTCTATTTTTACTTTTATGAGTAATCTCCAAACAGTTCTCCATAGAGATTGTACTAATTTACCTTACCACCAATGGTGTATAAGGGTTCCCTTTTCTCCACAACTTACCAGCACTTTGTTATTGCCTGTCTTTTGGATATAAGCCATTTTAACTGGGGTGATATTATATCTCATTGTAGTTTTGATTTGCATTTCATTGATGATTAATAATGTTGAGCACCTTTGCATATACCTGCTTTCCATTTGTATGTCTCCTTTTGAGAAATGTTTTTTCAAGTATTTTGCCCATTTTTAATTATATTATTAGATTTTTTCCTGTAGAGTTTTTGAGCTCCTTATATATATATGGTTATTAATTTCTCATCAGAAGTAGCTTGCAAATATTTTCTTCCATTCTGTGGGTTGCCTCTTCACTTGCTTGATTGTTTCCTTTGATAGGCAGATGCTTTTTAACTTGATGTAATTCCATTTGTCCGTTTTTGCTCTGGTTGCCTGTGCTCTTGGGGTATTACTCAAGAAATTTCTCCCACACCAATGTCCTGGAGAGTTTCCCCAATGTTTTCTTGTAGTAGATTTGTAGTTTCAGGTCTTAGATTTAACGTTTTAATTCATTTTGATTTGATTTTTGCATATGGGAAGAGATAGAGGTCTAGTTTCATTCTTCAGTACATGTATATCCAGTTTTCCCAGTCCCATTTATTGAAGAGACTGTCTTTTCCCCACGGTATGTTCTTGGTATCTTTGTCAAAAATGAGTTCACTGTAGATGTGTGGATTTGTTTCTGGGTTTTTAATTCTGTTCCATTGGTGTATGTGCCTGTTTATATGCAGGTACTATGCTGTTTTGGTTACTATAGCTCTGTAGTATAATTTGAAGTCAGGTGAGGTGATTCTTCCAGTTTTATACATTTTGCTTAGGGTACATTTGGCTATTCTGGGTCTTTTGCGATTTCACATAATTTTAGTATTTTTGTCTATTTCTTTGAAGAATGTCATTGGTATTTTGATAGGGATTTTATTGAATCTATAGACTGCTTTGGGTAGTGAGGACATTTTAACAATATTGGTTCATCCAATTCATGAATACGGAATATCTTTCCATTTTTTAACATCTTCTTTAACTTCTTTCATCAATGTTTTATAGTTTTCATTATACAAAGTTAATGGTTGGTTAAATTCCTAGGTATTTAATTTTATCCATGGCTATTGTAAATGAGATTACATTTTTGTTTTATTTTCAGGTTGTTTACTGCTGGCATATAGAAATGCCACAAATTATTTTATGTTAATTTTGTATCCTGCAACTTTACTGAATTTTTTTGTCAGTTCTAATGGTTTGTTGGTGGAGTCCTTACATTTTTCCAAGTATCAGATCATATCATCTGCAAACAGGAATAATTTGACTTCTTCCTTCCCATTTTGGATGTCTTTTGTTACTTTCTATTGTCTGATTGCTCTAGCTAGGACTTCCAGTACTATGTTGAATAATTGTGGTGAAAGTGGGCATCCTTGTCATGTTTTAGATCTTAGAAGAAAGGCTTACACTTTTGACCGAATTAAATAAGATACTAGCTGTGGATCTGTCATATATGGCTTTTATTAGATTGAGGTGTGTTTCTTCTATCCCTAGTTGTTTGACAATTTTTATTAAAAAGGGATATTGAATTTTAGCAAATGCTTTTTCTGTGTAAATTGAAATGATCATATTGTTTCTGTCCTTTATTCCGTTGATATGATGTACACATTGAATGACTTGCGTATGTTGAACCATCCTTGCATCTCAGGGATAAATCCCACTTGGTCTTGATGAAGGAACTTTGTAATATATTGTTGAATTACGTTTGCTAGTGTTTTGTGAGGATTTTTGCATCAATATTCATCAGAGATATTGAACTATAGTTTTCTTCTTTAGATATGTCTTTGGTTTTGGTATCAGGGTAATACTGGCCTTATATGTGTTCATAGACACTTCCTTCTCCTCTATTTTTCAGAATAGTTTGAGCAGGATTAGTATCAGTTCTTCTTTAAATGTTTGGTAAAATTCAGCAGTGAAACCATTGGATCCTGGGCTTTATTTTACTGGGAGACATTTTATTATGACTTTGATCTCATTACTTGTTATTTATCTGTTCAGATTTAGGATTTCTTCATGGTTTGTTCCTGGTAGGTTTTATGCATCTAGGAATTTATTCATTTCTTCTAGATTATCCAGTTTAATGACATACTTGCTCATAATATCCACTGTTCATCCTTCGAATTGCTGAGATATCAGTTGTAATGTCTCCTTTTTTATCCCTAATTTTCTTTATTTGGATTTTCTCTTTTTTTCTAGTTGGCATGCCTAAAGTTTTGTCAATTTTGTTTAACTTTTCAAGAAACCAGAATTTTGTTTCATTAATCTTTTGTTTTATTAAATTCAATTTTATTTATTTCTGCTCTGATATTTATAATTTCTTTTCTTCTCATAATTTGGGGTTTGTTTGCTCTTGCTTCTTTAATTCTTTTTTTTTTTTTTTTTTTTTTTTTTTTTGAGACTGAGTCTTGCTCTGTCGCCCAGGCTGGAGTGCTGTGGCCGGATCTCAGCTCACTGCAAGCTCCGCCTCCCGGGTTCACGCCATTCTCCTGCCTCAGCCTCCCGAGTAGCTGGGACCACAGGCGCCCGCCACCTCGCCCGGCTAGTTTTTTTTTGTATTTTTTTTTTTAGTAGAGACGGGGTTTCACCGTGTTAGCCAGGATGGTCTCGATCTCCTGACCTTGTGATCCGCCCGTCTGGGCCTCCCAAAGTGCTGGGATTACAGGCTTGAGCCACCACGCCCGGCCGCTTCTTTAATTCTTTAAGATACATTATTAAATTGTTTATTTGATGTTTTTCTTCTTATTTGATGTAAGAACTTATAGCTATAGACTTCCCTCTTAGTACTGCTTTTGTCATATCACATAGGTTTGTATATGCTGTATTACCCTTATCATTAGTTTCAAGAAACTTTTCAATTTACTTCTTAATTTATTCATTAATGCACTGGTCAATCAGGAGCGTATTGTGTAATTTCCATGTATCTGCATAGTTTCCAAAATTTATCTTGCTATTGTTTTCTAGTTTTATTCCATTGTGGTCAGAAAATATACTGGAAATTACTCCAATTTTTTTGATGTTTTAAGACTTGTTTTGTGACCTAACATATTTTCTATCCTTGAGGATGATCCATGTGCTGAGGAAATAAATATACATACTAAAACCATTGAATGCAATATTGTGTAAATATCTATTAGACCCATTTGCTCTATAGTGGAGATAAAGCCTGCAGTTTCTTTGTGTTTTTTCTGTCTTGAAGATTTGTCCAATGCAGAAAGTGAGGTGTTGAAGTCTCCAGCTATTATTGTATTGGTGCCTATCTCTCTATCATTGATAATATTTGCTTTATACCTCTGGGTGCTCCAGTGTTGGGTGTATATATATTTAATATTATTACATCCTCTTGCTGAATTGATCCCTTTATCATTATATAGTAATCTTCTTTGTCTCTTCTTATAGTTTTTTTCTTGAAATCTCTTTTGTGTGATATAAGTATGCCACTCCTGCTCTTTTTTGTTTTCTAATAGTGTGGAATATCTTTTCCATCCCTTTATTGTTAGTCTGTGTGTGTCTCTGTAGGTGAAGTATGTTTCTTGTAGGCAAGATACCATTGAGTGTTGCTTTTTTATCCACTCACCCACGCTACATCTTTTGATTGGAGAGTTAAGCCCATTTGCATTTATTGTTATTTTATATAAGTAAGGATTTACTCCTGCCATTTTTTTATATTTTTCTGGTTGTTTGGTAGTTTTCTCTTCTTTCTTTCTTTATTTACTTCCTGTCTTCCTTTTATTGAAGGTTATTTTCTCCGGTGATGTGATTTAGTTTCTTGTTTTTTACTTTTGTGTGCCCATTGTATGTAGTTTCCTTTGAAGTTATCATGAGGCTTGCAACTCCTATTTTATAACGCATTATTTTAACCTGATAACAACTTAACGCTGTTTGCATAAATAAACAAGTAAACAGAAAACTAATAAAAACTCTATGCTTTAGCTTAATTTCCTCATTTTTTTACCTTTTTGTTATTTTGATTTATATTTTATTGTACTGTCTATCTCTTGAAAAGTTGTAGTTGTTATTTTTTATTTGTTCATCATTTAGTCTTCCTACTTAGTATAACAGCAGTTTACACATCATAGTTACAGTGTTATATTTTATTTTCTCCTGTGTGCTTACTATGACCAGAGAGTTTTGTACCTTCAGGTGATTTCTTATTACTCATTAAGAGCCTTTTCTTTCTAATTGAAGTCCTCTCTTTAGCATTTCTTGTAGGACAGGTGTGCTGTTGATGAAGTCTCTCAGCTTTTGTCTGTCTGGGAAAATCTTTGTTTCTCTTTTATATTTCAAGGATATCTTCACTGAATATACTATTCTAGGTTAAAAGTTATTTTTTCGGCCCACCTGGCAGGGGTGGCCTGGCCCAGGCTGCTTGCCCACTTTCCCTGGACTGCCAATGGAAGTCATGGGTGGGTGGGTGACTTCAAGCCCCTCAGGACTGCCTTCCTAAATCCTGTGACACCTAAGTAAAGGTGGACAAGTCCTATTTCCAAGAGATGACTTTTAACACTTTTTAAGGATCTAAAACGTGTGTACCTTCATCAATAAGGATGAAAAATTTGTAGAAGAGTTTAGATTAAAAACTTTTGCTAATTTTCCAAGTAGTAGTCCTGTTTCAGCATCAACACTGGCACAAGCAAGGTTTCCTTATACGAGTGAAGGAGATACCATGCAGTGCTTTAGTTGTCATGCAGCCATAGATAGATGGCAATATGGAGACTCAGCAGTTGGAAGACACAGGAAACTATCCCCAAATTGCAGATTTATCAATGGCTTTTATTTTGAAAATAGTGCCACACAGCCTACAAATCCTGGTATCCAAAATGGTCAGTACAAAGTTGAAAACTATCTGGGAAGCAGAAATCGTTTTGCTTTATACAGGCCATCTGAGATGCATGCAGGTTTTAGATGCATCTTTTGAGAACTGGGCAGGTTTTAGATGTATCAGACACCATATACCCAAGGAACCCTGCCATGTATAGTGAAGAAGCTACATTAAAGTCCTTTCAGAACTGGCCAGACTATGCCCACCTATCCCCAAAAGAGTTAGCAAGTGCTGGACTCTACTACACAGGTATTGATGACCAAGTGCAGTGCTTTTGTTGTGGTGGAAAACTGAAAAATTGGGAACCTTGTGATAGTGCCTGGTCAGAACACAGGTGACACTTTCCTAATTGCTACTTTGGGGTGAGAATTTTAATATTCAAAGTGAATCTGATGCTGTGAGTTCTGATAGGAATTTCCCAAATTCAACAAATCTTCCAAGAAATCCATTCATGGCAGATTATGAAGCATGGATCATTACTTTTGGGATGTGGATATACTCAGTTAACAAAGGAGCAGCTTGGAAGAGCTGAATTTTATGCTTTAGGTAAAGGTGATAAAGTAAAGTGCTTTCACTGTACAGGAAGGCTAACTGATTGGAAGTTCAGTGCAGACCACTGAGAACAACATGCTAAATGGTATCCAGGGTGTAAATATCTGTTAGAACAGAAAGGACAAGAATATATAAACAATATTCATTTAACCCATTCACTTGAGGAGTGTCTCAAAAGAACTACTGAGAAAACACTATCACTAACTAGAAGAATTGATGATATCATCTTCCAAAATCCTATGGTACAAGAAGCTATACAAATGGGGTTCACTTTCAAGGACATTAAGAAAATAATGGAGGAAAAATTCAGATATCTGGGAACAACTATAAATCACTTGAGGTTCTGGTTGCAGATCTACTGAATGCTAAGAAAGACAGTCCACAAGATGAATCAAGTCAGACTTCATTTCACAAAGAGATTACTACTGAAGAGCACCTAAGGTGCCTGCAAATGAAGGAGCTTTGCAAAATCTCTATGTGTAGAAATATTGCTGTCATTGTTGTTCCCTATGGACATGTAGTCAGTTGTAAACAACATGCTGAAACAGTTGACAAATGTCCCATGTGCTACACAGTCATTACTTTAAAGCAAAAAAATTTTATGTGTTAATATAACTCCATACTAGGCATGTTATGTTCTTCTTTTTTTGTTATATTAATTTTATTTAAATTATATGTATGAATTTATTTATACATTTTAATTTATTTTTTATTATTATTATACTTTAAGTTCTAGGGTACATATGCATAACGTGCAGGTTTGTTACATATGTATACTTGTGCCATGTTGCTGTGCTGCACCCATCAACTCATCAGCACCCATCAACTCATCATTAACATCAGGTATAATTCCCAATGCAATCCCTCCCCCCGCCCCCTCCCCATGATAGGCCCTGGTGTGTGATGTTCCCCTTCCCGAGTCCAAGTGATCTCATTGTTCAGTTCCCACCTATGAGTGAGAACATGCGGTGTTTGGTTTTCTGTTCTTGTGATAGTTTGCTAAGAATGATGGTTTCCAGCTGCATCCATGTCCCTACAAAGGACACAAACTCATCCTTTTTCATGGCTGCATAGTATTCCATGGTGTATATGTGACACATTTTCTGAATCCAGTCTGTCACTGATGGACATTTGGGTTGATTCCAAGTCTTTGCGATTGTGAACAGTGCTGCAATAAACATACGTGTGCATGTGTCTTTATAGCAGCATGATTTATAATCCTTTGGGTATATACCCAGTAATGGGATGACTGGATCTAATGGTATTTCTAGTTCTAGATCCTTGAGGAATCGCCATACTGCTTTCCATAATGGTTGAACTAGTTTACAATCCCACCAACAGTGTAAAAGTGTTCCTATTTCTCCACATCCTCTCCAGCACCTGTTGTTTCCTGACTTTTTAATGATTGCCATTCTAACTGGTGTGAGATGGTATCTCATTGTGGTTTTGATTTGCATTTCTCTGATGGCCAGTGATGATGAGCATTTTTTCATGTGTCGGTTGGCTGTATGAATGTCTTCTTTTGAGAAATGTCTGTTCATATCCTTTGCCCACTTTTTGATAGGGCTGTTTGTTTTTTTCTTGTAAATTTGTTTGAGTTCTTTGTAGGTTCTGGATATTAGCCCTTTGTCAGATGAGTAGATTGCAAAAATTTTCTCCCATTCTGTAGGTTGCCTGTTCACTCTGATGGTAGTTTCTTTTGCTGTGCAGAGGCTCTTTAGATTAATTAGATCTCATTTGTCAATTTTGGATTTTGCTGCCATTGCTTTTGGTGTTTTAGACATGAAGTCTTTGCCCATGCCTATGTCCTGAATGGTACTACCTAGGTTTTCCTCTAGGGTTTTTATGGTATTAGGTCTAACATTTAAGTCTCTAATCCATCTTGAATTAATTTTCGTATAAGGAGTAAGGAAAGGATCCAATTTCAGCCTTCTACTTATGGAGCCAATTTTCCCAGCACCATTTATTAAATAGGAGATTCTTTCCCCATTTCTTGTTTTTGTCAGGTTTGTCAAAGATCAGATGGCTGTAGATGTGTGGTATTATTTCTGAGGACTCTGTTCTGTTCCATTGGTCTATATCTCTGTTTTGGTACCAGTACCATGCTGTTTTGCTTACTGTAGCCTTGTAGTATAGTTTGAAGTCAGGTAGCGTGATGCCTCCAGCTTTGTTCTTTTGACTTAGGATTGTCTTGGAGATGCGGGCTCTTTTTTGGTTCCATATGAACTTTAAAGCAGTTTTTTCCAATTCTGTGAAGAAACTCATTGGTAGCTTGATGGGGATGGCATTGAATCTATCAATAACCTTGGGCAGTATGGCCATTTTCACGATATTGATTCTTCCTATCCATGAGCATGGTATGTTCTTCCATTTGTTTGTGTCCTCTTTTATTTCACTGAGCAGTGGTTTGCAGTTCTCCTTGAAGAGGTCCTTTCCATCCCTTGTAAGTTGGATTCCTAGATATTTTATTCTCTTTGAAGCAATTCTGAATGGAAGTTCATTCATGATTTGGCTCTCTGTTTGTCTGTTACTGGTGTATACGAATGCTTGTGATATTTGCACATTAATTTTGTATCCTGAGACTTTGCTGAAGTTGCTTATCAGCTTAAGGAGATTTTGGGCTGCGACAATGGGGTTTTCTAAATACACAATCATGTCATCTGCAAACAGGGACAATTTCACTTCTTCTTTTCCTAACTGAATACCCTTGATTTCTTTCTCTTACCTGATTGCCCTAGCCAGAACTTCCAACACTATGTTGAATAGGAGTGGTGAGAGAGGCCATCCCTGTCTTGTGCCAGTTTTCAAAGGGAATTTTTCCAGTTTTTACCCATTCAGTATGATATTGGCTGTGGGTTTGTCATAAATAGCTCTTATTATTTTGAGGAACATTCCATCAATACCGAATTTATTGAGCGTTTTTAGCATGAAGGGCTGTTGAATTTTGTCAAAAGCCTTTTCTGCATCTATTGAGATAATCATGTGGTTCTTGTCTTTGGTTCTGTTGATATGCTGGATTATGTTTATTGATTTGCCAATGTTGAATCAGCCTTGCATCTCAGGGATGAAGCCCACTTGATCATGGTGGATAAGCTTTTTGATGTGTTGCTGAATCCGGTTTACCAGTATTTTATTGAGGATTTTTGCATCGATGTTCATCAGGGATATTGGTCTAAAATTCTCTTTTTTTGTTGTGTCTCTGCCAGGCTTTGGTATCAGGATGATGTTGGCCTCATCAAATGAGTTAGGGAGGATTTCCTCTTTGTCTATTGATTGGAATAGTTTCAGAAGGAATGCTACCAGCTCCTCCTTGTACCTCGGGTAGAATTCAGCTGTGAATCCATCTGGTCCTGGACTTTTTTTGGTTGGTAAGCTATTAATTATTGCCTCAATTTCAGAGCCTGCTATTGGTCTATTCAGGGATTCAACGTCTTCCTGGTTTAGTCTTGGAAGAGTGTAAGTGTCCAGGAAATTATCCATTTCTTCTAGATTTTCTAGTTTATTTGCGTAGAGGTGTTTATAGTATTCTCTGATGGTAGTTTATATTTCTGTGGGGTCGGTGGTGATACCCCCTTTATCATTTTTTATTGCGTCTATTTGCTTCTTCTCTCTTTTCTTCTTTATTAGTCTTGCTAGCGGTCTGTCAATTTTGTTGATCTTTTCAAAAAACCAACTCCTGGATTCATTGATTTTTTGGAGGGTTTTTTGTGTCTCTATCTCCTTCAGTTCTGCTCTGACCTTAGATATTTCTTGCCTTCTGCTAGCTTTTGAATGTGTTTGCTCTTGCTTCTCTAGTTCTTTTAATTGTGATGTTAGAGTGTCCATTTTAGATCTTTCCTGCTTTCTCTTGTGGGCATTTAGTGCTCTAAATTTCCCTCTACACACTGCTTTAAATGTGTCCCAGAGATTCTGGTATGTTGTATCTTTGTTCTCATTGGTTTCAAAGAACATCTTGATTTCTGCCTTCATTTCATTATGTACCCAGTAGTCATTCAGGAGCAGGTTGTTCAGTTTCCATGTATTGAGCAGTTTTGATTGAGTTTCCTAGTCCTGAGTTCTAGTTTGTTTGCACTGTGGTCTGAGAGACAGTTTGTTATAATTTCTGTTCTTGTACATTTGCTGAGGAGTGCTTTACTTCCAATTATGTGGTCAATTTTGGAATAAGTGCGATGTGGTGCTGAGAAGAATGCATATTCTGTTGATTTGGGGTGGAGAGTTCTGTAGATGTCTATTAGGTCTGCTTACTGCAGAGATGAGTTCAATTCCTGGATATCCTTGTTAACTTTCTGTCTTGTTGATCTGTGTAATGTTGACAGTGGAGTGTTGAAGTCTCCCATTATTATTGTATGGGAGTCTAAGTCTCTTTGTAAGTCTGTAAGGACTTGCTTTATGAATCTGGGTGCTCCTGTATTGGGTGCATATATATTTAGGATAGTTAGCTCTTCCTGTTGAATTGATCCCTTTATATTATGTAATGGCCTTCTTTGTCTCTTTTGATCTTTGATGGTTTAAAGTCTGTTTTATCAGAGACTAGTATTGCAACCCCTGCTTTATTTTGTTCTCCATTTGCTTGGTAAATCTTCCTCCATCCCTTTCTTTTGAGCCTCTGTATGTCTCTGCATGTGAGATGGGTCTCCAGAATACAGCAGACTGATGGGTCTTGACTCTTTATCCAGTTTGCCAGTCTGTGTCTTTTAATTGGAACATTTAGTCCATTTACATTAAAGGTTAATATTGTTATGTGTGAACTTGATCCTGCCATTATGATATTAACTGGTTATTTTGCTCGTTAGTTAATGCAGTTTCTTCCTAGCCTCGATGGTCTTTACATTTTGGCATGTTTTGGCAGTGGCTGGTACCAGTTTTTCCTTTCCATGTTTAGTGCTTCCTTCAGGGTCTCTTGTAAGGCAGGCCTGGTGGTGACAAAATCTCTAAGCATTTGCTTATCTGTAAAGGATTTTATTTCTTCTTCACTTATGAAACTTAGTTTGGCTGGATATGAAATTCTGGGTTCAAAATTCTTTTCTTTAAGAATGTTGAATATTGGCCCCCACTCTCTTCTGGCTTGGAGAGTTTCTGCCCAGAGATCTGCTGTTAGTCTGATGGACTTCCCTTTGTCGGTAACCTGACCTGTATCTCTGGCTGCCCTTAAGATTTTTTCCTTCATTTCAACTTTGGTGAATCTGGCAATTATGTGTCTTGGAGTTGCTCTTCTCGAGGAGTATCTTTGTGGCGTTCTCTGTATTTCCTGGATTTGAATGTTCGCCTACCCTACTAGGTTGGGGAAGTTCTCCTGGATGATATCCTGAAGAGTGTTTTCCAACTTGATTCCATTTTCCCCCTCACTTTCAGGCACCCCAATCAGACGTAGATTTGGTCTTTTCACATAATGCCATACTTCTTGCAGGATTTGTTCATTTCTTTCTTCTTTTTTCTTTTGGTTTCTCTTCTCGCTTCATTTCATTCGTTTGATCCTCAATCGCTGATACTCTTTCTTCCAGTTGATCGGGTCGGTTACTGAAGCTTGTGCGTTTGTCACGTATTTCTCGTGTCATGGTTTTCATCTCTTTCATTTCGTTTATGACCTTCTCTGCATTCATTACTCTAGCCATCAATTCTTCCACTTTTTTTTCAAGATTTTTAGTTTCTTTGTGCTCGGTACGTACTTCCTCCTTTAGCTCTGAGAAGTTTGATGGACTGAACCCTTCTTCTCTCATCTCGTCAAAGTCATTTTCCATCCAGCTTTGATCCGTTGCTGGCGATGAGCTGCGCTCCTTTGCTGGGGGAAATGCACTCTTATTTTTTGAATTTCCAGCTTTTCTGCCCTGCTTTTTCCCCATCTTTGTGGTTTTATCTGCCTCTGGTCTTTGATGATGATGGTGATGTACTGATGGGGTTTTGGTGTAGGTGTCCTTCCTGTTTGATAGTTTTCCTTCTAACAGTCAGGACCCTCAGCTGTAGGTCTGTTGGAGATTGCTTGAGGTCCACTCCAGACCCTGTTTGCCTGGGTGTCAGCAGCAGAGGCTACAGAAGATAGAATATTTCTGAACAGCGAGTGTCCCTGTCTGATTCTTGCTTTGGAGGCTTCCTCTCAGGGGTGTACTCCACCCTGTGAGGTTTGGGGTGTCAGACTGCCCCTAGTGGGGAATGTCTCCCAGTTAGGCTACTCAGGAGTCAGGGACCCACTTGAGCAGGCAGTCTGTCCCTTCTCAGATCCAACATCCGTGTTGGGAGATCCACTGCTCTCTTCAAAGCTGTCAGACAGAGTCGTTTGTGTCTGCAGAGGTTTCTGCTGCTTTAGTTATTGTTTACTGTGCCCTCTCCCCAGAGGTGGAGTCTACAGAGACAGGCAAGTTTCCTTGAGCTGCTGTGAGCTCCACCCAGTTCGAGCTTCCCAGTGGCTTTGTTTACCTACTTAAGCCTCAGCAATGGCAGGCGCCCCTCCCCCAGCCTCGCTGCTGCCTTGCCGTTAGATCTCAGACTGCTGTACTAGCAATGAGGGAGGCTCTGTGGGCGTGGGACCCTCCCGGCCAGGTGTGGGATATAATCTCCTGGTGTGCCTGTTTGCTTAAAGCGCAGTATTGGGGTGGGAGTTACCCGATTTTCCAGGTGTTGTGTGTCTCAGTTCCCCTGGCTAGGAAAAGGGATTCCCTTTCCCCTTTCGCTTCCCAGGTGAGGCGATGCCTCTCCCTGCTTCAGCTCTCGTTGGTCGGGCTGCAGCAGCTGACCAGCACCGATTGTCCGGCACTCCCTAGTGAGATGAACCCAGTACCTCAGTTGAAAATGCAGAAATCACCGGTCTTCTGTGTGGCTCGCACTGGGAGTTGGAGACTGAAGCTGTTCCTATTTGGCCATCTTGTTATGTTCTTCTTACTACCCTGATTGAATGTGTGATGTGAACTGACTTTAAGTAACCAGAATTGAATTCCATTAGCATTTGCTACCAAGTAGGAACAAAAATGTACATGGCAGTGTTTTCATTAGCAATATAATCTTTGAATTTCTGGATTCTTCAGTGTATTCGCTGTATTATTTATCTAATTTTTTTGCTGTAATTTAATTGAAACCCTAGGCCAAGAAGCATCATATTATAAGTGATCACAATGTGTATTCATAGTATACTGACTTGATTTCTAAGTGCAAGTGAATTAATCATCTGGATTTTTTATTCTTTTCAACTAAGCTTAACAAATGGAGCATTCTGCATATAAACGTGGAGATTAGAGAGTTAATATCCCCAATCACGTAGTTTGTTTTTGTGTGAAAAAAGAATAAATTGTTCCACACTGGTGGAAAGATAGAGATTATTTTTGGAGGTTTGTTGTTGTGTTTAGGATTCTGTCCATTTCCTCTTAAAATTATAAACATATTCTTGTGTGAATGATTTTTTAATGTGATTTGCCATTTTTGAAAGGGTATTTAATGATAGAGTACCATTGAGCCAACATGTACTGACATGGAAAGATGTCAAAGATATATTAAGTGTAAAATGCAAGTGGCAAAATGCTATGTATATTTTGAGCCAAATCAAAGTATGTAAGTTTTTTAGATGTATAGAACAAAAGATTTGGAAATTTATGCACCAAACTGTTAAAAGTGGTTTCTCTTCAGGGGGGTGGGGGGTGGGGCCCCACAGGGGTTTTATAGGGGCCTTTCACTTTTCTATTTTTTTCATATTGTTCTGTTTGAGTTTTTTATAAGTATGTATTACTTTTGTAGTCAGAATTTTTAGAAAGTATTTTACTGATTTAAAGGCTTAGGCATGTTCAAATGCCTGCAAAATTACTTATCACTCAGCTTTAGTTTTTCTAATCCAAGAAGGCAGGGCAGTTAGCCTTTTTGGTGCCAGTGTGAAATGTCAATGCTTTTATGTTTTTCCTGCTTCGTGGATGAAAAATATTTCTGAGTGGTAGTTTTTTGACAGACAGACCATGTCTTCTTATCTTGTTTCAAAATAAGTATTTCTCATTTTGTAAAATAAAATATAAAATATGTCTCAGATCTTCCAATTAATTAGTAAGGGTTCATTCTTAATCCTGGCTAGTTTAAGCCTGCCTAAGTCCCTTTACTAAAAGATATTTGTTAACCCAGTATTTTAAACATCTGTCAGCTTATGTAGGTAAAAGTAGAAGCATGTTTGTACACTGCTTGTAGTTATAGTGACAGTTTTCCATGTTAAGAGTCTCATATCATCTTGTATCTTAAAGCTTCACGTGAGTTTTTAATGTTAGGATGATTAAGATGTATATAGGACAAAATGTTAAGTCTTTCCTCTACCTACATTTGTTTTCTTGACTATTAATAGTAGTAGATACTTATAAAATAAATATTCTCTCAAAATTCTTAAAATCTCTTGGAAATTATAAAAATATTGGCAAGAAAAGAATAGTTGTTTAAATATTTTTTAAAAGACACTTGAATAAGAGTCGGTAGGGTATAAGCTAGAAGTTTAAAAATGCTTCATAGAACATCCAGGGTTTACATTACAAGATTCTCACAACAAACCTATTGTAGAGGTGAGGAAGGCATGTTACTACAGAGAAAAGTTTGAGAGTAAAACTGTAAAAAATTATATTTTTGTTGTACTTTGTAAGAGAAAGAGTGTTGTTGTGTTCACCTATCTTCAGTTGATCACTACTTTAAGTGGTATTTATTTAAAACATTGCAAATTTATTTTATTTATTTATTTTTCTTTTTGAGATGGAGTCTTGCTCTGTTGCCCAGGCTGAAGAGCAGTGGCTTGATCTTGGCTCACTGCAACCTCTGCCTCCCAGGTTCAACAGATTCTCCTGCCTCAGCTTCCTGAGTAGCTGGGATTACAGGCGAGCACCACCATGCCTGGCTAATTTTTGTATTTTTAGTAGATGGGATTTTACCATATTGCCCAGGCTGGTCTCAAACTCCTGCCCTCAAGAGATCTGCCCACCTTGGCCTCCCAAAGTGCTGGGATTACAGCCTTGAGCCACTGCGCACCCAGCCAGAATGTTGCAAATTTAAATCAGGGTTTTAAAAATTAAATAATGACTGCCCTGCTTATGTTTTAGTATGTAAATCCTCAGTTCTTCACCTTTGTACTGTCTGTCACTTAGTTTGGTTATACAGTCATTAACTTGAATTTAATCTGTATAGTCTAGACTTTAAGTTTAAATTTAAAGTGTTCTGCAAGGGGAGAAAAGTGTTAAAATTTTTTAAATATGTTTTCCAGGACACATCAGCTCCAAATCAGGTAGGTAGTTCAATCTAGTTGTTAGTTAAGGACTCCAGGAATAAATTGTTTTAGCATAAGGCTTTTCCTGTTCTGGGAGCAGCAGTTTATTAAAATTTTTCTTCTAAAACTTGTGTGTTTAGAGTTAAGAAAGACATTTTTTTTCTTCTCTGTGAGTTGTGAAATTTAATGCACAACACTGATGTGCTAACAAGTTTATTTTAAGAATTGTTTAGAAATGCTGTTGCTTCAGGTTCTTAAAATCACACAGCACTCCAACTTTTAATCAAATTTTAGGAGACTTACCAGCATTTGTCTGTGTTTGAACTATAAAAAGCACTGGATCTTTTCCATCTAATTCTGCAAAAATGATCATCTGCAAAGTCAAAACTATAACTATATCCAAATCTTTTCCCCTTCCCAAGAGTTCTCAGTGTCTACAGGTAGACATACCTTTCCTATATAAAGTTCACTCTAGGATTTCAAGTCACCACTTATTTTACATTTTAGTCATGCAAAGATTCAAGTTGTTTTGTAATAAGTACTTATCTTTATTTGTAGTAATTTAGTCTGCTGATCAAAAGCATTGTCTTAATTTTTGAGAAATGGTTTTAGCATTTACAAACTAAATTCCAGTTATTTAATTAATGGCTTTATATTGCCTTTCCTGCTACATTTGTTTTATTCCCCTGTCCCTTTGATTATGGGCTAAGGTAGGGTAGAGTGGGTGTAGTGAGTGTATATGATGTGATTTGGCCTTGTGTATTATGATATTTTGTTATTTTTGTTGTTATATTATTTACATTGCAGTAGTTGTTTTTTCTGTTTTCATTTTAGTGGATAAAATTTGTATTTTGGACAATGAAAAAAAATCATTTTTTTCTTCAGCACCTTAAATATGTTATGCCACTATCTCCTGGCCTGTAAGGTATCCAGTGAAAAGTCTACTGCCAGATTTATTGGAACTCCACTGCATATTATTTGCTTATTTTCTCTTGATGATTTTAGGATATTTTCTTTATCTTTGATTCTTCAGGGTTTGATTATTAAAACCCTTAAGGTAGTCTTTTTGAGGTAAATCTACTTAGTGTTCTATACACTTATTCTTTTTGGATATGGATATCTTTTTCTAGGTTTGGAAAGTTCTCTGTTATTATCCCTTTGAATAAAATTTCTACCCTTATGTGTTTTGCTACCTTCTTTTTAAGGCCAATAATAACTCTTAGATTTGCCCTTTTGAAGCTATTTTTCTAGTAAGCCTGCTTCATTGCTTTCTGTTCTCTTTTCCTTTGTCTCCTGTGACTGTGTAGTTTTAAATAGCCTGTCCTCAAGCTCACTAATTCTTTCTTCTCCTTGATAAATTCTGCTATTAAAAGACTCTGATGCAAATTTTAGTATACCAACTGCATTTTTTGCAGTTGTCATACTAAATTGCAGCTCCAGAATTTCTGCTTGATTATTTTTATGTATTTCAATCTCTTCATTAAGTTTATCTGATACAATTCTGAATTCTTTCTCTGTATTAGATTGCTTTTTTCTTTTTTTTTTTTTTTTTTTTTTTTTTTTTTTTTTTTTTTTTTTTTTTGTTTCCTCAAAACAGCTAGTTTGAATTCTTTGTCTGAAAGGTCACATATTTCTGTTGCTAAAGCATTTGTCCCCGGTGACTTATTTATTTCATTTGGTGAGGTAATGTTTTCCTGGATGATCTTGATATTTGTAGATGTTCATCTGTGTCTGCGAATTGAAGAATTTGGTATTCATTGTAGTCTTTGCAGTCTGGGCTTATTTGTATCTGTCCTTCTAGGGAAGGCTTTCTAGATATTCAAAAGGATGTGGGTGTGTGATCTAAGCTGTATCTGAATCTTGGGGCACCACATGCCCAGTAATGCTGTGACTCTTGCAGACTCATAGAAGTTCCACCTTGATGGTCTTGGATAAGATGAGGGAAAATTCTACAGATTGCCAGGCAGAGATTCTTGTTCTCTTCCCTTACTTTCTTCCAAACAGATGTAGTCTCTCCCTCTCTCCATTGTGAACCACCTAGAGCTGAGGGTAGAGTGACACAAGCATCCCTGTGGCTACCACCACTGTGACCCCAGGCCTGCTGTAACCACTCCCTGGCTACTGTCTATGTTTACTCAAGGCCCTGGGGAATCTATAATCAGCAGGTGGTAAACCCAGCCAGCCTTGTGTCCCTTTCTTAATAGTAGCAAGTTTCCCCATTCTTTGTGTGGGTCCTGTGGTGCCATTCAGGAGTCAGGGACTAGAATCAAAATCCTTAGGTGTCTACCTGGTGTGCTATTGCACTGCACCTGAGTTGACACTCAAATTACAAAATGCAGTCCTTCCCACTCTTCCCTCCCCTTTCCAAAGCAGAGAAGCCTCATCCCATGGCCACCATAACCATAGGCCCATGGAGACTACTGTCAGACTACTACCAATGTTCCCTTAAATGCCAAGTTCCCTTTAGTCAGCTTGTAGTCAATGCTGCCCAACATGGGACTCACCTACAGAACGGTAGGTTCCCTTCCAGCCCAAGAAACATACAGAAATGCCATACAAGAGCCATATTATTGATTTGAGGGCCCTGAGAGGTCATTTGGTGGTCTGCCTCCCTGTGGCCAAGCTGATATATAAGGTATAAGACCAAATCCCGCTCACCTTTTTCTCTCCCTTCAGAAGCAGAAGGAATCTTGCCTCAACCACTAGAGCTTGGAATATGCTGAGTTTCACCGGAAGCCAGCAGCTCTCAGTGTCACCAAAAGCCATCAGCAATGTACCTGGATATCATTTCAGGTTATTCAGGGCCCAAGGGCTCTTCAGTTGGCCGGTGATGAGTGTTGCCAGGACTGGGTCCTTCCCTTCAAGGATGTCTAGAAATGTCATTCAGCACACCAACATGGCACAAGTATACATATGTAACAAACCTGCATGTTATGCACATGTACCCTAGAACTCAAAGTATAATAATAAAATAAATAAATAAATAAATAAATAAGAAATGTCATTCAGGAGTTAGGGCCTGGAAAGGGAGCCTCATTGCTCTAACAGGTGCCCTATCCTGCTATGGATGAGGTGGCATCCAAGATGCAAGATAAAGTCCTCCCCACTTTTCTCTTTTGTCTCTTCAAGCAGGAGGAAGGCATCTATTTTGGACTTGCAAGCTGTGCAGGCTGGGATAAGAAGGATGATATGAGCACTCCCTTGGCCTGGTTGGTGTCTCAGTAGATCACATGTCCCTCTAGTCCACTGTATCTGGGCACAGTTTAGAACTAGGACTTTCCTAGAAGTTGCAGTCCTTGCAGCCTAGGCTGCCTTTTAAGATTATTTAGAGCCCCAGGGCACCTTACCCCTGGTGGCAAGACATGCAGGAACTCAAGTTCTGACTGCTGGAGTTAGTAATTCTCCCCTGACTAAGGTTGGTTTAAATGCTCTCTCTGTGGGCAGGTGTTAGCTGAGTTTCATCCAGTTTTTCTTTCTGCTCTAATAGGACAGCACTGAGTTCGATGTCTCACGATTGCTGCACTCTCCCTCTCTGGCACACAGAAACACTCTTCCCACCACACTGTCACTCCTACTCACTGCTAGGGAATAGGAGAGTAGTGGCATTGGTAATTCAAAGCTGTTGTTTCTACCTTTTTAGTGCCTCTATCTGCAACATGAACTTAAAACCAGGTACTATGAGTACTCACCTAATTTTTGGTTCTTATGAAGGGTGATTTTTTGTATTTTTGTAGCTGGTTGTTAAAGTGATGTCCCTGCAGGGAAGACAATTGGTGGAACTTTCCATTCTGCCTTCTTGCTCCATCCTCTGATACAATTACTATTTTTAAAAAGTACAAAGAAGAGCTAGAGACAAATTAAGTAAAAATAGAAATTTGAATTCTGTGGTTGAACCATCAACTCTCTAGTCAACTGTTCCCCAAGGTTCTAACATCGTGAGAATACACTGTACTTCCTTCCTTCTAATTCTTCCACATCTGACCTTTCTAACCCTTTATTTACTGTGCCTTCTGGAACACACTTTCCATTATGAGTAAGTTATCCTATGTCCTAAACCTCTACAGAGAATTCTTTCACCATGTCCTTGCCTTAAGCTAACCTTGGTCTTTCTCATCAAAAGTATGCTGCTTATTTTTCTACATCCCATATACTGTGAGCCAGAGTCTATCAGCTGTCTCTTGGCTTCCTGATGCTACTCTAAATCATTACTTTTCTACCATAATGCAAAAAGACATTCATCTATGTCATCCTCTAATCTTTCTTATTCACATCATCTGTCAACCTCCTAGACAGTTCTCCTTTCTACCCCCTAAATTCTATGATCACACTGGTAACTTCATCTTCCATGTGAACAACCAACCCAACAAGCTGACTTCAATTTTTACCACCTTATCTGAAACAATGTCCATTCATATTCCACCTTGGTTACTCATTCCATGCTCATGCCCAGGGCCTTATTTATCACCACAGAACTGAAATTTGGAACTCCGGTGTACAACACTCTGACTAAAGCCCATAGGATTTCAGATCTCTCACATCCCTTTTACCACTACACCAGTTCATACATCTCAGTGAGTCTTCAAGTCTTTTGTGCCCTCCCTTTTCTGCCAATCTATTAAACTTCTTCATAATTTTACTTTTAACTATTATTTTGGTTGCATTCTATTGTTGCTAGTTTTATTTTTTATAGTTTCAACTTTTATTTAGATTAAGGGGTACATTGTGCACTTTGTTACATTAATATACTGCATAATGCTGAGGTTTGGGGTACAAATGATCTCAACACCCAGGTAGGGAACACAGTACCCAATAGGTAGTTTTTCAGCCCATGCCCACTTCCCTTCCTCCCCCATCAGGTAGTCCACAGTGTCCATTGTTCTAATCTTTATGTCTATATGTATTCAATATTTAGCTCCCACTTGTAAGCAAGGAAGTGTGGTATTTGGTTTTTGGTTCCTATGTTAATTGCTTAGGATAATTGCCTCCAGCTCCATCCATGTTGGTTTGTTTTTTATATAGCTGCATAGTATTTCATGGTATATATGCACCACATTTTCTTTAACCAGTCTATCATTGATGGCCATTTAGGTTGATTCCATGTCTTTGCATTGTGAATAGCAGTTTGATGAACATGTGCATGGATGTGTTTTTTGATAGACTGAATTATTTTCCCTTGGCTATATAGCCACTAGTGAGGTTGCTGGGTCAAATAGAGTTCCATTTAAAGTTTTTCAACAAATCTCCAAACTGCTTTCCATAGCGACTGAGCTAGTTTGCATTCCCACTAGCAGTATATAAGCACTCTCTTTTCTCCACAGCCTCACCAGCATCTTTTATTTTTAACTTTTTACTAATTGCCATTTTGACTGTTGTGAGATGGTATTTTACTGTGGTTTTAATTTGCATTTCTCTGGTGATTAGTGATGTTGGGTATTTTTTATGTTTGATGGTCATTTGTACAACTTCTTTTTTGTGTGTGTGGATCTATTTCTTTTTTCTTTTTTATTTATTATTATTATTATACTTTAAGTTCTAGGGTACATGTGCATAACATGCAGGTTTGTTACATATGTATACTTGTGCCATGTTGCTGTGCTGCACCCATCAACTCGTCAGCACCCATCAACTCGTCATTTACATCGGGTATAACTCCCAATGCAATCCTTCCCCCCTCCCCCTTCCCCATGATAGGCCCCGGTGTGTGATGTTCCCCTTCCCGAGTCCAAGTGATCTCATTGTTCAGTTCCCACCTATGAGTGAGAACATGTGGTGTTTGGTTTTCTGTTCTTGTGATAGTTTGCTAAGAATGATGGTTTCCAGCTGCATCCATGTCCCTACAAAGGACACAAACTCATCCTTTTTTATGGCTGCATAGTATTCCATGGTGTATATGTGACACATTTTCTTAATCCAGTCTGTCACTGATGGATATTTGGGTTGATTCCAAGTCTTTGCTATTGTGAATAGTGCCGCAGTAAACATACGTGTGCATGTGTCTTTATAGCAGCATGATTTATAATCCTTTGGGTAGGGTCTGTTCCTGTTCTTTGCCCATTTTTAAATTGGATTATTTTGTGCTTGTTGATTTATGTTCCTTATAGATTCTGGATATTAGACCTTTGTCAGGTGTACAGTTTGCAAATATTTTCTCCCATTCTGTAAGCTGCACATTTACTCTGTTGGTAGTTTATTTTGCTTTGCGGAAATTCTTTAATTAAATTAAGTTCTACTTGTCTATTTTTGTTTTTGTTTGAATTGATCTTTGGGACTTAGCCATTAATTAATTTGCCAAAGTCAGTGTTAAGAAGGGTATTTCCTAGGTTTGCTACTAATATTTTTAAAGTTTGAGGTTTTCCATTTAAAACTTTAATTCATCTTCAGTTAATTTTTGTATGTAGTGAGAGGTATAGGGTCCATTCTTTTGCATATGGCTAGCCAGTTATCCCAGCATCATTTATTGAATAGGGAGTCCTTTCCCCATTGCTTATTTTTGTCAGTTTTGTCAAAGATCAGATGGTTGTAGGTGTGTACGTTTATTTCTGGGTTCTATATTGTGTTCCACTGGTATGTGTCTGTTTTTGTACCAGTATCATGCTATTTTGGTTACTGTAGCCTCATAGTATGGTTTGATGTTGAGTAATGTGATGACTCAAGTTTTGTTCCTTTTGCTTACAATTGCTTTGGTAAATCAGGCTTTCTTTGGTTTCACATAAATTTTTAGAATTCATTTTTCTAACTGTGAAAAATGACATTGGTATTTTGATGGGATAACATTAAATCCATAAATGGCTTTGGACAGTATGGCCATTTTAACAATATTGATTCTTCCATTCTATGAGCATGGAATATGTTTCCATTTATTTGTATCATCTCTGATTTCTTTTAGCAGCATTTTGTTATTCTCTTTGTATAGATCTTTAATCTTCTTGATTAGATAAATTTCTAGCTATTTCAACATTTGTGGCTATTGTAAATGGAATTGTGTTCTTGATTTGGTTCTTAGCTAAAATGTTTTTGGTGTATACAAATGCAACTGATTTTTGTACATTGATTTTATATTCTGAAACTTTACTGAATTTTTTTATTAGTTCTGGGAGGTTTGTTTTGCAGTGTCTTTAAGGTTTTCTATGTATATAATCAGCAGCAGCAGAGAGATAGTTTGACTTCTTTTCCTATTTGAATGCCTTTTATTTCTTTGCCTTGCCTAATTGCTTGGGCTAGAACTTCTTTGGTAGCATCCTTAACTTCCTTACTCCATTGTCCTTTCATAACATTTGCCCTGTGGCCCCCAGTTTTAGATCAATTGAAACATTTGTATATTTTCTCTCCTACACCCAGGGTGCTTGCTGAGCACTACTGGAATAAATCACACAATCATGCAGACTGGGGCTGTTAAAAATTCACATTCTCAAACCTCAATTGGGCCGTCAGTCCCTTCTTGGTCATATTTCTCTCCCATTCTCCAGAGTCAATTATTCCAACCTCCACCAATCTTTCAATGAGCTGAACCCTACTGCAGCCCATTTTTTTCTCAGCAGATAATATTGCCTCTTATTTTATCAAGAAAATTAAACCACTCAGGGATGGACAAACTATATTTACAGCCCTACTTCCTCTTTCCCTTATATATCAGTATTCTTTTCTCACTCTGCATCTTCTAGTAACTTGCAATTCCCTAGAAGACAAACTCAAATTATCTAGAATGGTATATAACACCCTTTATGATCTACTTTCTGCATTTCTTTTATACCTAATTTCTCACTTTTAAGCCCTGAAGTCCAATCACACACAGACACACACACACCCAAACACACACACATGCACACACATACAACTTTCATCTTGTATTTTAGCCATATCAAAATGTTAGATGTTCCTTAAATATGTCAGGCTACTTTGCACCTCCATTCCTTGCTCATTCTACTTTCTCCCCCTACTTAGGATACTGTTCCCCATATGCCCCACCCTTCTCTCTTTTATAAAGCCTTTTCTACAAATGCATGCACCCATTTACTACTTTTATGCTCTGTGTCCTTTATCAACTTCTATCACAGCAGCTGCAATAATGCAGTGCATTTATTTGTTAACATATCTGTGTCTCCCTCTAGTAGACCGTAAGCCCTTAGTGGGCAAGGTCTATGTCTTGTTTTCCAAATATCTAGCACAGAATTGATACATATTAAGTGGCTAATCCATCCCCTTTAATATAACTACTATTTCAAAGTAATACAGAGCATCTAGAAAGTTTTTAGGGAAGAGGGGATGTAAGAGATTGTCTTAATGATGGTTAGAATTACATATAATAGTGATGAGGACAAAGGGCATTTTATAAATGGCAAAACAAAACAGCATTTTTGCCATCCTTAAAATGCCCTGAGCAAAGAAAAAGAGACAAAACGAGAGATGGAGCTGTTCATAGCATCATTTGCATGATACACATATGGTAAACAACAGGAAAGTAACTCTTTGCAGTCAGGAGGGAATATTATTGTAGTCTTGAATAGTTCTTTGAGCTTAATTAATAGGCCACTGAAGACCTTTGAGAGGGAAAGGATATGATTAAAACTGTACTTTAAGAATAATTCAGCATAAGTGATAAGGACAGATTGAACAGAAGATAAATAAGAAAAAAAGAAATTTGTGATTTGTAAATTCAGCAAACAATATTCGCATATTGTAAACAAAGAGCAAAAATAATGGATCAATCCTTGTCTTTTGTGCAGTCCTTTGCACAACAGTTTATTTAACGGTCATGATTTGTAGCAGTATATGAATTTATCTTGTGCCAGTGTCTATTGAAAGGCTTTGTGGAATCTGAAACTTAATTATATGCTTTAGTGAAAATAGCACTGGACTGTGAGTGAGGTGTCTTTACACTGCCACTAATTCTGTCTGTTACTTCCGGCAGTCATTTTAACTTTCTGGGTCATGAAGGGAGGGTATTAGATGTTCTCCAAGTGCTCTTCCATCCTAACATTCTATAAAACTAAGTCATTCAATCCCAAACAGAGATTTTTATAGCCTCTTATGGTAGCTTCCTTTCACTGAGTAACTCCGCTTGATAATTGTTTTGAGTAACCTGACACATACTCCTTTTATTACCTGTTCAAAGTGACTTGGTTCACCTCACAGTTGTGTGGGAACATAGCTGTCATCTCTTTTCATATTACTCACTTTGTGATCATATTTGGTCTCAAATCCTCATGAAAGTCTGAACACCAGGACACTGATAAGTTACTCTTTGTCATACCATTTCTTATTCTAAAGGGTGCCCAGGAATTACTGGAAGAAGTTTTCAAAGAACTGAATACACCTTAGAGAATCAAATTTCATATTATGCTAATAGGTTTATAGTAACAGAAGGGGTCCTGAGAAGTCATTCAGTACCATCTAATGGGACAGGAATTATCCCCTTTCCTGTAAACAACAAGGAGCTTCTAAAAAGGGAGAAGGTGTGATCAATGTGGTGTTCAATCAGGACTACCTCTTCATTGCTGATATACTTTTCACACTTAACACCAATTTTTGTTCTCTCTCTCCCGCCTTCTCTCTCTAGCTCTACTTGCAACTAAACAGTACATTTTGATATACTTTTCACACTTAACACCAATTTTTGTTCTCTCTCTCCCGCCTTCTCTCTCTAGCTCTACTTGCAACTAAACAGTACATTTTTTTGACTGGTATTTGATAAACTACAAAAATTTACTTGGCATTCACCTTAGTTATACCTCAACTTTTCAAAGTTATTCAGATTTTTAACTCCCATCCACCAGTTGACAACATCTGCATAAAATAATGACTCTCTTTCCTTGCCTATAATTGAGGATATTAATAACACAGTGATAGACAAAGGCCAATCCTGTGAAATATAGCTATATCTCTCCCAGGGAAACACAGATCAGGTGTCATCCTCACACATAATCCCTGCCACCAATTCAATGCCAAGCAGTAACATCTAGTGAGGGCTTACTATGTGCCAAGCCCTGGGTTAAGCTCTAAGAGAGGACAAAGATGAGTGAAACCTGCTCCCTGTCCTAAGGAGTTTCATTTAAGAAGTGTTAAGCCAAGTACATAAACGGATAAAATAGAGGCTTAGAAAAATATTTTTCAATGAATGCATATAATATAATACTAGGCAGAAAGTAGTAGTTCTATGGTTAGACCATTTTTTTCTGTTTTGTTATGAAGAATAGAATTTAAAGTTTCAAATCAGGCTGGTGGGCTCTTTACAATTCCAGTTTGATTTCTTCTTAGTACATCTTAATATTTAATATAAGCTGATCTTGTCAGTATCTTTACCAAAATCTTCCTAGATATAAAAATTAAACTTAGAGGCTCCATTTCCAGTCCTATTATTTAAACTTTCACTTGAACCTCAGTAAATTTAGCTGAATTAATTAAGTTAATAGTTTGGGGTAATTAAGGCTCAGGTAAACAAGGCTCAGCAGACATTTCATTTTATATATGACAAAACCATAAACTATTAATCATATAATCAAAATCCATTTAATTCAATTCAATTTAATTCAATTAATAACTTTTCATGTACCATTTACCTACACAGTTATAAGGTCACCTCCCTTTCATTCTACTCACTAAGAATGGATACATGGCTATGTATTTTTAAGAGGAATGTAACTACATTACTGTTTTTTGCAACACTTGGGGAAATAAGGTACAGTCTGCTCCTGCACACCAAGAATACCCAATATCAGGCAACTGGACAGTTTTGTTTCCCCATTGACTCCTTCCTTAATGGTACCGTGTGCTTTTTTTTTCAAGAGCTTCTTTCAGCACTACAAAAACCTGCCTTTACCTGGGAAACCTCAACTGCTTCCCCAGATTTTACTATACTTTGGCATAGAAACCTCACCTGGACTCAGGCCACAGATCCCTGATAAACTCTTTCTGTTTGGAGCATTTACATGCAGACTCTACACTGTTTCACTCCCACCTTGCCAAAAATATGTCTGAGGTAAGTAAATATTCACCTGAAGCACCTTGACTAATCACTCAAACATTTTTATTTACAAGTCCACACTTCTGCTGCTGCCACTGTTAAGGATTTTTATAGCTTGGCTTTAGACCACATTTTCCTCCTTAGAAAATCACCACAGGCCTCCTAATTACCAAGTCCAATTGCCATTTTACAAACCTCATTCTCTTTGGTCTTTTGGAACATTTCAAACCAATGACCACATTCTTTCTTAAAAACCACTCCTTTGGATTCTACAATACTACACATTTTTCATTTTTTTTCCTCTCTGATACCCTTTTGCTGTCTTTTCTCCTTTATTATCTTCATTTTCCAGATGAAGAAACAGTATCAGAGAAGTTAAGTAACTTGCCCAAGGTTACACAGCTAAGTGAAGAAACAATGATTCAAACTCAGATCATTCTTGGACAAAGACTATTGTGTTATAGCTGCTTTACCCCTATTGTCTTTGCTTCATTAGAAAATTAAACTAATTTTTCTCCTTTCTTAAAGGAGAAGTGATTTAGTATAACTAAAAAGAAGTCTTTATTATAAAACAGGGCACTTACCATAAATAAGAGATAGCATAGAATAAAACTAGAAACCCTCAATGGAGGCTGGCTGTAGTGGCTCATGCCTGTAATCCCAGCACTTTGGGAAACTGAGGCAGACAGATCACCTGAGGTCAGGAGTTCGAGACCAACCTGGCCAACATGGTGAAACACGGTCTCTACTAAAAATACAAAAATTAGCCAGGTATGGTGGCAGGCACCTGTAATCCCAGCTACTCGGGAGGCTGAGGCAGAAGAATTGCTTAAACATGGGAGGTGGAGGTTGCAGTGAGCCAAGATCACACCATTACACTCCAGCCTGGGTGACAGAGTGAGACATCCTCAAAAAAAAAAACAAAAAAAAAAAAAGGAAGGAAGGAAGGAAGGAGGAAGAAAGAAAAAGAAAGAAAGAAAGAAAGAAAGAAAGAAAGAAAGAAAGAAAGAAAGAAAGAAAGAAAGAAAGAAAGAAAGAAGGAAGGAAGGAAGGAAGGAAGGAAGGAAGGAAGGAAGGAAGGAAGGAAGGAAGGAAGGAAGGAAAAACCCTCAACGACCATGAGTTCAAGTGTTTTGATTTTTAAATCCCACAAATAAGTGAGAACATGTGATGTTTGTCTTTCTGTTCCTGGCTTATTTCACTTTTCACTTAACGTAATGATCTCTAGTTCTATATATGTTGTTGCAAATTACTGGATCTAATTTTATGGCCAAATAGTATTCCACTGTGTATATGTACCACATTTCCTTTATCCATTCATCTGTTGATGAACACTTAGGTTGCTTCCAAATCTTAGCTATTGTAAATAGTTCTGCCAATTGTCCTGATGAATAGGCAAAGAAAAGGTGGTATATGCATAAAATTGAATATAATCCAGCCTTTAAAAAAAAGAAGGAAATTCTGTAATATGCAACTGCATGGATGAGCCTTGAGGATGTTATGCTAAGCAAAATAAGCCAATCACCAAAAGATAAATACTGCACTTATTCCACTTAAATGAAATATCTAAAATAGTCAAATGTATAGAATCAGAAACTAGAATGGCACTTGCCAGGGGCTGCTGGGAAAGTGAGGAATGGGCATAAAATTTCAGTGAAGCAAGATGAATAAATCTTAGGATTATCTTCTAAGCAATGAAATATCCATTTTGATGTTGCTATTTATCCAATCTAGAAAAAAGTAACTTTTTTTCCTTATAAGTAATATCTTGGAAGGTACTCAAGTATATCTGATGTCTCCACCAACCCTAATCAGGGGATCTGTCAGGACAACTTCGATCAGTATGGTGAGGGTGGTAGTTTGTTTGCTTTTAGGCATTTGGACTCTAAAACAATCTCAAGAGATTGCCTTAAGTCTGGAATTTGGTTCCCAGAAGACTATGAGAAAATTTTGAAAAATATACAAAAAAGAACAGCTGTCTTACTAAAGTCAAAGGTTTAATTTATTGCACTTCGTTGGAGTAAAACAAATTACAAACATTTTTACTTGGGGCAAAGAGGACTCATTTGTTTAGGTTATTAAGGGCCCAAGAACCAAAATGGTCCACATTAAGGAAGTGATGTGCTTTCCTAGGAATCAAAGCCTGTTAGAAACTCTGCAGAGTTTAGATCCCAATAAACTTGTTTGTGGAGGCCTGGGGAGTTTCTTAATCTAAATGGGTCTAGGTGCTGGGGTGATTACCGTCATCTTGTCTCCTGCTAAATCGTGGAGGTTTGGGGGGCTCCTTTAGATCCCAATAAACTTGTTTGTGGAGGCCTGGGGAGTTCCTTCAGACCCCCAATAAAGTTTGTTTAATCCTAAATGAGTCCTGTTAAGAATTCCTTCATTATTTTGTCATGTTTAAGGCCCAGGAAAAGCCTAGGCAAAACCCTTGGTGGACTCTTTGTTAAATTCCAGCCTTCACATAAGGGCACTGGCTTTTAATATTTAACTTAACCACTCGGTCAGTACTGAAACAGTTATTATGGAGGCCTGTGTTAGTGAAACCTGGAATGCCACAACACGATAGGGCAGGATGGGCTTCTCATAAAACAAATGATAAAAATGAGCTATCAAATATGATTTCAGGAGTTTCTCTCTTAGAAGACCTGAAGAATGGTAGTCCTATAGTAAGAACCAGAGGTGGCATAACTTGTAAAACAAAAAGGATAAGTCCAGGGAGAAAGACCTGTGGGATTTGACAAGTGAGAAAACTTTAAATCATAAATTTAGCACTTTGTTTAGAAATCACTTTCAAATCTAGAACAACTGTACTGCCTTTACAGTGCCTGGCCAAGCCTGTATTCTGAGCACAGCTAATACACTCAAAGAATTGAGTCTTTCCCTCAGATATCACCTGGAAGAAGTTCAGGGAACATCTAGTAGTCGTAAGTCAAGATCACAAACAACTTATGTCCATGTTTCTCTTCATGGAAGCTATAAATCTCTTATCCTACAGCTCTCAAAAAACAGAAATACCCTGATTCACATATTTATAGTATGGTAGACTAGAAGGGACATCAGAGATCATATAATTCAAATCCTATTGTATTATAGATAAGTGAAAAGGTCACAAAAAAGAAGTGATTTGCCCAAGATCACTCAATTAATCATCCACTGAAGCCTGAGGTATAATCCAAATCTTCAGCCTAACAGTCCTATGAATTTTCCACCATGTTCATTGTCTTTCTACATGCAAGAATTATCACTGATTTTGATAAGACATCAATTAAATGATACAGAAAATGGATTAACTCAAATAAATTAATATTTAAAAGGCACTGTACTACATACAGCAGGATATACCAAAAGAATGACTTATTCATTGTTTTGACTGTCTAGTGGGACTGGGGTAGGATTAATGGGGAAGTTTACATTGAATGACCAGGGACTGGAGGTGGAGCAAGATGGTAAAATAGAAGGCTCCACTGATTGTCTCCACCACACCTCACAAGGACATCAATTTAACAATTATCTACATACAAAAAAACCACCTTTGTAAGAACCAAACATCAGGTGAGCACTCACAGTACCTGATTTTAACTTTGTAATGCTGAAAGAGGCACAGAAGAGGCAGAAAAAACAGTCTTGAATTGCCAACACATTGCTATGTTTTAGCAAAGAGACTGGTGGCATTTTGCCCCTGCCCTAGAGATTCGTGAAACTCTGAACTTGAGGGAGATAATTTAGGGTATCTGGTAGAAGAAATTTCTAAGCAGCAAAGCATTCAAGAATTTACTTGGGTGCTGTTAAAAGCATTCAGTTTTAAAAGGGAAACAGAGCATAAAGGGTCAGAAAATTTGCAGCCTGATGATGCAGTAGTAAAGAAAAACCCATTTTCTGAGAACAAATTCAAGTCAGCTGCAGAAATTTGAATAAGTAATGAGAAGCCAAATGTTAATCACCAAGACAATGGGGAAAATGTCTCCAGAGCATGTCAGAGACCTTTGCAGCAGCCCTTTCCATCATAGGCCCAGAGGCTTAGGAGGAAAAAATGGTTTCATGGACCAGGCCTAGGACCCCCCTGCTTTGTGAAGCCTAGAGACTTGGTGTCCTGCATTCCAGCCACTCTCGCCATGGCTAAAACGAGCCAAGGTACAGCTTAGGCTGTGGCTTCACAGGGTGCAAGCCCCAAGCCTTGGCAGCTTCCATGTGGTGTTGAGCCTGTGGGTGGGCAGAAGTCAAGAATTGAGGTTTAGAAACCTCCAGTTATATTTCAGAGGAAGTATGGAAATGCCTAGATGTACAGGCAGAAATTTGCTGCAGGGGCAGGGCCCTCATGAAGAACCTCTGGTTGTGAGAGCTTGTACAGGGGAACTCGAATTTAGAAAACCATCAGATTTCATGAGACTTATTCACTATCATGAGAACAGCATGGGATAGACCTGCCCTCATGATTCAATTACCTCTCACCAGGTCCCTTTCACAACACATGGGAATTATGGGAGCTACAATTCAAGATGAGATTTGGGTGGCAACACAGCCAAACTATATCACTGTTTGTTTAGAAGAAAGTAAAGGAAGAGAACAAGAGTCTCTGGTAATCTAGAGAATTCTCCTGGATCTTGCACAAGATCATTACAAGGAACTTCTATGTGTCTGAAAGAATCAAAACATTGCTGGGCTTAGGGTGCCCCCTAAAGCAGATACAGTTTAGATTTCAACACCCAAGTACTTTCAAATATCTGGAAAGCCTTCCCAAGAAGGGCAGGTAAAAACAAGCCCAAACTGAAAATGCTGAAATAAATGCCTAATTTTTCAATGCCCTGACACAGATAGATGAACATCCACAGGTATCAAGACCATCCAGGAAAAAGATTTAAATTATAGTCATTGGCAAATGATAAAACAAAAAAGTATTTACGTGATTAAAAATGTGGATTTTTTTTTTATGAGTTGATACTTAATTCTCTAGAACTGTCTTAGCTTTAAAATGGATAGCAGTAAGAATGGATTGCAGTAAAATGAGAATTCCAGAAATAAAATACCCTAGGCACTAGCAAAGCACCAAGTGATACAGAGGAAATCTCAGCATAGATTAGTTGATACCATATTCAGAAAGAAAGAGATCATGAAATTACTTCACTCTTAAAACATCCCTCTGCAATCCATATTCTGTCACAACTGACTCCTGAGAATTCTCTCGCAATCTCTTCTGGCACTCTTCTTCCTTCTAATCAAGAGGAAAATAGCACAACATTTTATCAACATGACATCCCCTCTCATCGTTTTCCAATTCTCCATTTATGTGCTGATTAAACTAGATTCTGCTAATATCTGTTTGGCTCAAATTAAGCAGGCTCCTTTTGTGGGGAAATAAAGGGAATTTTTTTTCTTTTCTTTTCTTTTTTTTTTTTTTTTTTTTTTTTTTTTTTTTGAGACTAGAATCTCACTCTGTCTGGCCCAGGCTGGAGTGCAGTGGCACGATCTCGGCTCACTGCAACCTCCACCTCCTGGATTCAAGTGATTCTCCTGCCTCAGCCTCCCCAGTAGCTGGGATTACAGGCCTGCGCCACCATGCCTGGCTAATTTTGGTATTTTTAGTAGAGATGGGGTTTCACCATGTTGGCCAGGCTGGCCTCGAACTCCTAACCTCAAGTGATCTGTCTGCCTTGGCCTTCCAAAGTGCTGGGGATTACAGGCGTGAGCCACCGTGCCCAGTGGATTTTTTTTTTCGTAATTATGTTTGATCCTAATTAGCCGTACTTCTGTCACAATTAATTTATTCAATAAAGCTCAGCTTCTTGGCAAAAAAAAAAAAAAAAAAAAAAAAAAACCATCCAGGAGATCATGACTTTGCCAAATGAACTAAATAAGTTTCCAGGGACGAATATTGGAGCAACAGAGATATGTGACCATTCACACAGAGAATTCAAAATAGCTTTGTTGAGGAAACTCAAAGAAATTCAATATAACACAGAGAAGAAATTCAGAATTCTATTAGACAAATTTAACAAAGATTAAAATGATTTAAAAGAATCAAGTAGAAATCCGGGAGCTGAAAAATGAAATAGATATATTGAAGAATGCATCAGAGTCTTTTAATAGCAGAATTGATCCAAGGAAAGGATTAGTAAACTTCAAGACAGGTTATTTGAAAATATATAACCAGAGGAAACAAACGAAAAAAGAATAAAAAACAATGAAGCATGCCTACAGGATCTAAAAAATAGCCTCAAAAGGGCAAATTTAAGAGTGATTAGCTTTAAAGAAGAGGTAGAGAAAGAAATAGAGTTAGAAACCATGTTCAAAGGGATAGCATCAGAGAACTTACTACATCTAGAGAAAAATATAAATATCCAAGTACAAGAAAGTTATAGAACACCAAGCAGATTTAACCCAAATAAGACTACCTAATGACATTTAATAATCAAAATTTTCAAAGGTAAAAAATAGAGAAAAGATATGAAAAACAATAAGAGAAAAGTAACAAATAACATACAATGAAGCTCCAATACCTCTGGCAGCATACTTTTCAGTGAAAATCTTACAGGGCAGGAGAGAGTGGCATTAGATATTTAAAGTGCTGAAGGAGAAAAAATCTACCATAAAATAGTGTACCTGGTGAAAATATCCCTCAAACATGAAGGAGAAATAAAGACTTTCCAGACAAAAAGAAAAGCTGAGAAATTTTATTATTATCAGACCTGTCCTACAAGAAGTGTTAAAGGGATTACCTCAATTATGAAAAAAGGACATTAGTGAACAATAAATAATCATTTGAATGTACAAAACTTACTGGTAATAGTAAGTACACAGAAAAACACATAATATTATAGTATTGTAACTCAGTGTGTGAACTACTCATATACTAAGTAGAAAGATTAAACAATGAACCAATCAAAAATAATAACTACAACAACTTTTCAAGACATAGTCAGTACAATAAGATATTAATACAAACAACAAAATGTTAAAAAGTTGGGGGATAAAGTTAAGGCATAGAGTTTTTATAAATATTATTCTTGCTTTTTTATTTGTTTATGCAAATAGTGTTAAGTTTTTATCAGGTTGAAATAATAAATTATAAGATAGTATTTACAGGCCTTGTGGTAACCTCAAACCAAACAACGCACAATGGATACACAAAAAACAAAAAGCAAGAAGCAATCATATCACCAGCAAAAATCACCTGCACTAAATACAGGAAGGAAAAAAAGAAGGAAGAGAATAACATAAAACAACCAGAAAACAAATAACAAGATGGCAGGATTAACTCCTTACTTATTAATAATAACATTGAATGTATATGAACTAAACTCTCCAATCAAAAGACATAGACTGGCTGAATGGATGAACAAACAAGATCTGATGCTTACAAGAAATACACTTCGCTTATAAAGGCACACATGGACAGAAAATAAAAGAATGGAAAAAAGACATTCCGTGCTAATAAAAAACCAAAAGGAGCAGGAGTCACTATACTTACATCAGACAAAATAGATTTCAACCTAAAAATATAAGAGACAAACAAAGTCACTATATTATCATAAAGGGGTAAATTCAGCAAGAGGATATAACAATTTTAAATATATATGCATCCAACAAGGGAGCATCCAGATATATAAAGTAAATATCATTAGAGATAAAAAGAGAGATAGGCCCCAGTACAATAATTGTTGGAGACTTCAGCACCCCACTTTCAGCATTAGACAGATGCTCCAAACAGAAGATCAACAAAGAAAATCAGACTTAATCTGCACTACAGACTAAAAGGATCTAACTGATATTCACAGAATGTTTCATCCAAGAGCTGCAGAACACACATTATTTTCCTCAGTACGTAGATTATTCTAATGGATAAACCATATGTTAAGCCACAAAACAAATCTTAAAACATTCAAAAAATTGAAATAATATCAAGAATATTCTCCGTCCACAATGGAATAAAACTGGACATTAATAACAGGAGGAATTTTGGAAACTATACAAACACATAGAAATTAAGCAATACGCTCCTGAGTGACCAGTCTGTCAAGGAAACAATTAAGAAGGAAATTGAGAAAATGTTTGAAACAAATGATAATGGAAACACAACATATCAAAACCTAGGGGATATAGCAAAAGTGATACTAAGAGGGAGGTTTATAGCTACCAGTGCCTACATTATAAAAAAGGAAAACTTCAAATGAGCAATCTAACAATGCATCTTAAACAACTAGAAAAGGAAGAGCAAAGCAAACCCAAAATTAGAGGAAGAAAAAGAATAATAAAGATCAGATCAGAAATAAATGAAATTGAAATGAAAAAACAATATGAAAGATCAATGAAACAAAAAAAAATCGGTTTTTTGAAAAGTTAAACAAAATTAATAATCCTTGAGCTAGACTAAGAAAAGAGAGAGATCCAAATAAATAAAATCACAAATGAAAAAGGAGACATTATAACTGATACTGCAGAAATTCAAAGGATTATTAGTGACTACTACGAACAAGTATATGCCATGAAATTGGAAAATCCAGAAGTAATGGACAAATTGCTAGACACACGAAACCTACCAAGATTGAACCAGGAAGAAACCCAAAACCTGAACAGATCAATAACAAGTTTGAAGTTATAATAAAAAGTTTACCAGTAAAGAAAAGCCTGAGACCTGAAGTCATTACTGATTAATTCTACCAAACATTTCAAAAGAACTCATACCAATCTTCTTCAAACTATTCCAAAAAATAGAGGAGGATAGAACACATCCAAACTTATCCAAAAAGGCCAGTATTATCTTGATACCAAACCAAACAAACACACATCAAAAAAGAAAACTACAAACCACTGTCTCTGATGAATATTCATGCAAAAATTATCAATAAAATACTAGCAAACCAAATTTGACCAATACATTAGAAAGATCATTCATCTTGACCAAGTGGGATTTATCCCTGGAATTCATGGTTCAACATATGCAAATCAATCAATGTGCTACATCATGTAAACAGAATAAAAGACAGAAAACATACAATCATTTTAATTTTATGCTGGAAAATTTTTTTATAGAATTCAATATCCTTTCATGACCAAAACTCTCAAAAAACTAAGTAGAAGAAACATGCCTCAAGTAATAAAAGCCCTATTACAACAGACTCACAGCTAGAATTTTATTGAATGAGGAAAAACTAAAAACTAAAAGTGTTTCCTCTAAGATTTGGAACACAACAAGGATGCCCATTTTCACCACAATTATTCAACATAGTACTGGAAATCCTAGCTAGAGCAATCAAAAAAGAAAAAGAAATAAAGAGTATGTAAGTTAAAAAGGAGTAAGTCAACTTATCCTTGTTTGTAGATGATATAATCTTATAGTTAGAAAAACCTAAAGATTCCACCAAAAAATCAATAGAACTGATAAATAAATTCCATAAAGTTGCAAGACACAAAATCAACATACAAAAATCAGTAGCATTTCTATAAGCCAACTGTGAACAATGTGAAAAAGAAATTTTGAAAGTAATCCTATTACAAGAACCACAAATAAAATTAAATACCTAGGAATTAACCAAAGAAGTGAAAGATTTCTATAAGAAAACTATAATATACTGGTGAAAGAAATTGAAGAGGATACCAAAAAATAGAAAGATATTTCATTTTCATGTTTTGGAATAATCAATAATGTTAAAATGTCCATACTACCCAAAGCAATCTATAGATTCAATGCAATTTCTATCAAAATATCAATGACATTCTTCACAGAAATAGAAAAAACAATGCTAAAATTTATATGGAAACACAACAGACCCAGAATAGCCAAAGCTGTTAAGCAAAATAAGAAAACTGGAGGAATCACATTACCTAACTTGAAATTATACTAACAGCATGGTACTAGTGTAAAAACAGACAGGTAGACCAATGGAACAGAATAGAGAACCCAGAAACACAACCACTCACCTACAGTGAACTCATTTTCAACAAAGTTTCCAAGAACATACACTGGGGAAAAGACACACTCTTCAGTGAATGGTGCTGGTAAAAATAAATATTCATATGCAGAAGAAAAAAACGTGACCCCCATCTCTTACCATATACAAAAATCAAATCAAAATGGATTAAAGACTTAAATCTAAGACCTCAAGCTTGAAACTACTACAAAAAAACATTAGGGAAACTCTCCAGGACATTGTTCTGGGCAAAAAAAAAAAAAAAAAAAATTATTGAGTAATACCCTACAAGCACAGGCAACCAGAGCAAAAAATGGACAAGTGGGATACTATCAAGTTAAAAATCTTCTACATGGCAAAGGAAACAATCAACAAAGTGAACAGAAAACCCACAGATTGGGAGAAAATATTTGCAAACTACCCATCTAACAAGAGATTTATAACCATAATATATAAGGAATTCAAACAATTGTATAGGAAAAGAAATCTAATAACTTAATCAAAAATGGGCAAAAGATTTGAAAAAACATTTCTCAGAAGAAGACATACAAATGGTAAATAGGCATATGAAAGGGGTTCAACATCATTTATCATCAGAGAAATACAAATCAAAACTGCAATGAGATATCATCTCACCCCAGTTAAAATTGTTTATATACAAAAGACAGGCAGTAAAAATGCTGGTGAGAATGTGAAGAAAAGGAATGTCTTACACACTGTTGATGAGAATGTAAATTAGTACAACCACTATGGAGAACAGTTTGGAGGTTCCTCAAAAAACTAAAAATAGAACTCCCATATGATCCAGCACTCCCACTGCTGGATATATACACTACCGCCTCCCTCAACCTGCTGAAAAAAAAAAAAAAAAAAGGAATCAGTATATCAAAGAGATATCTGCACTTCCGTTTGTAACAGCACCATCACAATAGCCAATATTTGGGAACAACCTAAGGGCCCATCAATAGATGAACGGATAAAGCAAAAGACAGTACATATACACAATGGCATACTATTCGGCCGTAAAATAAAGAATTTAATCCTGTCATTTGCAACAACATGGATGGAACAGAAGATCATTATTTTAAGTGACATAAGCCAGGCACAAAAAGATAAACATTGGTTCTATTCCAAGATGGCCAAATAGGAACAACTCTGGTCTGCAGCTCCCAGCATGATCAACAAAGAAGATGGGGGATTTCAGCATTTCCATCGAAGTACCTGTTTCATCTCACTGGCACCGGTTGGACAGTGGGTGCAGCCCACCGAGGGCGAGCCAAAGTGGGGTGGGCATCACCTCACCTGTGAATTTCAAGGGGTCAGGGGATTTCCCTTTCCTAGTCAAGGGAAGCTGTGACAGACTGTACTTGGAAAATCAGTACACTCCTGCCCAAATACTGTGCTTTTCCCACAGTCTTAGCAACTGGCAGACCGGGAGATTCTCTGACATGCCTGGATCGGTGGGTCACACGCACACAAAGCCTTGCTCACTGCCAGCACAGCAGTCTGAGATTGAACTGTGAGGCTTCCACCCGGTGGATGGAGGGGCAGCCGCCATTGCTGAGGCTTCAGTAGGTAAACCACGTGGCTGGGAAGCTCAAACTGGGTGGAGCCCACCACAGCTCAGCAAGGCCTACTGCCTCTATAGACTCCACCTCTGTGGACAGGGCATAGCTGAACAAAAGGCAGCAGACAACTTCTGCAGACCTAAATGTCCCTGTCTGACAGGCCCAATGAAAGCAGTGGTTCTCCCTGCTTGGAGTTTGAGCTCTGAGACTGGACATACTGCCTCCTTATGTGGGTCCCTGACCCCCATGTAGCCTAACTGGGAGTCACCTCCCAGTAGGGGCTGACAGACATCTCATACAGGAGGGTGCCCCTCTGGGATGAAGCTTCCAGAGGAAGGATCAGGCAGCAATATTTGCTGTTCTGCAATATCTGCTGTTCTGCAGCCTCCACTGGTGATACCGAGGCAAACAGGGTCTGGAGTGGACCTCCAGCAAAGTCCAACAGACCTGTATCTGAGAGACCTGTTAGAAGGAAAACTAACAAACAGAAAGTAAGAGCATCATCATCAACAAAAAGGACATCCACACCAAAACCTCATCTGCAGGTACCAATATCAAAGACCAAAGGTAGGAGAGGTTCCAAGATGGCCGAATAGGAACAGCTCCAGTCTACAGCTCCCAATGTGAGTGACGCAGAAGACAGATGATTTCTGCATTTCCAACTGAGATACCAGGTTGATCTCACTGGGGCTTGTCAGACAGTGGGTGCAGGATAGTGGGTGCAGTCCACGGACTGAGCTGAAGGAGGGTGAGGTATTGCCTCACCTGGGAAGTGCAAGGGGTCAGGGAATTCCCTTTCCTATCCAACGGAAGCCATGACAGACAGCACCTGGAAAATTGGATCACTCCCACTCTAATACTGTGCTTTTCCAATGGCCTTAGCAAAAGGCACACCAGGAGATTACATCCTGTACCTGGCTCAGAGGGCCGCACGCCAACAGAGCCTTCGTCACTGCTAGCACAGCAGTCTGAGATTGAACTGCAAGGTGGCAACAAGGCTGGGGAAAGGGCATCCGCCATTGCTGAGGCTTGAGTAGGTAAACAAAGTGGCCAGGAAGCTCGAACTGGGTGAAGCCCACCACAGCTCAAGGAGGCCTGCCTGCCTCTGTAGACTGCACTTCTAGGGGCAGGGCATAGCTGAACAAAAGGCAGCAGAAACATCTGCAGACTTAAATATCCCTGTCTGACAGCTTTGAAGAGAGCAGTGGTTCTCCCATGAGGGAGTTTGAGATCGGAGAATGGACAGACTGCCTCCTCAAGTGGGTCCCTGACCCCCGAGTGCCTTAACTGGGAGGCATCTCCCAGTAGGGGCTGACAGAAACCTCATACAACTGGGTGCCCCTCTGCGACGAAGTTTCCAGAGGAACGATCAGGCAACAACACTTGCCATTCTGCAATATTTGTGGTTCTGCAGCCTCTGCTGGTGATACCCAGGCAAACAGGGTCTGGAGTGGACCTCCAGCAAACTGCAACAGAACTGCAGCTGAGGGTTCTTGACTGTTAGAAGGAAAACTAACAAACAGAAAGGACATCCAAACCAAAACCCCATCTGTACATCATGATCATCAAAGACCAAAGGAAGACAAAACCACAAAGATGGGAAGAAACCAGAGCAGAAACGCTGAAAATTCTAAAAATCAGAGCACCTCCTCTCCTCCAAAGGAAGGCAGCTCCTCACCAGCAACAGAACAAAGCTGGATGGAGAATAACTTTGACGAGTTGAGAGAAGATGGCTTCAGAAGATCAGTAATAACAAACTTATCCGAGCTAAAGGAGGATGTTCGAACTAATCGCAAAGAAGCTAAAAACTTTGGGAAAAGATTGGACGAATGGCTAACTAGAATAAACAGCATAAAGAAGAACTTAAATGACCTGATGGAGCTGAAAACCATGGCACGAGAACTACATGACACATGCACGAGCTTCAGTAGCCGATTCAATCAACTGGAAGAAAGGGTATCAGTGATTGAAGATCAAATGAATGAAATGAAGCGAGAAGAGAAGTTTAGAGAAAAAAAAAACAGTAAAAGGAAATGAACACAGCCTCCAAGCAATATGGAATTATGTGAAAAGACCAAATCTATGTCTGATTGGTGTAACTGAAAGTGATGGGGAGAATGGGACCAAGTTGGAAAACACTCTTCAGGATATAATCCAGGAGAACTACCCCAACCTAGCAAGGCAAGCCAACATTCAATTTCAGGAAATACAGAGAATGCAACATAGATACTCCTTGAGAACAGCAACTCCGATACATATAATTGTCAGATTCACCAAAGTTGAAATGAAGGAAAAACTCTTAACGGCAGACAGAGAGAAAGGTCAGGTTGCCCACAAAGGGAAGCCCATCAGACTAACAGCAGATCTCTCAGCAGAAACTCTACAAACCAAAAGAGAGTGAGGGCCAATATTCAACATTCTTAAAGAAAAGAATTTCAACACAGAATTTCATATCCAGCCAAGTTAAGCTTCAAAAGTGAAGGAGAAATAAAATCCTTTGCAGACAAGCAAATGCTGAGAGATTTTTTCACCACCAGGCCTGCCTTACAAGAGCTCCTGAAGGAAGCACTAAATATGGAAAGGAAAAACCAGTAACAGCCACTGTGAAAACATGCCAACTTGTAAAGACCATCGATACTAGGAAGAAACAGCATCAGCTAATGAGCAAAATAACCAGCTAACCTCATAATGACAGGATCAAATTCACACATAACAATATTAACCTTAATTGTAAATGGGCTAAATGCTCCAATTAAAAGACATAGACTGGCAAATTGGAAAAAGAATCAAGACCCATCAGTATGCTGTATTCAGGAGACCCATCTCACGAGCAGAGACACACATAGGCTCAAAACAAAGGGAGGAAGATCTACCAGGCAAATGGAAAACAAAAAAAAAGCAGGGGTTGCAATCCTAGTTTCTGATACAACAGACTTTAAACCAACAAAGATCAACAGAAACAAAGAAGGCCATCACATAATGGTAAAGGGATCAATTCAACAAGAAGAGATAACTATCCTAAATATATATGCAACCAATACAGGAGCACCCAGATTCATAAAGCAAGTCCTTAGAGACTTACAAAGAGACTTAAACTCCCACACAATAATAATGGGAGACTTTAGCACCCCACTGTCAACATTAGACAGATCAATGAGACAGAAACTTAACAAGGATATTCAGGAATTGAACTCAACTCTGCACCAAGTGGAACTAGGAGACACGTACAGAACTCTCCACCCCAAATCAACAGAATATACATTCTTCTCAGCACCACTTAACACTTATTCCAAAATTGAACAATATACTTGGAAGTAAAGCGCTCCTCAGCAAATGTACAAGAACAGAAATTATAACAAACTGTCTCTCAGACCACAGTGCAATCAAACTAGAGCTCAGGATTAAGAAACTCACTCAAGTCTCTGGTTTGGCCGGGCGCGGTGGCTCAAGCCTGTAATCCCAGCACTTTGGGAGGCCGAGACAGGTGGATCACGAGGTCAGGAGATCGAGACCATCCTGGCTAACATGGTGAAACCCCGTCTCTACTAAAAAATACAAAAAACTAGCTGGGTGAGTTGGCGGGCGCCTGTAGTCCCAGCTACTGGGGAGGCTGAGGCAGGAGAATGGCGTAAACTGGGGAGGCGGAGCTTGCAGTGAGCTGAGATCCAGCCACTGCACTCCAGCCTGGGCAACAGAGCGAGACTCTGTCTCAAAAAAAATAAATAAGTAAATGAATGAATGAATAAATAAATAAATAAATAAATAAATAAATAAATAAACTCAAAACAGTTCAACTACATGGAAACTGAACAACCTGCTCCTGAATGACTACTGGGTACATAATGAAATGAAGGCAGAAATAAAGATGTTCTTTGGAACCAATGAGAACAAAGATACAACTTAACAGAATCTCTGGGACACATTTAAAGCTGTGTGTAGAGGGAAATTTATAGAGCTAAATGCCCACAACAGAAAACAGAAAAGATCTAAAATTGACACTCTAACATCACAATTAAAAGAACTAGAGAAGCGAGAACAAACACATCCAAAAGCTAGCAGAAAGCAAGAAATTTCTAAGATCAGAGCAGAACTGAAGGAGATAGAGACACAAAAAAAAACCTTCAAAAAAAATCAATGAATCCAGGAGCTGGTTTTTTGAAAAAATCAACAAAATTGATAGACCACTAGCAACACTAATAAAGAAGAAAAGAGAGAAGACTCAGATGCAATAAAAAGTGATAAAGGGAATATCACCACTGACCCCACAGAAATACAAACTACCATCAGAGAATACTATAATCACCTCTATGCAAATAAACTAGAAAACCTAGAAGAAATGGATAAATTCCTGGACAGATATACTATTCCAAAACTAAACCAGCAAAAAGTTGAATCCCTGCATAGGCCAGTAACAGGTTCTGAAATTGAGGCAATAATTAATAGCCTACCAACCAAAAAAAGTCCAGGACCAGACGGATTCACAGCCCAATTCTACCAGAGGTACAAGAAGGAGCTGGTACCATTCCTTGTGAAACTCTTCCAATCAATAGAAAAAGAGGGAATCCTCCCTAACTCATTTGATGAGGCCAACATCATCCTGATACCAAAGCCTGGCAGAGACACAACACAAAAAGAGAATTTTAGACCAATATCCCTGAAGAACATCGATGCAAAAATCCTCAATAAAATACTGACAAACCGAATCCAGCAGCACATCCAAAAGCTTATCCACCATAATCAAGTGGGCTTCATCCCTGGGATTCAAGGCTGGTTCAACATATGCAAATCAATAAACATAATCCAGCATATAAACAGAATCAAAGACAAAAACCACATGATTATCTCAATAGATGCAGAAAAGGTCTTGGAAAAAATTCCACAACCCTTCATGCTAAAAACTCTCAATAAATTCGGTATGGATGGAATGTATCTCAAAATAATAAGAGGTATTTATGACAAACCCAGGGCCAATATCATACTGAATGGGCAAAAACTGGAAGGATTCCCTTTGAAAAATGGCACAAGACAAGGATACCCTCTCTCATTACTCCTCTTCAACATAGTTTTTGAAGTTCTGGCCAGGGCAACAGGCAGGTGATTGAATAAAGGGTATTTGATTAGGAAAAGAGGAAGTCAAATTATCCCCATTTGCAGATGACATGATTGTATATTTAGGAAACCCCAACATCTCAGCAAAAAATCTCCTTAAGTTGATAAGCGGCTTCAGTAAAGTCTCAGGATACAAAATCAATGTGTAAAAATCACAAACATTCCTATACACCAATAACACACAAACAGAGAGCCAAACCACGAGTGAACTCCCATTACAATTGCTTCAAAGAGAATAAAATACCTAGGAATCCAAATTACAAGGGATGTAAAGGACCTCTTTAGGAGAACTATAAACCACTGCTCAAAGAAATAAAAAAGGGGGGGTGGAGCAAGATGGCCGAATAGGAACAGCTCCAGTCTCCAACTCCCAGCGTGAGCGACACAGAAGACCGGTGATTTCTGCATTTTCAACGGAGGTACTAGGTTCATCTCACTAGGGAGTGCCGGATAATTGGTGCTGGTCAGCTGCTGCAGCCCTCACCTGGGAAGCGCAAGGGGAAAGGGAATCCCTTTTCCTAGCCAGGGGAACTGAGACACACAACACCTGGAAAATTGGGTAACTCCCACCCCAATACTGTGCTTTAAGCAAACAGGCACACCAGGAGATTATATCCCACACCTGGCCGGGAGGGTCCCACGTCCACGGAGCCTCCCTCATTGCTAGCACAGCAGTCTGCAATCTCGCTGAAAGGCAGCAGCGAGGCTGGGGGAGGGGCGCCCGCCATTGCTGAGGCTTAAGTAGATAAACAAAGCCGCTGGGAAGCTCGAACTGAGTGGAGCTCACAGCAGCTCAAGGAAACCTGCCTGTCTCTGTAGACTCCACCTCTGGGGACAGGGCAGAGTAAACAACCACAAAAGCAGCAGAAACCTCTGTGGAAGCAAACGACTCTGTCTGACAGCTTTGAAGAGAGCAGTGGATCTCCCAACACGGAGGTTGAGATCTGAGAAGGGACAGACTGCCTGCTCAAGTGGGTCCCTGACCCCTGAGTTGCCTAACTGGGAGACATCCCCTACTAGGGGCAGTCTGACACCCCACACCTCACAGGGTGGAGTACACCCCTGAGAGGAAGCCTCCAAAGCAAGAATCAGAAAGGGACACTAGCTGTTCAGCAATATTCTATCTTCTGCAGCCTCTGCTGCTGACACCCAGGCAAACAGGGTCTGGAGTGGACCTCAAGCAATCTCCAACAGACCTACAGCTGAGGGTCCTGACTGTTAGAAGGAAAACTATCAAACAGGAAGGACACCTACACCAAAACCCCATCAGTACGTCACCATCATCATCAAAGACCAGAGGTAGATAAAACCACAAAGATGGGGAAAAAGCAGGGCAGAAAAGCTGGAAATTCAAAAAATAAGAGCGCATCTCCCCCGGCAAAGGAGCGCAGCTCATCGCCAGCAACGGATCAAAGCTTCACGGAGAATGACTTTGACGAGATGAGAGAAGAAGGGTTCAGTCCATCAAACTTCTCAGAGCTAAAGGAGGAATTACGTACCCAGCACAAAGAAACAAAAAATCTTGAAAAAAAAGTGGAAGAATTGATGGCTAGAGTAATTAATGCAGAGAAGGTCATAAACGAAATGAAAGAGATGAAAACCATGACACGAGAAATACGTGACAAATGCACAAGCTTCAGTAACCGACTCAATAAACTGGAAGAAAGAGTATCAGCGATTGAGGATCAAATGAACGAAATGAAGCGAGAAGAGAAACCAAAAGAAAAAAGAAGAAAAAGACATGAACAAAGCCTGCAAGAAGTATGAGATTATGTAAAAAGACCAAATCTATGTCTGATTGGGGTGCCTGAAAGTGAGGGGGAAAATGGAACCAAGTTGGAAAACACTCTACAGGATATCATCCAGGAGAACTTCCCCAAACTAGTAGGACAGGCCAACATTCAAATCCAGGAAATACAGAGAACGCCACAAAGATACTCCTCGAGAAGAGCAACTCCAAGACACATAATTGCCAGATTCACCAAAGTTGAAATGAAGGAAAAAATCTTAAGGGCAGCCAGAGGGAAAGGTCGGGTTACCCACAAAGGGAAGCCCATCAGACTAACAGCAGATGTCTCGGCAGAAACTCTCCAAGCCAGAAGAGAGTGGGGGCCAATATTCAATGGTCTTAAAGAAAAGAATTTTCAACCCAGAATTTCATATCCAGCCAAACTAAGTTTCATAAGTGAAGGAGAAATAAAATCCTTTACAGATAAGCAAATGCTTAGAGATTTGGTCACCACTAGGCCTGCCTTACAAGAGACCCTAAAGGAAGCACTAAACATGGAAAGGAACAACCGGTACCAGCCATTGCAAAAACATGCCAAAAGGTAAAGACCATTTAGGCTAGGAAGAAACTGCATCAACTAACGAGCAAAATAATCAGTTAGTATCATAATGGCAGGATCAAGTTCACACATAACAATATTAACCTTAAATGTAAATGGACTAAATGCTCCAATTAAAAGACACAAACTGTCAAACTGGATAAAGAGTCAAACCCGGCCAGGCGCGGTGGCTCAAGCCTGTAATCCCAGCACTTTGGGAGGCCGAGACGGGTGGATCACGAGGTCAGGAGATCGAGACCATCCTGGTGAACATGGTGAAACCCCGTCTCTACTAAAAAAATACAAAAAAAAACTAGCCGGGTGAGGTGGCGGGGCCTGTAGTCCCAGCTACTCAGGAGGCTGAGGCAGGAGAATGGCGTGAACCCAGGAGGCGGAGCTTGCAGTGAGCTGAGGTCCGGCCACTGCAACTCCAGCCCGGGAGACAGAGCGAGACTCCGTCTCAAAAAAAAAAAAAAAGAGTCAAGACCCATCAGTCTGCTGTATTCAGGAGACCCATCTCACATGCAGAGACATACAGAGGCTCAAAATAAAGGGATGGAGGAAGATTTACCAAGCAAATGGAGAACAAAATAAAGCAGGGGTTGCAATACTAGTCTCTGATAAAACAGACTTTAAACCATCAAAGATCAAAAGAGACAAAGAAGGCCATTACATAATGGTAAAAGGATCAATTCAACAGGAAGAGCTAACTATCCTAAATATATATGCACCCAATACAGGAGCACCCAGATTCATAAAGAAAGTCCTTAGAGATTTACAAAGAGACTTAGACTCCCATACAATAATAATGGGAGACTTCAACACTCCACTGTCAACATTAGACAGATCAACGAGACAGAAAGTTAACAAGGATATTCAGGAATTGAACTCATCTCTGCAGCAAGCAGACCTAATAGACATCTATAGAACTCTCATCCTCAAATCAACAAAATATACATTCTTCTCAGCACCACATCGCACTTATTCCAAAATTGACCACATAATTGGAAGTAAAGCACTCCTCAGCAACTGTACAAGAATACAAATTGTAACAAACTGTCTCTCAGACCACAGTGCAATCAAACTAGAACTCAGGACTAAGAAACTCAATCAAAACCGCTCAAGTACATGGAAACTGAACAACCTGCTCCTGAATGACTACTGGGTACACAATGAAATGAAGGCAGAAATAAAGATGTTCTTTGAAACCAATGAGAACAAAGATACAACATAGTAGAATCTCTGGGACACATTTAAAGCAGTGTGTAGAGGGAAATTTATAGAGCTAAATGCCCACAAGAGAAAGCAGGAAAGATCTAAAATGGACACTCTAACATCACAATTAAAAAAACTAGAGAAGCAAGAGCAAACGCATTCAAAAGCTAGCAGAAGGCAAGAAACAACTAAGATCAGAGCAGAACTGAAGGAGATATAGACACAAAAAACCCTCCAAAGAATCAATGAATCCAGGAGTTGGTTTTTTGAAAAGAGCAACAAAATTGACAGACCGCTAGCAAGACTAATAAAGAAGAAAAGAGAGAAGAATCAAATAGACGCAATAAAAAATGATAAAGGGGATATCACCACCGACCCCACAGAAATACAAACTACCATCAGAGAATACTATAAACACCTCTACGCAAATAAACTAGAAAATCTAGAAGAAATGGATAATTTCCTGGACACTTACACTCTTCCAAGACTAAACCAGGAAGAAGTTGAATCCCTGAATAGACCAAGAGCAGGCTCTGAAATTGAGGCAATAATTTATAGCCCACCAACGAAAAAAAGTCCAGGACCAGATGGATTCACAGCTGAATTCTACCAGAGGTACAAGGAGGAGCTGGTAACATTCCTTCTGAAACTATTTCAATCAATAGAAAAAGAGGGAATCCTCCCTAACTCATTTGATGAGGCCAACATCATCCTGATACCAAAGCCTGGCAGAGACACAACAAAAAAAGAGAATTTTAGACCAATATCCCTGATGAACATCGATGCAAAAATCCTCAATAAAATACTGGCAAACCGGATTCAGCAACACATCAAAAAGCTTATCCACCATGATCAAGTGGGCTTCATCTCTGGGATGCAAGGCTGGTTCAACATTCGCAAATCAATAAACATAATCCAGCATATCAACAGAACCAAAGACAAGAACCACATGATTATCTCAATAGATGCAGAAAAGGCTTTTGACAAAATTCAACAGCCCTTCATGCTAAAAACGCTCAATAAATTCGGTATTGATGGAACGTACCTCAAAATAATAAGAGCTATTTATGACAAACCCACAGCCAATATCATACTGAATGGGCAAAAACTGGAAAAATTCCCTTTGAAAACTGGCACAAGACAGGGATGGCCTCTCTCACCACTCCTATTCAACATAGTGTTGGAAGTTCTGGCTAGGGCAATCAGGCAAGAGAAACAAATCAAGGGTATTCAGTTAGGAAAAGAAGAAGTGAAATTGTCCCTGTTTGCAGATGACATGATTGTATATTTAGAAAACCCCATTGTCTCAGCCCAAAATCTCCTTAAGCTGATAAGCAAATTCAGCAAAGTCTCAGGATACAAAATTAATGTGCAAAAATCAGAAGCATTCTTATACACCAGTAACAGACAAACAGAGAGCCAAATCATGAATGAACTTCCATTCACAATTGCTTCAGAGAGAATAAAATACCTAGGAATCCAACTGACAAGGGATGTAAAGGACCTCTTCAAGGAGAACTACAAACCACTGCTCAGTGAAATAAAAGAAGACACAAACAAATGGAAGAACATACCATGCTCATGGAGAGGAAGAATCAATATCGTGAAAATGGCCATACTGCCAAAGGTTATTTATAGATTCAATGCCATCCCCATCAAGCTACCAATGAGTTTCTTCACAGAATTGGAAAAAACTGCTTTAAAGTTCATATGGAACCAAAAAAGAGCCCACATCTCCAAGACAATCCTAAGTCAAAAGAACAAAGCTGGAGGCATCACGCTACCTGACTTCAAACTATACTACAAGGCTACAGTAACCAAAACAGCATGGTACTGGTACCAAAACAGAGATATAGACCAATGGAACAGAACAGAGTCCTCAGAAATAATACCACACATCTACAGCCATCTGATCTTTGACAAACCTGAGAGAAACAAGAAATGGGGAAAGGATTCCCTATTTAATAAATGGTGCTGAGAAAATTGGCTAGCCATAAGTAGAAAGCTGAAACTGGATCCTTTCCTTGCTCCTTATACGAAAATTAATTCAAGATGGATTAGAGACTTAAATGTTGGACCTAATACCATAAAAACCCTAGAGGAAAACCTAGGTAGTACCATTCAGGACATAGGCATGGGCAAAGACTTCATGTCTAAAACACCAAAAGCAACGGCAGCAAAAGCCAAAATTGGCAAATGGGATCTAATTAAACTAAAGAGCTTCTGCACAGCAAAAGAAACTACCATCAGAGTCAACAGGCAACCTACAGAATGGGAGAAAATTTTTGCAATCTACTCATCTGACAAAGGGCTAATATCCAGAACCTACAAAGAACTCAAACACATTTACAAGAAAAAAACAAACAACCCCATGAAAAAGTGGGCAAAGGATATGAACAGACATTTCTCAAAGGAAGACATTCATACAGCCAACAGACACATGAAAAAATGCTCATTATCACTGGCCATCAGAGAAATGCAAATCAAAACCACAATGAGATACCATCTCACACCAGTTAGAATGGCGATCATTAAAAAGTCAGGAAACAACAGGTGCTGGAGAAGATGTGGAGAAATAGGAACACTTTTACACTGTTGGTGGGATTGTAAACTAGTTCAACCATTATGGAAAACAGTATGGCGATTCCTCAAGGATCTAGAACTAGATGTACCATATGAGCCAGCCATCCCATTACTGGGTATATACTCAAAGGATTATAAATCATGCTGCTCTAAAGAAACATGCACACGTATGTTTATTGCGGCACTATTCACAATAGCAAAGACTTGGAATCAACCCAAATGTCCATCAGTGACAGACTGGATTAAGAAAATGTGGCACATATACACCATGGAATACTATGCAGCCATCAAAAAGGATGAGTTTGTGTCCTTTGTAGGGACATGGATGCAGCTGGAAACCATCATTCTTAGCAAACTATCACAAGAACAGAAAACCAAACACCACATGTTCTCACTCATAGGTGGGAACTGAACAATGAGATCACTTGGACTCGGGAAGGGGGACATCACACACCGGGGCCTATCATGGGGAGGGGAGAGAGGGGAGGGATTGCATTGGGAGTTATACCTGATGTAAATGACGAGTTGATGGGTGCTGACGAGTTGATGGGTGCAGCACCGCAACATGGCACAAGTATACATATGTAACAAACCTGCACGTTATGCACATGTACCCTAGAACTTAAAGTATAATAATAATAAATAAATTTAAAAAATAAATAAATAAAATAAAATAAAATAAAATTTAAAAAAAATAAAAGAAATAAAAGAGGACACAAACAAATGGAAGGACATACCATGCTCATGGATAGGAAGAATCAATATTGTGAAAATGGCCATACTACCCAAGGTAATTTATAGATTCAATGCCATCCCCATCAAGCTACCAAAGACTTTCTTCACAGAATTGGAAAAAATGACTTTAAAGTTCATATGGAACCAAAAAAGAGCCTGCATTGCCAAGACAATCCTAAGCCGAAAGAACAAAGCTGGAGGCATCACGCTACCTGACTTCAAACTATACTACAAGTCTACAGTAACGAAAACAGCATGGTACTGGTACCAAAACAGAGATATAGACCAATGGAACAGAACAGAGTCCTCAGAAATAATATCACACATCTACAACCATCTGATCTTTGACAAACATGACAAAAACAAGAAATGGGGAAAGGATTCCCTATTTAATAAATGGTGCTGGGAAAACTGGCTAACCATGTGTAGAAAGCTGAAATTGGATCCTTTCCTTATGCCTTATACAAAAATTAATTCAACATGGATTAGAGACTTAAATCTTAGACAGAAAACCATAAAACCCCTAGAAGAAAACCTAGAAAATAACATTCAGAACATAGGCATGGGCAAGGACTTCATGTCTAAAACACAAAAAGCAATGGCAACAAAAGCCAAAATTGACTAATGGGATCTAATTAAACTAAAGAGCTTCTGCACAGCAAAAGAAACTACCATCAGAGTCAACAGGCAACCTACAGAATGGGAGAAAATTTTTGCAATCTACCCATCTGAGAAAGGGCTAATATCCAGAACCCACAAAGAACTCAAACAGATTTACAAGAAAAAAACAACCCCATCAAAAAGTAGGCAAAGGATATGAACAGACATTTCTCAAAAGAAGACATGTACAGCCAACAGACACATGAAAAAATGCTTGTCATCACTGGCCGTCAGAGAAATGCAAATCAAAACCACAATGAGATACCATCTCACACCAGTTAGAATGGTGATCATTAAAAAGTCAGGAAACAACAGGTGCTGGAGAGGATGTGGAGAAATAGCAACAGTTTTACACTGTTGGTGGGACTGTAAACTAGTTCAACCACTGTGGAAGACAGTGTGACCATTCCTCAAGGATCTAGAACTACAAATACCATTTGACCCAGTCATCTCATTGCTGGGTATATACCCAAAGGATTATAAATCATGCTGCTATAAAGACACATGAACACGTATGTTTATTGCAACACTATGCACAACAGCAAAGACTTGGAACCAACCCAAAGGTACATCAATGACAGACTGGATTAAGAAAATGTGGCACATATACACCATGGAATATTATGTAGTCATAAAAAAGGATAAGTTCATGTCCTTTGTAGGGACATGGATGCAGCTGGAAACCATCATTCTCAGAGAACTATCGCAAGGAGAGAAAACCAAACAACACATGTTCTCACTCATAGGTGGGAATTGAAAAATGAGAACACTTGGACACAGGAAGGGGAATATCACACACCAGGGTCTGTCATGGGTGGGGGTAGGGGGGAGGGATAGCATTCAGAGATATACTTAATATAAATGATGAGTTAATGGGTGCAGCACACCAACATGGCACATGTATACATATGTGACAAACCTGCACATTGTGCACATGTACCCTAGAACTTAAAGTATAATAAAAAAGAAAAGACCAAAGGTAGATACAACCACAAAGATGGGGAGAAACCAGAGCAGAAAAGCTGAAAATTCTAAAAACCAGAGGGGCTGTTCTCCTCCAAAGGAAGGCAGCTCCTTGCCAGCAGTTGAACAAAGCTGGACGGGAATGAGTTTGACGAGTTAACAGAAGTAGGCTTCAGAAGGTCAGTAATAACAAAATTCTCCGAGCTAAAGGAACATGATCTAACCCATCACAAGGAAGCTAAAAACCTTGAAAAAAGGTTAGATGAATGGATAACTAGAATAAATAGTGTAGAAAAGAACTTAAATGACCTGACGGAGCTGAAAACCCTGGCACGAGAACTTTGTGATGCACGCACAAGCTTCAATAGCCAATTCAATCAAGTGAGAGAAACGATATAAGTGATTGAAGATCAAATTAATGAAATAAAGTGAGAAGACAAGTTAAGAGAAAAAAGAGTAAAAAGAAATGTACAAAGCCTCCAAGAAATATGGGACTATGTGAAAAAACCTAATCTACGTTTGATTCGTGTACCTGAAAGTGACAGGGAGAATGGAACCAAGTTGGAATACACTCTTAAGGATATTGTCCAGGAGAACTTCCCCAACCCAGCAAGGCAGGCCAACATTCAAATTCAGGAAATGCAGAGAACACCACAAAGATACTCCTCAAGAAGAGCAACCCCAAGACACATAATTGTCAGATTCACCAAGGTTGAAATGAAAGAAAAAATGTTAAGGGCAGACAGAGAGAAAGGTCGGGTTAACCACAAAGGGAAGCCTCAGACTAACAGGGGATCTCAGCAGCAACCCTACAAGCCAGAAGAGAGTGGGGACCAATATTCAACATTCTCAAAGAATTTTCAATCAAGAATTTCATATTCAGCCACATGCACACATATGTTTATTGTGGCACTATTCATAATAGCAAAGACTTGGAATCAACCCAAATGTCCATTAGTGACAGACTGGATTAAGAAAATGTGGCACATATACACCATGGAATACTATGCAGCCATAAAAAAGGATGAGTTTGTGTCCTTTGCAGGGACATGAATGAAGCCAGAAACCATCATTCTCAGCAAACTATCACAAGGACAGAAAACCAAACACCACATGTTCTCCCTTGTAGGTGGGAATTGAACACTTGGACACAGGGTGGGGAACATCACACACCAGGGCCTGTCAGGAGGTGGGGAGCTGGGGGAGGGGAGGAATAGCATTAGGAGAAATACCTAATGTAAATGACGAGTTGATGGGTGCAGTGAACCAACATGGCACATGTATACCTAAGTAACAAACCTGCACGTTGTGCACATGTACCCTAGAACTTAAAGAATAATTTTAAAAAAGATAAACATTGCATATTCTCACTTATTTGTGGGATATAAAAACCAAAACAATTTAATTCATGGATATAGACAGTTGAAGGGTGGTTACCAGAGGTTTGGAAGGGTAGTGGGGAGGAGGTGGGGATGGTTAATGGATACAAAAACATTAATTAGAGAGAATGAATAAGACTCAGTATTTGACAGAACAACAGAGTGACTATAGTGAATAACAACTTATTTGTACATTTTAAATAACCAAAAAGAGTAAAATTGGATTGTTTGTAACACAAAGGACAAATGCTTGAGGGGAAAGATACCCTATTCTTCATGATATGATTTTTATGCATTGCATGCTTGTATCAAAACATTTCATGTACCCTATAAATATATACAGCTACTATGTTCCCACAGAAATGAAAAATTAAAAAAATTAAAAACATAAATTGAATGACCACAGAGAAGCAATGAATGGAATTATCAAGAAATGTACAGACAAAATACTGTAGCATTTCAAAGGAGAGAAATGTAAAATTGGGTTAAAAGGATCAATAATGGCTTACTATTTCACTAGGAACAAAAAAGAAGTATTATTACAATTTCATTTAGTAGAAGATACCAGTCTGGGGACTACTTTTGGATCACTAGCTGTTCCTGGACCTCACTTAACACAATAGTATATAATTGATTCTTGTTCATACAATTCTATTGCAGCAACAATATAGTTGTATGGTATATGTGTTGGCACCTTTTTTTTTTTTTAAGAGACAGGCTGTTGGTCTGTCACCAGGCTGGAGTGCACTGGTACAATTATGACTCACTGCAGCCTTGACCTCATGGGCTCAAGCAATTCTCCCCCCTGAGCCTTCTGAGTAGCTAGGACTACAGGCACTATGCCACCATACTTGGCTAATTATTTTATCATTTTTTTTGTTCTTTGTTTTTTTCTGAGAGAACTAATTTTTTAAAATTATCTTACCATTCATGTCCCTTAAAAACAGCTGTACTGAGGTAGAACTGACATGAAGTAATCTGCACACATTTAAAGTGCACAATTTGATGAGTTTTCACACATGTATATACTTATGAAACCATCATCATAATCAACATAGTGAATATATCCATCACCCCAAAGTGTCCCCTTTGTAATTTCTCCCTCCTGTCTCTAGTTATGGGCTCTCCCCTTCCTACCCTGTTCCTATTCCCAGGGATCTGCTGATTTACTCTTCATCACTATGCACTAGTTTATCTAGAATTTTATATAAATGGAATCACACAGTATGGATTCTTTTTTGTCTGGCTTCTTTCACTCAGTATAATTGTTTTGAGATTCATCCACATTGTTGACTGTTTCAATAATTTCTTCATTTTTAGCGAAAACTCAAGGTATAATTTATACATCATAAAATTCACCTATTGTAAGTGTACAATTCAACTATAGTAAATTTCCAGAAGTGTGCAGTCATCACCACAATGCAATTTTAGAACACTTTCACCACCCCCCAGAAGATCCTTTGTGTCCAGTTGCAATCACTCCCTGCTCCCACGTGTGGATTCAGGCAGCTATCACCTATCTCTATAGGTTTGTCTTTTTGGGATATTTCAGATAAATGGAATAAGCAAAATGTGGTCTTTTACATATAGCTTTTCCATTTAGCAAATATTCTTGAGTTGATCCATGTTGTAGCATCTATCAGCACTTCCTCATGACTTTGAGTAAAGAAAAAATTTCTTAGCTATGGCACCAAAATCACAATCTATAAAAGAAAAGTTGATAAATTGGATGTCATCACAATGAAAACTTCTGTTGTTTGGAAGGCACTGTTAAGAGAGTAAAAACGCAACCCATAAAATAGTAGCAAATATTTGCAAAGCATTTATTTGATATAGGTATTGTGTCCAGAACATATAAAGAACTCTCATACACAATAATAAGAAAATAAACATCCTAATGAAAAATGTGTGAAATATTTGAATAAACATTTCACCAAGGGAAATATATGTATGGCAAATAAGCACATGAAAAGGTGCTCAATATCATTCATCATTAGAAAAATGCAAATCAAAATCAAAATGAGATATCACAACACACATATTAGATGGATATAATTTAAAAGACTGACCATACCAAGTGGTAGCATATGGTGATATGGAGGGGATACCAAGTAGTATACCCACATTACCCACCTTAAAAAGCAGTTTTCAGTTTTTTAAAAAGTTTAACATACACCTACCTTATAATCCAGCTACCCAAGAAAAGTGAAAACATGCCCATATAGAGACTTGTATATAAATGTCTGTGGCAGTTTTATTTGTAATAGTCAAAACCTGAAAGCAACTCATATGTCCATCAATGAGTAAGTGTATAAACAATTTGTATATCTATATAATGAAATCCTATTCAGCAACAATTTTTTATTTTTTGTAGAGGAGTGGTCTTGCTGTTTTGCCCATGCTTGTCTCGAACTTCTGACCTCAAGCAATCCTCCCATCTCACCCTCCCGAAGCACTAGGATTACACAACTAACCTGGGGTCTGATATTCTTAGAAAACCTCTGGGCTCTCTTATTTACCTTGTACACTAGAGCTTGACCAGGTTATAGGTTCAATAGATGCTAAGGGCTGATGCAGAAAACGTATCCTCTTCCTTATAAAAATAGGGGCTCCTTAAATATTTGTTAACCTGAACTGAATTGGTCTTAACATGAGCTGAATAAAAGATCTGAGTAGCTCTTGAATTAAACAATTAAAATCAAAATCATACAACCACATTTGACTTCATTAACTCACCTTTATCCTCCCTATCACCCAGATAACAATGGTAGAGCCCAATATTGGCAGAGCTCCTGTCAGAGACAAGAGTCCTCAAGGAACTGAAAAGGAAAGAGAAGGAAGGAGTGAAAGTATTGAGTGCCTACTACGTGCAAGGCTAATTTATAAAGGAACCATAGAAGACCCTTCAGAATCCCGAACTTGAAAAATACTACATTGTTGCCCAGACAATGTGACATTTACTCACTTGTGTATGTGAAGATTGGACTAAATTGTAATTGCACAGTCACTATGGAAATGGATAACCAGATAGTGCATTAAGCTGATAATATTAAACTTCTCATAGGTGGGTCTTAGAAATTCATAAACTTTCTTTCTTGTCCCACACTAGGGGAAAAAAAGCTTTGTCTAAACACAAAACCAGGACAGAGCCAAGTTAATTTTCTTCACAGATGAGTAGAGTCATATAATTTCAGGATCAGAAAGGATTTTTATACATTCAACGTTCAGTCACTAGATTTTTATTGATGTACGGAGACCCAGGACAAGCTAAACAAACTTAAAAAATATGTTTATTGCCTGATTGACAAAATATAAAAGACAACTCTGAGTAATTTTGCACCAGCAACACACACTTTACCGAGTGTAGTAGGTTACATATGTCAACTTCTTACCTAGAGAAGAAGGAACAATTTGGAGAGGGAGAAGAAAGTGGAGAAGATCTAAGAAATGATTATCTGAGTACAATGGGGGTTCAAATGGCAATATTGCAGCAGTAGGTTCAGGTTTCCACTTTTAAAACTAGACTATATTTTTCATTTTTGCATTTCTTTTATTTTCCTTTTGATTTTCTTTTTTTTTTTTAGTAGAGTTCCTTTAGAAAGTCCCAGCCTATTTCTACTGATTAAGAATAAACTGAAGGGGCCGGATGTGGTTGCTCATGCCTGTAGTCTCAGCACTTTGGGAGGCTGAGGCGAGCAGATTACCTGAGGTCGGGAGTTTGAGACCAGCCTGGCCAACATGGTGAAACCCCATCTCTACTAAAAATACAAAAATTAGCTGGGTGTGTTGGTGCATGCCTGCAATCCCAGCTACTCAGGAGGCTGAGGCAGGAGAATTGCTTGAATCTGGGAGGCGGATGTTAGAGTGAGCAGAGATCATGCCACTGCACTCCAGTCACTCCAGCCTGGGCAGAGTGAGACTCTGTCTCAAATAAATAAATAAATAAATAAACAAACAAACAAACAAACAAACTGAAGGAAAGTGTTTATTTTGTTAGCGCTTGGACCACGGATAAAGGAATAGTAGCTAGGCTCTGGAGGCCTTGCAGGCAGGAATTAAAGTTGCCATAGGACAAGAAAAACTTAGAAGAAAAGCATTCAGGTTGCCCCTCCTTCAAGAAAGCCCATCTCTGCTCATTTCTTGGAGATTTGTTATACTTTCTTAGATTATTGAGTATAATTTAATTGAGGAGAAGTGATATATGCTTATGAAAAGTTAACTATATAAAAAGTTGATCTCCAAATGTATATAATATATGCCAAATTAGTGATATAAGCATTACATGCTATTATAGTTTATAAGGAGAAGAGTGCAAGGTTCTTTAAGCCATTCGTCCTTTAAGGAAAACTATTTCTAAGCCATCCCAGACAGATACACTTGATATTTTTGATGTTCTAACACCTATTCGTAGCAATCCAGATCCCTGGATGTAAAGTTCCAAATTACTTCCCCTCTTAACTTTATAACCAAGTGTTTAGAAGAGAAGATAGAGGAAATACCCTGGTTTCATAGAGAGAGGAATATTTTATAATAGTGTGTTCATTTTAGATAGAGAAGCTACAAGCACACAGCAGCAAATATCTGTGACCAGCCCTTGTCTGTATTCCAAGTTTCCCCCTGGGAATGTAAAAACAGATGGAGAAAAAAGAAGGAGACACAGAATTCAGTGACTAGCCCTAAATCTGTCAGTAAAGCTTTGATGCCCCATTACACACTCTGGATCTATAAATAAGGCTGCTAAGTTCTCATGACCCTTCCGGACTGCTTCTACAGTTGTTAACTTCCTTTTCAATCTTATGATTTCAGCGTGGGCTTCCTCTGATATTACACCATAAAAAGCATTGACCATAAGAAGGAACATTTGTGAAGGTACTCCAGTGCCAGAAAGAGGTATACCTGAATTTTCCAAATGAACTTTGCTTTTTCAACTTGCAATTGTCTTAACAAAGTAACTTACTTCATTATTCTCACGGAAATAAAATCAGTTCTATTTATGTTTGTTGCTAGCTTTTATTAACCCATTTGTTTTCTGCTAAGACGGCTTTTACAATGCTGTATTGTAACCTCTTCACACTTCTAAGCTATCATTCCTATCCCCCACTAGAATATGAGCTGCTTGAAGGCAGGGATGAGGTCTAAAGTGTCTTAGATTTCCAAAGAAACTCTCTGTATTCATCTAGTGGAGGGTAACATTATTGGGGGATCACAGTAAATTCTAAAAAGCAAATTAAATGCTGTTTCAGCCAAGTAAAGCCATAATCTGTGAAAAGAGTGGCTTGTACTAAATGATCTCTACCACTCTAGGATTCACCACTTGCTTGAAAGTTTTACAATCTTCTTTTTATGGCTTAATACAAATTGTTGACTTCATTATAAATAGACAACTGAATCTAAATATTTAGATTTTTAGAAAAGTTTATTTTGGTCTGCAAGGACTGGGACGTTATTAATGAGACTACAGACCATCTGCTTCTTTGTATATTTTTATAGTTATTTATCAGTTTTATTTAGCATCTTTCAAAGATGTGAGAATTTCAAACTTAATTATAACATGTAATGGACAAATGATTAGTCTATATCAATGATATGGGTGGGATTTTTTTACTTTTTAGATACAAGGTCTCACTGTTTTGCCCAGGCTTATCTCGAACTCCTGAGCTCAAGCAATCCTCCTGCCTCAGCCTCTTGAGTAGCCGGGATTACAGGCATGTGCCACCACAACTGACATTATCTGTGCTTTTTAACATTATGGTTAGCCTTGTGACTTAGTACTTTCCTTGATATATTGGGAAGCAACTTTACTTACACAGCAACTTCGGACTCTGACATTGGAAAGATTTTAATTTATATTGGAATGAGAAGATAACTCCAAATGGTTTTAAATGACAAATAATACTTTCAAATGTTAAACTTGCCCTATCATTAATTTAGTATTCACTCAACACTTACTGAGCACTTATGGGCAAGGTACATATGTGCTAGGCCCTGTGTGGGCTGCTTTTTTATATATCAACCAGATAGTCTGGGAGATAAGATATTTATACAAATCATTGATTTGCAAGATTGATTTAAGTTCCTCTAGAAGTTCATCAAAGATAGAAATTACTTCAGATAGAGGCTGAGGGAAGACTTAGTCAAGAAAGTGTAATTTGAGCTGAATGATGAGTAGTTTTTGTATATGCAAAGAAGGAGGAAAGGGCATTTCAGGAAGGAGGAAAGGCCATTCAAGAAGAAAAAAGACAGTGAAAAAAGACAGCCAGGTGGGTAAGCTTATGGCACATGTCACTGGTATACTGAAATAGTTGTTTCTTCTAACTATACAGTGTACAAAAGAGAGCAGTGAGAGAGAAACTTGGAAAGGTAAATTGCACCCAGACTATAGAGAGCCTTAAATATCAGGCCAGGAAGTCTAGATGTTATTCTGAAGGCATTCTAAATCACTGAAGATTTTAAGGAAGACATGTCATGATTGAAAGCTACAATGTGTAAAGAATTATTCCAGAAAGGGTTTGTAGCAAGGTAGATTGAAAGTTGATAGTGGTGGGAAGGCCTGCTGGTAATTATCTAATACCTTTCAAGTGTGGCTCATCTATAATATGAACAAGTTCTGAGGAGTTAAGGTACAGTATGGTGGCTATAGTTAATATTATATTATTTACTTGAAATTATTATATTATTTACTTGAAATTTGATAAGGAAGATCTTATTTCAAAACCACAATGAAATACCATCGCACACCAGTTCAAATGGCTATTATTTAAAAATCAAAACATAAGGCAGGCCAGGCATGGTGGCTGACACCTGTAATCCCAGCACTTTGGGAGACCAAGGCAGGCAAATCACCAGAGGTCAGGAGTTCAACACCAGCCTGGCCAACATGGTGAAATCTGGTCTCTACCAAAAAAATACAAAAATTAGCCAGGTGTGATGGCAAACGCCTATAATCCCAGTTATTCGTGAGGTTGAGGTGGGAGAATAGCTTGAACTCAGGAAGCGGAGATTGCAGTGAGCCGAGATTATGCCATTGCACTCCAGCCTAGGTGACAGAGTGAGACCCTGTCTCAAAACAAATAAATAAATGAAACATAATAAAACATAACAGGTGCTGGTGAGATTGTAGAGAAAAAAACACTTATACACTGTTGGTGGGAGTGTAAATTAGGTCACCCATTGTAGAAAGCAGTGTGGCAATTCCTCAAAGAGCTAAAAACAGAACTGTCATTCCACCCAGAAATTCTGTTACTGGGTATATACCCAAAGGAATATAAATCATTCTACCATAAAGATGTGTGTATGCATATGTTCGCTGCAGCACTAGTCACAATAGCAAAGACATAGAATCAACCTAAATGTCCCTGAATAGAAGACTGGATAAAGAAATTGTAGTATGTATGCACCATGGAATACTATGCAGCCATATAAAAGAATGACATTATGTCCTTTGCAGGAACATGGATGGAGCTGGAGGCCATTATTCTTAGCAAACTAACACAGAAACAGAAAACCAAATGCCACATGTTCTCACTTATAAGTGGGAACTAAATGATAAGAACACATGGACACAAAGAGGAGAACAACAGACACTGGGACCTACCTGAGGGTGGAGGCTGTGAGGCAGGAGAGGATAAGAAAAAATAAGTAATGTGTACTAGGCTTAACACCTAGGTGATGAAATAATCTGTACAACAAATGATTGTATAGATTAAAAAAAAAATCACATGACACAAGTTTACCTATATAACAAACCTGCACATGTACCCCTGAACCTAAAATAGAAGTGAAAAAAAAAGAAAGTAGATCTTAAGCATTCTTACCTCTCCCCCCCCCCCCCACCCACCCAACACACACACACAAATGGTATATGAGGTAATGGATGTGTTGATTAACTTTGTTAGAGAAATGATTTCACAGTGTATACTTACATGAAATCATCACATTGTACACCTTAGAATATGCAATTTCTATTTGTCAATTATATCTCAAAAAAGCTGAAATGGGTTATTACCAAAATTTTCAACAGCACTATCTAGTGTATTACAAGATAATACTGCTTAGTTTAGAAAAAAACACTTGGCATGGAACTAAGGAAAAGGTTAACTTTAGGCAGTTTTTTTTTTTTTTTCTTCCACAACTGCACCTGAGTTCACAACCAATGGTGAATAAGCCAGGTAACTAGAAAGCAAACTGAGAAATAATGCAGGAGTTTGAAATAGGCGTCACATTTTTCTCTATGGCTTCAGCATGATTGTTCTTCAATTTTGGGGGTTGGGGAGGATTCAGGGGCTACATGTGCAGGTTTGTTACATGGGTATATTGTGTGATGCTAAGGATTGGGGTATGAATGGTTCCATCACTGAGGTAGTGAGTATAGTGCCCAATAGGTAGTTTTTCAGTCCACAATCCTCTCCCTTCCACCCTACCTCCTATGATAGTCTCCAATATATACGTTCCCATCTTTATGTCCATATATACCCAATGTTTAGCTCCCATTTACAAGTGAGAACATGCAGTATTTGATTTTCTGGTCCTGCATTAATTTTCTTAGGATAATGGCCTCCAACTGCATAAATGTTGCAGCCAAGGACATTATTTAATGCTTTTTTATGGCTGCCTAGTATCAAATAGTGTATACATACCATATTTTCTTTATCAGTCCACCATGGATGAGCATCTGAGTTGATTCCATGGTTTTACTATTGTGAATTGTGCTGCAATGAACACATGAGTATATGCGTCTTTATAGAAAAACAATTTATATACCTGTGGGTATTTATCCAATAATGGGATTGTTTGGGTAAAATGGTAGTTCCGTTTTAAGTCTTTTCAGAAATCTCCAAACTGCTTTCCATAGTAGCTGAACTAACTCACATTCCCACTAGCAATGTATAAGTGTTCCCTTTTCGCAACCTCACCGACATCTATTATTTTTGTTACTTTTGAATAACAGCCATTTTCACTGGTGTGAGATTACCATCTCACTGTGGTTTTGACTTGCATTTCTCTGAATAGTTACGTTGAGCATTTTTTCATATGTTTGTTGGCTGCATCTATGTCTTGTTTTGAGAAGTGTCTGTTCATGTCCATTGCCCATTTTTTAACAGGGTTGTTTTCAGAATGTTGATTTAATTTTCTTATAGATTCTGGATATTAGACCTTTGTTGGATGTATTGTTTGCAAATATTTTCTCCCATTCTATAGGTTGTCTGTTTGCTCTGTTAATAGCTCCTTTTGCTGTGTGGAAGCTCTTTAGTATAATTAGATCCCAATTGTTAATTTTTGCTTTTGCTGCAATTGCTTTTGATATTTTCTTCGTGAAATCTTTGCTAGGTACTGTGTCAAGAATGGTATTTCCTAAGTTTTCTTGTAGGGTTTTTATACTTTTAGGTCTTATGCTTAAGTCTTTCATTCATCTTGAGTTTATTTTTGTAGATGGTGAAAGGATGTGGTCCAGATTCAATCTTCTGCGTATGGCACTAGCCAGTTACAACAGCACCATTTTTTGAATAGGAAGTCCCTTCTCCATGGCTTGTTATTATTTACTTTGTTGAATATCAGATGGTTGTAGGTGCGCAGATTTATTTCTGGAATCCCTATTCTGTGTCATTGGTCTATGTGTCTATTTTCATACCCGCCTTATGCTGTTTTGTTACTCTAGCTTTGTACTGTAGTTTAAAGTAGTTTGATGCCTCCAGCTTTGTTCTTTTTGCTTAGTTTGCTTTGGGTGTTCAGGCTCTTTTCTGGTGCCATATGAATTTTAGAGGTGATTTTCTTAATTCTGTGGAAAGTGATGTTGGTAGTTTCATAGGAATAGCATTAAATCTGTAAATGGGCAGTATGGCCATTTTAACAATATTGATTCTTCCCCTCCAGGAGCACAAAATGTATTTCTATTTGTTTATGTCATATCTGGTTTCTTTGAGCAGTGTTTTGTAATTCTCATTGTAGAGATCTTCCACCTCCCTTGCTAGCTGTATTCCCACGAATTTTACTCTTTTTGTGGCTATTGTGAATGGACTTGTGTTCCTGATGTTTTCCATGTTGCTTGCTCTCTCTCCCTGTCTTTCTGGGATGCCAATGAGTCATGGGTTCAGTCTATTTACATAATCCCATATTTCTCAGAGATTTTGTTCTTTATTTTTGTCTGACTGAGTTATTTCTGAGAACTGATCTTTGAGCTCTGAGATTCTTTCCTCACCTTGGTCTGTTCTGCTGTTAATATTTCCATTTGCATTATGACATTCTTAAAGAGAGTTTTTCAGCTCTAGAAGATCAGTTTGTTTCTTTCTTAAAATGGCTATTTTATCTTTTAGCGCTTGTATCATTTTATTGGATTCATTAGCTTGAATTCTGTTGCAGCTTGCTGCTGAATTTCAATGAGCTTTGTTGCCACACAGATTTTTTAATTCTATGTCTGTCATTTCAACTATTTCAATCTGGTTAAGAGTCATTCCTCAGGAGCCAGTGTGGTCATTTGGAGATAAGAAGATACTCTGGATTTTAGAATTGTCAGAGCTCTCCCACTGGTCCTTTCTTATTTGTGTGGGCTGATGTCCCTTTAAGGTTTGAAGTTGCTCTTCTTTGCATACGGCTTTTTGCTTTTATATTCTTTGATGCCCTTGAGGGTTTGACTGTGGTATAACTTAAGTTTAGTCAATTGACTTTGTTTCTGGATAATTTCAGGGGTCCAAGTTTCAGCCCCGTCCTCCTGAGCTGTGTGTTTTAACCTTGGTGGACTGGGACCAGGTCCACAGTTTTTCGCTGGTCCTTCAAGATTAAGGACCTGCTGTGCTGGAGGAACCAAGGTGTTCCCAGTCTACTGACAACAACACGTCAATAGGCACTGCCAGCAAAACCACTTCAGGGTGGTGGAGGGTGGCAGTGGGGTCTTTGCACATGTACTGGTGAAGTGGTGGGGAGACAATTGCATGCTAGTGGCAGTCTATCTACAAAAGCTCTCTGACTGTTATGCAGGGTCATCTGGTGAAAGAGCTAAGGTGGAGTCTGCTAGCAAGTTATTTGGCTGGGCAGCTGAGGCTATGCTGCAAGCAGGTGTGGCCAGGCAGGGACCCTGGGAGAGTCCAGCAGACAAGGGTATCCTCAGATCAGACTACCGCTATCCTATGAGCAAGATAGCCCTGCTCTGTCCAGGTCTGGCAGTCAACAAAGGATGAAGCTACTTAGAGGAGTATGGCGATCCTTGGGGTATGTGTAACCATGGCCATGCTCCACTATAGTCATTCTGGTGCCAAATACTCTGGGCTCTGTGAAGGCTGGATTTCTGTCTCTGCCAACTCTCTGAGCAGTTCTCCCTGCTAGCTCAAATGTCCATGGAGAACATGGGGTCTCCTGCAGTTAAGATTCCAAATGTCCATGGCCCACATGTCCTTGCGGCACTCCATGCCTGTTTCACTCATCTCTTCCCCAGGAGCTGCTCTGGGCCAGGAATGAGTCCTAGTACTTGGTACCCCTGTGCAGTGTTCTCAGTTTCCTCCCCTTTCAGCCCAGGGTCTCCATCCTCCATCTGTCCACTTTCAATGCCTTTTTTACAAGGATCAATTTGGAGTGTGCCAATCTTCTTCACAGTCTGGTCTTTTGGTGGAACAAGCTCTTTCTGACTGCATATAATTGGCCATCTTGGCTCAGATAATCCATCCAATTTTTATCTTATACCAAAGGTTCTTGGTAACAATAATACAAATGGCATTTTTTAATGAAAGGGGGAAAATGGAACAACTTGCTGGGATGGCTAGACGGATGGACACTGCAACCACAACAGCAAATATAATTGTTAGCAGTAGTAAACCTGGGAAGTTATATCCTACCTGCAACAACTACCATAGCTATCTGTTTCTGTATCCCTAGTAAAGATCAGTCCCCTTCATGGCTGGCAGTTTTTGCATACTCAAGCAGTCTTCCCACCTTACAAACCCCAATACCTCTCTTACAAGGGAGCAGGAGTTGTGTAAAAGGCCAACATCAGACTTCAATCAAAGATTATCTGACATGTTACATATTGAGTCTCTTCAACCTTTGTAAAGAATAAAAGAGGATAATCTAGAGAAACATGAGAGACATCACTACTTCTACACTACAATATCTCACCTCAAGCCTTCTCTGATCAGAACTTATTGACTGCCCTCAGTGACATAGCTGAAATAGACTAGAGCAAGTATCAACTACAAGAGAAATTCTTCCTATAAGAGAAATAACTATATATTGCTAAAGAGTAAAGTCTATAAAGTTTAGAAAGAGAACAAGAATGAATGGCTACAACATTTTTCTCACCCGACAAGTATATTCCAACTACTTGTACTACATCTTTCTTCAGAGATTTAAATACTGGTGCAGATTTTAGAAATGTATTTTATCACTCTGGAACATTTTTCTCATCATTAAAACAACTATATGGCTTCTAAGGTTTCTTTTGCCATGGAGTTCTGCAGTTATAGGTGGAGTCAACCATGTTCTAGATTAATACTCTCCCCCAGGGGAGGGAGTTTCATTAACAGCAAATTAGATTATTTTCCACAGGTGTGGGCGGCACTCAACAGATATTAACAAGGAAGTCCTCTTCCTGAGGGAACCAAGCATTTTCATCCAGATTTTATTCTCTAAAATATTTCAGAGATTTTCCAATAAATAGATAGATATAGATATAGATACATTCATACATGTGAAACTGCTATCTTAAAGCTTTTCTCTAATAGAAAAACAAGTTCATTTGAAAGGATAACCTACCAAATTGTACTAGAGTAATATGATTTAAAATACAGGAGGGCTGTTTTACCTAGGTCTTGAAGATTTAGAGGAAGTCCATCAGAAAAACATGGGAAGGAAAGGACAAAAAATGTTTTTGGATGCCTGTAGGATGCAAACTCTTCTCCAGAGGGTAAGGTACAGATGAATCCCTCTTCAATGCCTCACTACTCTTGCTTGCTGCTATGGTCAAAAAGTATACATAGTGACACTATGAAATGAAACATTAGTACTTCCTGTAATTTATGGTCTAGTTAAAATTGACAATTTTTTTTTTTTTATTTATTGTAGGCACAAAGCAGACATTCCTAGAGAAACATGGATGAAACCGCAAATCTGACAGTATCTTCTGCCACATGCCACGACACTATTGATGACTTCCGCAATCAAGTGTATTCCACCTTGTACTCTATGATCTCTGTTGTAGGCTTATTTGGCAATGGCTTTGTGCTCTATGTCCTCATAAAAACCTATCATGAGAAGTCAGCCTTCCAAGTATACATGATTAATTTAGCAGTAGCAGATCTACTTTGTGTGTGCACACTGCCTCTCCGTGTGGTCTACTATGTTCACAAAGGCATTTGGTTCTTTGGTGACTTCTTATGCCGCCTCAGCACCTATGCTTTGTATGTCAACCTCTATTGTAGCATCTTCTTTATGACAGCCATGAGCTTTTTCCGGTGCATTGCAATTGTTTTTCCAGTCCAGAACATTAATTTGGTTACTCAGAAAAAAGCCAGGTTTGTGTGTGTAGGTATTTGGATTTTTGTGATTTTGACCAGTTCTCCATTTCTAATGGCTAAACCACAAAAAGATGAGAAAAATAATACCAAGTGTTTTGAGCCCCCACAAGACAATCAAACTAAAAATCATGTTTTGGTCTTGCATTATGTATCATTGTTTGTTGGCTTTATCATCCCTTTTGTTATTATAATTGTCTGTTACACAATGATCATTTTGACCTTACTAAAAAAATCAATGAAAAAAAATCTGCCAAGTCGTAAAAAGGCTGTAGGAATGATCGTGGTCGTGACCACTGCCTTTTTAGTCAGTTTCATGCCATATCATATTCAACGTACCATTCACCTTCATTTTTTACACAATGAAACTAAACCCTGTGATTCTGTCCTTAGAATGCAGAAGTCCGTGGTCATAACCTTGTCTCTGGCTGCATCAAATTGTTGCTTTGACCCTCTCCTATATTTCTTTTCTGGAGGTAACTTTAGGAAAAGGCTGTCTACATTTAGAAAGCATTCTTTGTCCAGCGTGACTTATGTGCCCAGAAAGAAGGCCTCTTTGCCAGAAAAAGGAGAAGAAATATGTAAAGTATAGTTTAAACCCATTTCCAGTCCAAACCAATGAAAATAGTTTCCCAAATAAATATTTTGCCAAATCATTTACAAAAAAATACAATTTTTCATTAATATTTTACAAATACTTAACTATTTGGGTTTACAAATCTATCTCATTTTTGCATTCACATGATTAGGTATTTATAGATATTTTAAGTGCTAAAAATTCAGTCCACAACTATGAACTAAATTATAAATAATTTTGACCACTTACCAGAATTTGGAGAATATTTGTATGTTTGCACTATAAAATATGTCTTATATTAAAGTTTTCCTTTTCAAATAAAAGCTTTACAAAGGATAAAATACATAAAATTAGTCAATATAAAATATATGTAAGCTAAAAGTTACAAAATATAAAAATAGATATAAAATTGGCAAAGAGTTTTCAATCATTCTAACATATTCCTTTGCATGCATGCCATCGGATGAGAACTGGAGATGACTCAGAAGCTAAATAAAATGTACTGCCAGCTTTCTTTGTAGTACTGATTGGCTGGGCAAATTAGGGCCATTTCTTCCAAAAGAGAATTTAAAAGTGCTAGAACAGACTAGTATTCAGCTAAATGGTCCTAAAGGCACCATACAATGTTCAATATGGAAACAGGAGAAATCTGGTCAAAAGCCAGTTTGTCTCCAGTTTTCTTCTGCCTTTGCCTCAGGCTCCCAAAATTGAATAGTGGAGTTTTAGCTGCTCAGTGAGGTTCCTGTAGAGAATTCTCTCCATCCATGACATAAAATTCTTCCTTAAGAAGCCAGACAACTGGCAGTCCCTTATATAAACAGAAGTAATTAAAAATTTATCTGAAGAAGAGGAAAGGAAAAGGAATCTACTTTTCTATATGCTAATTGCTGGGATCAAAATAAACTACAAGGGATTGATGAAGAAAATTGTGAATGTTCATGTTACAAATTATTTTAAGAAGTGCATACATTTATGTATATGTATTCAACAACTTTATGTAAGAGATTTTCCTCTATGATATGCATTATGGCTGAAAGTTCACTCTAAGTTTTATTATTGTTTTATTACTTTTTATTGGTATGTTGACAGGAATATCATGGATATATTTACAGTGACTTTTATATTACAGTGGACGCTTTGATCTTAAAACAGTCACAACAACTCATCTAGGGCTGAAATATAATATTCGTGGACAAGTTTTTGCTGAAGTGTAGTGTGTCCTTTAGCTTTGCCTTTCAAGAGGTACATTACCTCAGAGGAAATAAATGATAACTATAAAGAAAAAAGAAAGCTTTGGGAAAATTTTCTATCTGAATCTGCCATGGGTACATTATTTCTATTTCATTTCTAATGTTGTAGTCCCTTGGGGAAAAAATTACAAAACATAAACAGAAAGGACTTCTAAGGCATAGTAATAGCTTGTGCCCACTTACTTTTAATATACCTGTGACCTGGCCATCCCTATACTCTTACCCTATACTATTTTTCCCCTGCTGGAGACAAAGATCAAACATAATATTTATCACAAAATTCAATCCTCATTTCTCATTTACTGGGCCTTCTGCTATTCAGCAAGTAGCATAGTATGGTAGAAGAGCACTAGATTGGAATCCAGAAGACCTGGATGCTAACCTGGTCTCTATTGCTTACTAGTTATGTAATTCTAAGCAAATGACATAAACTCTAATCCTCAGCTTCCTCATTTGTAAAATGGTAATAATAATATTTATCTTGCATTTTTACAGGGCATTTGTGAAACTCAAATGAGATCAGGAATGTTAAAGTTTTTAAAAATATATAACAAGATATAATTTTTAAGTATTTAGTGGTACTTCTGTTACTTAAAATTACTGAGTCATATTTACTACATAAATTCTCAGATTTGAAAGAATTTGAACAAAAAATGGCCATAGTTAAATCCTACTCCACATCAAAGAATCTTGTGGGTTATTTATTTCTTCCAGGCTTTTGTCTATGTTGTCATTTCCAATCATAGTCCCACTTCCTCCCATACAGCAACATACCATAAAATCTTCAATTACTTGCAAGCCCACCATAAATTTGCTTTTTTTTCATGTCTTATGTATTTATAGCCTCTACCACACTGCATAGTACTTAATGTTTTCACCAATTTTTCCACGTGTTAATATTGTCTCCCAAAGTGGAGTTATCACTTTGTGGAATTATAAATTCCTTGAGGTTGAAAATTATGTATTTAAGTGGTAGTGTCTAACATTTAATAAACTCTAACTATATACTATATTCTATTTTAAGTGCTTTGCCCATATCAATTCATTTTATGCTTACAACTGCCCTGCAAGGTATGTACCATTATTATGCCTGCTTCGCTGAATTAAAAACTGAGGTGAGGTTATGTAACTTGCTCAGTCAGTCAGCTAGTAAGCACTGAAACCAAGGTTAAAACCCAGGCAGTGTGATTTCACAACCCATGTTCTTAATTTGCTATAATATCCTGCTGGACGATTTTCAGGCAAAAAGCTTCAGCTGTGAGAGAGAAATAGGTTCTACAGATGTGTTTTTCAACGTTGAGCCTATAGTTAACAGTACAATATTATATATTTAAAAGTTTGTTAAGAGAATATATTTCATCTTAGGTGCTTTTACCACAGTAAAAGATATACAAATACAGAGAGAAAGAGAAATATAGAAAATTAAAGTTTATTTTTAATGATGTTTAAATTATTTATTCATTTATTTTTAAAACTAGGTTTAATTAAACTACAGGCTTATATTTTTTAATTATATAAACACATGAACCATGACCTAAAGCCTATTATTTTAGTTGGAAGAACATCTTAAGAATATTATATCCTGGCCCAGCATGGTGGCTTACGCCTGTAATCCCACCACTTTGGGAGACAAAGGCAGGTGGATCACAAGGTCAGGAGTTTGAGACCAGCCTGGTCAACATGGCGAAAACCCGTCTCCACTAAAAATACAAAAATTATCTAGGTGTGGTGGCACACACCTGCAATTCCAGCTACTAGGGAGGCTGAGGCAGGAGAATTGCTTGAACCCAGGAAGTAGAGGTTGCAGTGAGCCAAGATTGCACCACTGCATTCTAGCCTGGGTGACAGAGCAGGCCTCTGTCTCAAAAAAAAAAAAGAATATTATATCGTAGAACATTGACATTAAAAGGAGCTTCGCATTTGTGATTCCTAATGGCCTTCACACACATTCTCTTGGTTGTAAACGGTCCTTTCAAATATTATCAGCTATCTAAACTCTCATTATATACTTAGTTTTTTATTTTGTTCAGCCAATATGCTTTCTGTATATCAAAAAAAATTTTCAAATCTTGAAAGAATACTCTGCATTTTCTCCTACAAAATAAACATAAATGGTTCTGTGTACTCAGACTGTAAACTTTGGTTTTCTTGGTTGTCAAAACCTCCTAGCCTTTCACCTTAGTGACATAATTTTGCATTTTAATTGTCCTTTTAAGAAAATTAAATATATATTTCAATATCTACTTCTTACTAACACTTTAGTGACTCCAAAGTTAGAAAATTCGGGGGGTGGTCGGAGCAAGATGGCCGAATAGGAACAGCTCCAGTCTCCAGCTTCCAGCGTGAGCGACACAGAAGACGGGTGATTTCTGCATTATCAACTGAGGTACTGGGTTCATATCACTGGGGAGTGCCGGACAATCGGCACTGGTCAGCTGTTGCAGCCCGACCAGCCAGAGCTGAAGCAGGGCGAGGCATCGCCTCACCTGGGAAGCACAAGGGGGAAGTGAATCCCTTTTCCTAGCCAGGGGAACTGAGACACACAACACCTGGAAAATCGGGTAACTCCCACCCCAATACTGCGCTCTACCAAGGATCTTAGCAAACGGGCACACCAGGAGACTATATTCCACACCTGGCCGGGAGGGTCCCACACCCACGGAGCCTCCCTCATTGCTAGCACAGCAGTCTGCAATCTCGCCTCAAGGCAGCAGCGAGGCTGGGGGAGGGGCGCCCGCCATTGCTGAGGCTTAAGTAGATAAACAAAGCCGCTGGGAAGCTCAAACGGGGTGGAGCTCACAGCAGCCCAAGAAGTCCTGCCTGTCTCTGTAGACTCCACCTCTGGGGACAGGGCACAGCTAAACAACAACAACAACAACAAAAAGCAGCTGAAACATCTGCAGACACAAATGACTCTGTCTGACAGCTTTGAAGTGAGCAGTGGATCTCCCAACATGGAGGTTGAGATCTGAGAACAGAAACACTACCTGCTCAAGTGGGTCCCTGACCCCTGAGTAGCCTAACTGGGAGACATCCCCCACTCGGGGCAGACCAACACCCCACACCTCACATGGTGGAGTACACCCCTGAGAGGAAGCTTCCATAGCAAGAATCAGACAGGTGCACTCCCTGTTCAGCAATATTCTATGTTCTGCAGCCTCTGCTGCTGACACCCAGGCAAACAGGGTCTGGAGTGGACCTCAAGCAATCTCCAACAGATCTACAGCTGAGGGTCCTGATGGTTAGAAGGAAAACTAACAAACAGGAAGGACACCCACACCAAAACCCCATCAGTACGTCACCATCATCAAAGACCAGAGGCAGATAAAACCACAAAGATGGGGAAAAAGCAGGGCAGAAAAGCTGGAAATTCAAAAAATAAGAGCGCATCTCTCCCTCCAAAGGAACGCAGCTCATCACCAGCAACGGATCAAAGCTGGATGGAGAATGGCTTTGATGAGATGAGAGAAGAAGGCTCCAGTCCATGAAACTTCTCAGAGCTAAAGGAGGAATTACATACCCAGCACAAAGAAACTAAAAATCTTGGGGAAAAAAGTGGAAGAATTGATAACTAGAATAATTAATGCAGAGAAGGCCATAAACGAACTGACAGAGATGAAAACATGACACGAGAAACACGTGACAAATGCACAAGCTTCAGTAACTGACCCGATCAACTGGAAGAAAGAGTATCAGCGATTGAGGATCAAATGAATGAAATGAAGCGAGAAGAGAAACCTAAAGAAAAAAGAAGAAAAAGAAATGAACAAAGCCTGCAAGAAGCATGGGATTATGTAAAAAGACCAAATCTATGTCTGATTGGGGTGCCTGAAAGTGAGGGGGAAAATGGAACCAAGTTGGAAAACACACTTCAGGATATCATCCAGGAGAACTTCCCCAACCTAGTAGGACAGGCCAACATTCAAATCCAGGAAATACAGAGAACGCCACAAAGATACTCCTCGAGAAGAGCAACTCCAAGACACATAATTGCCAGATTCACCAAAGTTGAAATGAAGGAAAAAATCTTAAGGGCAGCCAGAGAGAAAGTCGGGTTACCCACAAAGGGAAGCCCATCAGACTAACAGCAGATCTCTCGGCAGAAACTCTCCAAGCCAGAAGAGAGTGGGGGCCAATATTCAACATTCTTAAAGAAAAGAATTTTAAACCCAGAATTTCATATCCAGCCAAACTAAGTTTCATAAGTGAAGGAGAAATAAAATCCTTTACAGATAAGCAAATGCTTAGAGATTTGGTCACCAGCAGGCCTGCCTTACAAGAGACCCTGAAGGAAGCATTAAACATGGAAAGGAACAACCGGTACCAGCCATTGCAAAAACATGCCAAAATGTAAAGACCATCGAGGCTAGGAAGAAACTGCATCAACTAACGAGCAAAATAACCAGTTAATATCATAATGGCAGGATCAAGTTCACACATAATAATATTAACCTTAAATGTAAATGGACTAAATGCTCCAATTAAAAGATACAGACTGGCAAACTGGATAAAGAGTCAAGACCCATCAGTCTGCTGTATTCAAGAGACCCATCTCACATGCAGAGACATACATAGGCTCAAAATAAAGGGATGGAGGAAGATCTACCAAGCAAATGGAGAACAAAAAAAAAAGCAGGGGTTGCAATATTAGTCTCTGATAAAAAAGACTTTAAACCATCAAAGATCAAAAGAGACAAAGAAGGCCATTACATAATGGTAAAGGGATCAATTCAACAGGAAGAGCTAACTATCCTAAATATATATGCACCCAATACAGGAGCACCCAGATTCATAAAGGAAGTCCTTAGAGATTTACAAAGAGACTTAGACTCCCATACAATAATAATAGGAGACTTCAACACTCCACTGTCAACATTAGACAGATCAATGAGACAGAAAGTTAACAAGGATATCCAGGAATTGAACTCATCTCTGCAGCAAGCAGACCTAATAGACATCGACAGAACTCTCTACCCCAAATCAAGAGAATATACCTTCTTCTCAGAACCACATCACACTTATTCCAAAATTGACCACATAATTGGAAGTAAAGCACCAGTAACAGACAAACAGAGAACCAAATCATGAATGAACTTCCATTCACAATTGCTTCCAAGAGAATAAAATACCTAGGAATCCAACTTACAAGGGATGGAAAGGACCTCTTCAAGGAGAACTACAAACCACTGCTCAGTGAAATAAAAGAGGACACAAACAAATGGAAGAACATACCATGCTCATGGATAGGAAGAATCAATATCGTGAAAATGGCCATACTGCCCAAGGTAATTTACAGATTCAATGCCATCCCCATCAAGCTACCAATGAGTTTCTTCACAGAATTGGAAAAAACTGCTTTAAAGTTCATATGGAACCAAAAAAGAGCCCGCATCTCCAAGACAATCCTAAGTCAAAAGAACAAAGCTGGAGGCATCATGCTACCCGACTTCAAACTATACTACAAGGCTACAGTAACCAAAACAGCATGGTACTGGTACCAAAACAGAGATATAGACCAATGGAACAGAACAGAGTCCTCAGAAATAATACCACACATCTACAGCCATCTGATCATTGATAAACCTGAGAGAAACAAGAAATGAGGAAAGGATTCCCTATTTAATAAATGGTGCTGGGAAAATTGGCTAGCCATAAGTAGAAAGCTGAGACTGGACCCTTTCCTTACTCCTTATATGAAAATTAATTCAAGATGGATTAGAGACTTAAATGTTAGACCTAATACCAGAAAAACCCTAGAAGAAAACATTGGCAATGCCATTCAGGACATAGGCATGGGCAAAGACTTCATGTCTAAAACACCAAAAGCAATGGCAACAAAAGCCAAAATTGACAAATGAGATCTAATTAAACTAAAGAGCTTCTGCACAGCAAAAGAAACTACCATCAGAGTCAACAGGCAACCTACAGAATGGGAGAAAATTTTTGCAATCTACTCATCTGACAAAGGGCTAATATCCAGAACCTACAAAGAACTCAAACAAATTTACAAGAAAAAAACAAACAACCCCATCAAAAAGTGGGTAAAGGATATGAACAGACATTTCTCAAAAGAGGACATTCATACAGCCAACAGACACATGAAAAGATGCTCATCATCACTGGCCATCAGAGAAATGCAAATCAAAACCACAATGACATACCATTTCACACCAGTTAGAATGGCAATCATTAAAAAGTCAGGAAACAACAGGTGCTGGAGAGGCTGTGGAGAAATAGGAACACTTTTACACTGTTGGTGGGATTGTAAACTAGTTCAACCATTATGGAAAACAGTATGGCGATTCCTCAAGGATCTAGATCTAGAGGTACCATATGACCCAGCCATCCCATTACTGGGTATATACCCAAAGGATTATAAAACATGCTGCTCTAAAGACACATGCACACGTATGTTTACTGCGGCACTATTCACAATAGCAAAAACTTGGAATCAACCCAAATGTCCATCAGTGACAGACTGGATTAAGAAAATGTGGCACATATACACCATGGAATACTATGCAGCCATCAAAAAGGATGAGTTTGTGTCCTTTGTAGGGACATGGATGCAGCTGGAAACCATCATTCTCAGCAAACTACCGCAAGAACAGAAAATCAAACACCGCGTGTTCTCACTCATAGGTGGGAACTGAACAATGAGATCACTTGGACTCGGGAAGGGGAACATCACACACTGGGGCCTATCACGAGGAAGGGGGAGGAGGGAGGGATTGCATTGGGAGTTATACCTGATGTAAATGACGAGTTGATGGGTGCTGACGAGTTGATGGGTGCAGCACAGCAACATGGCACAAGTATACATATGTAACAAACCTGCACATTATGCACACGTACCCTATAACTTAAAGTATAATTAAAAAAAAAGAAAGCTAATAGTAATCCTCCAAAAACTATTTCAAAATACTGAGGAGAAAGGAATTCTCCATAAGCCAGTATCACTATGATACCAAAACCATGCAAGAACATACACAAAAGAATAAAACTGCATGCCAATATCTCTAATAAACATGGGTGTATAAAGTATCAATAAAATACTACCAAACTGAATCCAACAGCACCTCAAAAAGATAATACACCCTAATCAAGTGTGTTTCTTCCCAGGAATGCAAGGTTGGTTCAAGGTATGCATATCAATAAATGTAATACAACACATGAACAGAATCAAGGACATAAACCAGATGATAATCTCAATAAATGCATAAAAAGCATGGATGAGATTATTTTATATTTAGAAAACACTAACGACTCTGCCAAAATAAAACATAAAAAAATCTTAGATTTAGCATATCACTTCAGTGAAGTTTCAGGATGCAAAATCAATGTGCAAAAATCAGTAGTATTTCTATACGCTAATAATGATCAATATGTGAAAAAACTCAAGGAGGCACTCCCACTTACTAAAGCTACAGAAAAATACCTAGGAATATATTTAATCAGGGAGTTGAAAGAGCTCTACAATAAAAACTACAAAACACTGATAAAAGAAATTATAGATGAAAAAAACAAATGGAAAAAATATTCTTTTTCATGGATCAGAAGAATTACTATTGTAAAAATGAACATACTGCCTAAAGAAATCTACAGATTCAATGCAATGTCTATAAAAACCAATGTCATTTATCATAGAATTAGGAAAAACAATCCAGAAATTCATATGGAGCCAAAAAAGAACTCAAATAGCCAAAGCAATCCTAAGAAAAAAAGAAAAAATATAACTACAGGCATTCCATAGCCTGACCTCAAATTGCACTTCAAAGCTAGGGTAATTATAACAGCATCATGCTGGCATAAAAATAGATGCATAGATCAGTTGAACAGAATAGAAAACCAAGAAATAAAGTCACATGAATAGAGCCAACTGATCTTTGACAAAGTTGAAAAGAACATAAACTGAGGAAAGGATGCCCTTTTCAATAGGTGCTGGGAAAATTGGATTGCCATAGGCAGAATAATAAAACTGGACCCCTATTTCTCACCATGCACAAAAGTCAACTCGAGATGGATTAAAGACCCAAATGTAAGACCTGAAACTATAAAAGTACTAGAAGAAAACCTAGGAAAAGCTCTTCTGGACAAAAAAATTACGACTAAGATCTCAGAAGCACAAGCAATGAAAACAAAAATAAGTAAATGAAACTTAAACTCAAAATATTCTGCACAGCAAAGGAAACAATAAACAGAGTTAAGAGACAACACACAGAATGACATAAAAGATTTGCAAACTAAGCATCCAACAGGGGACTGATATCCATAATTTATAAGGAACTCAACAACAAAATAAAAACAACCTCATTAAAAAGTTTGCAAACGGAATGAATAGATATTTTTCAAAAGAATACATACAAATAACCAACAACCATATGACAAAAATGTTCAACATCACTTATTATTATAAAAATGCAAACTAAAACCACAATGAGGTATCATCTTATAGGACTTAGAATGGCTCTTATTAAAAATGACAAAAAAAATAACATGTTGGAGGATTTGAAGAAAGAAAATGCCAATACACTGCTGGTGGGAATGTAAATTAGTACAGCCTCTATGAAAAACAATATAGAGATTCTCAAAGAACTAAAAATAGGACTACCAATTAATCCAGCAATACCACTACTGGGCATTTACCCAAAGGAAAAGAAATAATTATATCTAAAAGATAGCAGCATCTATATATTTGTAACAGCACTATTCACAATAGCAAAGACATAGAATCAACCTTAATATCCATCAATGGATGACTGGGTAAAGAAAATGTGGTATATATACACAACGGAATACTATTCAGCCTTTAAAAATAATGAAATAATGTCTTTGTCTGTAACACGGGTGGAACTGAAAGCCATTATCTTAAGTGAAACCACTCAAACACAGAAAGACAACAATCACATATTCTCACTTATAAGTGGGAGGTAAATAATGTGTACATGTGAATGTAGAATGTGGAATGATAAGACAATGGAGACTCAGTGATAAGGGGGTTTGAGGCAGTGAAGAATGGGAAATTACTTAATAGGTACAATGTACGTTATTTGGATAATGGACACTCTAAAAGCCCTGACTTCACCACAACACAATCTATTCATGTGATAAAATTACACTTATACTCCATAAATTTATATAAGCAAATATTATTACTATTACAATTTAGAGTTTTAGTGTCAATTTTAATTAATATTTTATAGGTCATTTATGGATTTATAACATAAGCCACTAAAAATCAATAATTAAAGCAGATACTAAACCTTTCATTACTAAGCCATTTAAAGAGTTATTTCATCTTTATTAACTATTTAAAAATTATTTTAGTCCACAGAGACAACACACTATTCATTTTGACTTAAATGTTTTAAGATTTAAAATTATTTTATTGTAGTGTATCGACAATACTTGTAAAATTTTTTGAATAGTTAATGCACTCATATGGTTCAAGAATCAAAACATAGAATGAGTATTTGGTGCATAGTCTTCGCCACCTCTCTGCCCAGCCACCCATTTTCCCCTTCTGGAAGCAGACAATGTGGTCAGTCACCTGTGTATCTTTTCACAAACATATTAGCGAATGCCTACATATATATGTTTTTATACATTTACTCTTTATACCTTTTTCAGAAAAACTGGTAGAAGACTGTAAATGTTTCCCAATTTGTACATGTGTGTTCAATTAACAATGTACCTTTTTTAACTTTTTTTTAACTTTTATTATAGTCAGGCGTACATGTGCCGGTTTGTTACATAGGTAAACTACTGACTCAGGGGTTTGGTGTACAAACTATTTCATCACTTGGGTACTAAACATAGTACCCAACAGGTTTTTTTTTCCCCCAAACCTCTTTCTTCTCCTTTCTAACATTTCTACAATAGTAGAAAGCACTGTGGCAGAAAGCTTATACACCAGCAATGTATAAACGTTCCTTTTTCCCTGTAACCTCACCAGAATCTGTTATTTTTGTCTTTTTAATAATAGCCATTCAAACTGTGTGTGAGATGGTATCTCATTGTGGTTTTGATTTGCATTTCTTTAATGTTTAGTGATATTGAGCATTTTTTCATATCATTCTTAGCCGCATGTATGTCTTCTTTTGAATGGTGTCTGTTCTTGTCCTTTGCCCACATTTTAATAGGGTTGCTTGTTTTTTGCTTGAATGTTTCAGTTCCTTATAGATTCTGAAAATTAGACCTTTGTCAGATGTATAATTTACAAATATTTTCTTCTGTTCCGTAGGCTGCATGTTGACTCTGTTGATAGTTTCTTTTGCTGTGCAGAGCTCTAGAGTTTAAGTCCAATTTGTCAATTTTTGCTTTAGTTGCAATTGCTTTGACATTTTCATTATGAAATCTTTGCCAGTTCCTATGTCCAGGATGGTATTTCCTAGGTTATATTACAGGTGTTTTATAGTTTTGAGTATTATATTTAGGTTCTTGATTCATCTTGAGATGATTTTTGTATATGGTGTAAGGAAAGTGTCCAGTTTCAGTCTTCTGCATTGATAAGGTTTGGCTCTCTGTCCCCACCCATAATCCCATCTCGAATTGCAATCCTCACATGTCAAGGGAGAAACCTGTAATCCCCACATATCAAGGGAGGGAGGTGATTGGATCATGGGGACAGTTTCCCCCATGCTGTCTTTATGATACTGAGTGAGTTCTCATGAGATCTGTTGGTTTTATAAGGGTCTGGCATTTCCCTTCCTAGCATTTTTCTTTTCTGCCACCACATGAGAAAGGTCCTTGCTTCTCCTTCACCTTCCACTATGATTGTAAGTTTCCTGAGGCCTCCCTAGCCATGTGGAACTGTGAGCCAAATAAACCTCTTTCCTTTAAAAATTACCCAGTCTTGGCTGGGCTCATGCCTGTAATCCCAGCACTTTGGGAGGCCAAGGCACGCAGATCACCTGAGGTCAGGAGTTTGAGAACAGCCTGGCCAACATGGTGAAACCCTATCTCTACTAAAAATTTAAAAAATTAGGTGGATGTGGTGGCATGCACCTGTACTCCCAGCTACCCAGGAAGCTGAGGCAGGAGAATCGCTGGAACCCTGGAGGCAGAGGCTGCAGTGAGCCAAGATTGCACCACTGCACTCCAGACTGGGTGACAGAACAAGACTCATTTCTTCCCCCCCACCCGACCAAAAGGAAAAATTACCCAGTCTCGGGTACTTGTTTGTAGCAGTATGAAAACAAGCTTTACATGCATATAGCTTGCCAGTTATTGCAGCACCATTTATTTAATAGGGAGTTCTTTCCCCATTGCTTGCTTTTGTCAGCTTTGCTGAAGATCAGATGGTTGTAGGTGTGTGGCATTATTTCTGGGTTCTCTACACTGTTCCATTGATCTATGTATGTTTGTGTACCAGTTTTGATCTATGTGTATGTTTTTGTACTAGTACCATGCTATTTTGATTACTGCAGCTTTGTAGTACAGTTCGAAGTCAGGCAATGTGATACTTCCAGCTTTGTTCTTTTTGCTTAGGATTACCTTGCCTATTTGGACTCTTTTTGGGTTCCAAATGTATTTTAGAATAGTTTTTCAGACTTCTGTGAAGAATGCCATTGGTAGTTTGATAGGAACAGCATTGAATTTGTATATTGCTTTGCTTTGGACAGTATCGCCATTTTGATTATATAATTTTTCCTATCCATGGGCATGGAATGTTCTTCCATTTGTCTATGTTATCTTTCATTTCTTTGAACAATGTTTTGTAATTCTTATTGTAGGGATCTTTCATCTCCCTGGCTACCTGTAGTCCTAGGTATTTTATTCTTTTTGTGGCAATTGTAAGATTTCACTTCTGATTTGGCTCTTGGCTTGGGGGTGTTCGTGTATAGAAATGCTACTGATATTTGCCCATAGTTTTGTATCCCAAAACTTTGCTGAAGTTTCTTATCAGCTCAAAGAGCTTTTGAACTGAGACTGGAGTTGAGGGGGTGGTTCTTGGTATAAAATCATGTCATCTGCAAACAGGGATAGTTTGACTTCCTCTCTTCTTATTTAAATGTTGTTTCTTTCTTTGTCTTGTCTGATTGCTTTGGACAGAACTTTCAATATTATGTTGAATATTATGTTGAATTGAATATTATGTTCAATTTATGTTGAAAACTTGTCTTGTGCAGTTTTCAACAGGAAAGTTTTCAGATTTTGCCCATTCAGTATGATATTGGCTGTGGGTTTCTCATAGATGGCGCTTACTATTTTAAAGTATGTTCTTTCAGTGCCTAGTTAATTCAGGGTTTTTAATGAGAACAGATACTGAATTTTATTGAAAGTCTTTTCTGCATCTATTGAGATAATCATATAGTTTTTGCCTTTAGTTCTTTTATGTGATGAATCACATTTATTGATTTGCATATAGTGGATTAACTTCTTCATGTGCTGCTGGATTTAGTTTGCTAGTATTTTGTTGAAGATTTTTGCATTTATGTTAATCAGGGATATTAACCTGAAGTTCTCTTTTTTGTTGCATCTCTACTAGGTTTTGGTATCAGAATGATGCTGGTCTCATAGAATGAATTGGAAATGAATTTCTCATCCTCAATTTTTTTGAATAGCTTTAGTAGGAACGTTACCAGCTTTTTTTGCACATCTGGTGGAATTTGTATGTGAATCCATCTGGTCCTAGGCTTTTTTTATTTGGAAGGATACTTTTTAAAATTTTTTTTTACTATTATACTTTAAGTTCTAGGGTACATGTGCACAACGTGCAGGTTTGTTACATATGTATACATGTGCCATGATAGTGTGCTGCACCCATTAACTCATAATTTACATTAGGTACATCTCCAAATGCTATCCCTCTCCCCTCCGCCACCTCATGACAGGCCCTGGTGTTTGATGTTCCCCGCCCTGTGTTCAAGTGTTCTCATTGTTCAATTCCCACTTATAAGTGAGAACATGCGGTGTTTGCTTTTCTGTCGTTGCAATAGTTTCCTAAGAATGATGGTTTCCAGATTCATCCATGTCCTTACAAAGGACATGAACTCATCCTTTTTTATGACTGCATAGTATTCCCTGATGTATATGTGCTACATTTTGTTAATCCAGTCTATCATTGATGGGCATTTGCATTGGTTCCATGTGTTTGCTATTATGAGTAGTGCCACAATAAACATACGTGTGCATGTGTCTTTATAGTAGCATGATTTATAATCCTTTGGGTATATACCCAGTAATGGGATGGCTGGGTCAAATGGTATTTCTAGTTCTAGATCCCTGAGGAATAGCCACACTGTCATCCACAATGGTTGAACTAGTTTACATTCCCACCAACAGTGTAAAACTTCCTATTTCTCCACATCCTCTCCAGCACCTGTTGTTTCCTGACTTTTTAATGACCACCATTCTAACTGGTGTGAGATCACATCTCATTGTGGTTTTGATTTGCATATCTCTGATGGCGAGTGATGATGAGCATTTTTTCATGTGTCTGTTGGCTGCATAGATGTCTTCTTTTGAGAAGTGTCTGTTCATGTCCTTCGCTCACTTCTTGATGGGGTTGTTTGATTTTTTTGTGCAAAGTTGTTTAAGTTCTTTGTAGATTCTGGATATTAGCCCTTTGTCACATGGCTAGATTGCAAAAATTTTCTCCCATTCTGTAGGTTGCCTGTTCACTCTGATGGTAGTTTCTTTTGCTGTGCAGAAGCTCTTTAGTTTAATGAGATCCCATTTGTCAATTTTGGCTTTTGTTGCCATTGCTTTTGGTGTTTTAGACATGAAGTCCTTGCCCATACCGATGTCCTGAATGGTATTGCCAATGTTTTCTTCTAGGGTTTTTATGGTTTTAGGTCTAACATTTAAGTCTTTAATCCATGTTGAATTAATTTTTGCATAAGGTATAAGGAAGAGATTCAGTTACAGCTTTCTACTTATGGCTAGCCAGTTTTCCCCGCACTGTTTATTAAATAGGGAATCCTTTCCCCATTTCTTGTTTTTGCCAGGTTTGTCAAAGATCAGATATTGTAGACGTGTGGTGGTATTTCTGAGGCCTCTCCTGTGTTCCATTGGTCTATATCTCTGTTTTGGTACCAGTGCCATGCTGTTTTGCTCACTCTAGCCTTGTAGTGTAGTTTCAAGTCAGGTAGCATGATGCCTCCAGCTTTATTCTTTTGGATTAGGATTGTGTTGGCTAGGTGGGCTCTTTTTTGGTTCCAAATGAACTTTAAAGCAGTTTTTTCCAATTCTGTGAAGAAAGTCATTGGTAATTTGATGGGGATGGCATTGAATCTATAAATTACCTTGGGCAAGATGGCCATTTTTACGATATTGATTCTTCCTATCCATGAGCATGGAATGTTCTTCCATTTGTTTGTGTCCTCTTTTGTTTCGTTGAACAGTGGTTTGTAGTTCTCCTTGAAGAAGTCCTTCATATCCCTTGTAAGTTGGATTCCTAGGTATTTTATTCTACTTGAAGTAATTGTGAATGGGAGTTCACTGATGATTTGGCTCTCTGTTGATCTGTTATTGGTGTATAGGAATGCTTGTGATTTTTGCACATTGATTTTGTATCCTGAGACTTTGCTGAAGTTGCTTATCAGCTTAAGGAGATTTTGGCTGAGACAATGGGGTTTTCTAAATATACAATCATGTCATCTGCAAACAGGGACAATTTTACTTTCTCTTTTCCTGATTGAATACCCTTTATTTCTTTCTCCTGACTGATAGCCCTGGCCAGAACTTCCAACACTATGTTGAATAGGAGTGGTGAGAGAGGGCATCCCTGTCTTGTGCTGGTTTTCAAAGCAAATGCTTTCAGTTTTTGCACATTCCATATGATATTGGCTGTGGGTTTGTCATAAATAGCTCTTATTATTTTGAGATACGTTCCAGCAATACCGAATTTATTGAGAGTTTTTAGCATGAAGGGCTGTTGAATTTTGTCAAAGGCCTTTTCTGCATCTATTGAGATAATCATGTGGTTTTTGTCTTTGGTTCTGTTTATATGCTGGATTATGTTTATTGATTTGCAAATGTTGAACCAACCTTGCATCCCAGGGATGAAGCCCACTTGATCATGGTGGATAAGCTTTTTGATGTGTTGCTGAATCCGGTTTGCCAGTATTTTATTGAGGATTTTTGCATCGATGTTCATCAGGGATATTGGTCTAAAATTCTCTTTTTTTGTTGTGTCTCTGCCAGGCTTTGGTATCAGGATGATGCTGGCCTCATCAAATGAGTTAGGGAGGATTCCCTCTTTTTCTATTGACTGGAATAGTTTCAGAAGGAATGGTACCAACTCCTCCTTGTACCTCTGGTAGAATTCAGCTGTGAATCCATCTGGTCCTGGACTTTTTTTCGTTGGTAGGCTCTTAATTATTGCCTCAATGTCAGAGCCTGTTATTGGTCTATTCAGGGATTCAGCTTCTTCCTGGTTTAATCTTGGGAGAGTGTAAGCGTCCAGGAAACTATCCATTTCTTCTAGATTTTCTAGTTTATTTGTGTAGAGGTGTTTATAGTATTCTCTGATGGTAGTTTGTATTTCTGTGGGGTCGGTGGTGATATCCCCTTTATCATTTTTTATTGCGTCTATTTGTTTCTTCTCTCTTTTCTTCTTTATTAGTCTTGCTAGCAGTCTATCAATATTGTTGATCTTTTCAAAAAACCAACTCCTGGATTCATTGATTTTTTGGAGGGTTTTTTGTGTCTATATCTCCTTCAGTTCTGCTCTGATCTTAGTTATTTCTTGTCTTCTGTTAGCTTTTGAATGTGTTTGCTCTTGCTTCTCTAGTTCTTTTAATTGTGATGTTAGAGTGTCAATTTCAGATCTTTCCTGCCTTCTCTTGTGGGCATTTAGTGCTATAAATTTCCCTCTACACACTGCTTTAAATGTGTCCTAGAGATTCTGGTATGTTGTATCTTTGTTCTCATTGGTTTCAAAGAACATCTTTATTTCTGCCTTCATTTCGTTATGTACCCAGTAGTCATTCAGGAGCAGGTTGTTCAGTTTCCATGTAGTTGAGCAGTTTTGATTGAGTTTCTTACTCCTGAGTTCTAGTTTGATTGCACTGTGGTCTGAGAGACAGTTTGTTATAATTTCTGTTCTTGTACATTTGCTGAGGAGTGCTTTACTTCCAATTTTGTGGTCAATTTTGGAGTAAGTACGATGTGGTGCTGAGAAGAATGTATATTCTGTTGATTTGGGGTGGAGAGTTCTATAGATGTCTATTAGGTCTGCTTGCTGCAGAGATGACTTCAATTCCTGGATATCCTTGTTAACTTTCTGTCTCATTGATCTGTCTAATGTTGACAGTGGAGTGTTGAATGCTCCTATTATTATTGTATGGGAGTCTAAGTCTCTTTGTAAGTCTCTAAGGACTTGCTTTATGAATCTGGGTGCTCCTGTATTGGGTGCATATATATTTAGGATAGTTAGCTCTTTCTGTTGAATTGATCCCTTTACCATTATGTAATGGCCTTCTTTGTCTCTTTTGATCTTTGATGGTTTAAAGTCTGTTTTATCAGAGACTAGTATTGCAACCCCTGCTTTTTTTTTTGTTCTCCATTTGCTTGGTAGATCTTCCTCCATCCCTTTATTTTGAGCCTATGTATGTCTCTGCATGTGGGATGTGTCTCCTGAATACAGCAGACTGATGGGTCTTAACTCTTTATCCAGTTTGCCAGTCTGTGTCTTTTAATTGGAGCATTTAGTCCATTTACATTTAAGGTTAATATTGTTATGTGTGAACTTGATCCTGCCATTATGATATTAACTGGTTATTTTGCTCATTAGTTGATGCAGTTTCTTCCTAGCCTCGATGGTCTTTACATTTTGGCATGTTTTTGCAATGGCTGGTACCGGTTGTTCCTTTCCATGTTTAGTGCTTCCTTCAGGGTCTCTGGTAAGGCAGACCTAGTGGTGACAAAATCTCTAAGCATTTGCTTATCTGTAAAGGATTTTATTTATCCTTCACTTATGAAACTTAGTTTGGCTGGATATGAAATTCTGGGTTCAAAATTCTTTTCTTTAAGAATGTTGAATATTGGCCCCCACTCTCTTCTGGCTTGGAGAGTTTCTGCCGAGAGATCTGCTGTTAGTCTGATGGGCTTCCCTTTGTGGGTAACCCGACCTTTCTCTCTGGCTGCCCTTAAGATTTTTTCCTTCATTTCAACTTTGGTGAATCTGGCAATTATGTGTCTTGGAGTTGCTCTTCTAGAAGAGTATCTTTGTGGCGTTCTCTGTATTTCCTGGATTTGAATGTTGGCCTGCCCTACTAGGTTGGGGAAGTTCTCCTGGATGATATCCTGAAGAGTGTTTTCCAACTTGGTTCCATTTTCCCCCTCACTTTCAGGCACCCCAATCAGACATAGATTTGGTCTTTTTACATAATCCCATGCTTCTTGCAGGCTTTGTTCATTTCTTTTTCTTCTTTTTTCTTTAGATTTCTCTTTTCACTTCATTTCATTCATTTGATCCTCAATCGCTGATACTCTTTCTTCCAGTTGATCGAGTCAGTTACTGAAGCTTGTGCATTTGTCACGTGTTTCTCGTATCATGGTTTTCATCTCTGTCAGTTCGTTTATGGCCTTCTCTGCATTAATTATTCTAGTTATCAATTCTTCCACTCTTTTTTCAAGACTTTTAGTTTCTTTGCGCTGGGTACATAATTCCTCCTTTAGCTCTGAGAAGTCTGAAGGACTGAAGCCTTCTTCTCTCATCTCATCAAAGTCGTTCTCTGTCCAGCTTTCATCCGTTGCTGGCGATAAGCTGCGTTCCTTTGGTGGGGGAGATGTGCTCTTATTTTTTAAATTTCCAGCTTTTCTGCCCTGCTTTTTCTCCATCTTTGTGGTTTTATCTGCCTCTGGTCTTTGATGATGGTGACGTACTGATGGGGTTTTGGTGTGGGTGTCCTTCCTGTTTGATAGTTTTCCTTCTAACTGTCAGGACCCTCAGCTGTAGATCTGTTGGAGATTGCTTGAGGTCCACTCCAGACCCTGTTTGCCTGGGTGTCAGCAGCAGAGGCTGCAGAAGATAGAATACTGCTGAACAGCAAGTATACCTGTGTGATTCTTGCTTTGGAAGCTTCCTTTCAGAAAGATATGGGGTGTCGGTCTGCCCCTAGTGAAGGATGTCTCCCATTTAGGCAACTCAGGGGTCTGGGACCCACTTGAGCAGGCAGCCTGTCCGTTCTCAGATCTCAGCCTCCATGTTGGGAGATCCACTGCTCTCTTCAAAGCTGTCAGACAGGGTCGTTTGCGTCTACAGAGGTTTCAGCTGCTTTGTTGTTGTTGTTGTTGATGTTTAGCTGTGCCCTGTCCCCAGAGGTGGAGTCTACAGAGACTGGCAGGCCTCCTTGAGCTGCTGTGAGCTCCACCCAGTTCTATCTTCCCAGGGCTTTGTTTCCCTAATTAAGCCTCAGCAATGGCGGGCGCCCCTCCCCCAGCCTCGCTGCTGCCTTGCCGTTAGATCGCAGACTGCTGTGCTAGCAATGAGGAAGGCTCCGTGGACGTGGGACCCTCCTGGCCAGTTGTGGGATATAATCTCCTGGTGTGCCTGTTTGCTTAAAGCACAGTATTGGGGTGGGAGTTACCCGATTTTCCAGGTGTTGTGTGTCTCAGTTCCACTGGCTAGGAAAAGGGATTCCCTTCCCCCTTCCACTTCCCAGGTGAGGTGATGCCTCGCCCTGCTTCAGCTCTTGCTGGTCGGTCTGCAACAGCTGACCAGCACCGACTGTCTGGCACTCCCTAGTGAGATGAACCCAGTACCTCAGTTGAAAATGCAGGAATCACCCGTCTTCTGTGTCGCTCGCGCTGGGAGCTGGAGACTGGAGCTGTTCCTATTCGGCCAACTTGCTCTGCCCCCTAGTGTCCTCCCTTGATGCCAACATTACAAAGATATGAAAGCAATTATTTTTCTACCTGAATATTTATATCTCATTTAAGCTTATTCCTAGACACTGTTCTGTATATGAAGTAATTTTGATTCAATGTATTGTCATATCTGCATTGTAATAGTGACAGGTTTCAGGCTAAACATCAAGAATTCATAGTGGATAAGAGCTAAGCTTCTTAATATTACATATATAGGTCTCCATGATCTGACCTCTGCCTAACTCTCCAGTCTCATCTCTCACCTTCTGCTTCACACTTTAAAACTCCAGTGAAACTCAACTGCTTACATTACCTCTGCACATATACAGTACCTCCCTTCTAAATTTTTGCTCATATTTCTCCCTCCATCCCTCCACACCACAATTTCAAGGTAATGCTGGCATTAGGGAATGAGGTAGAGTGTTTTCTACTCTTGGCCGGGCATGTTGGCTCACGCCTATAATCCTAGAACTTTGGGAGGCCAAGACAGGCAGATCACGAGGTCAGGAGATCGAGACCATCCTGGCTAACATGGTGAAACCCCGTCTCTACTAAAAATACAAAAAAAAATTAGCAGGGCTTGGTGGCAGGCGCCTGTAGTCCCAGCTACTCGGGAGGCTGAGGCAGGAGAATGGTGTGAACCCAGGAGGCATCGCTTGCAGGGAGCCGAGATCACACTACTACACTCCAGTCTGGGCAACAGAGCATGACTCTGTCTCAGAAAAAGAAAGAAAGAAAGAAAGAAAGAAAGAAAGAAAGAGAGAGAGAGAGAGAGAGAGAGAGAGAGAGAGAGAGAGAGAGAGAGAAAGAAAGAAAGAAAGAAAGAAAGAAAGAAAGAAAGAAAGAAAGAAAGAAAGAAAGAAAGAAAGAAAGAAAGAAAGAAAGTGTTTCCTACTTTTGAGGCTGACGAGATGGCCAAATAGGAACAGCTCCGGTGTGCAGCTCCCAGGAAGATCATCCCAGAAGGCAGGTGATTTCTGCATTTCCAAGTGAGGTACCCGGTTCATCTCACTGGGGCTGGTCGGACGTTGGTGCAGCCCACGGAGGGCAAGCTGAAGCAGGGTGGGGCATCACCTCACCCAGGAAGTGCAAGGGTTCAGGAAATTTTCTCCCCCACCCAAGGGAAGCCATGAGGGACTGAGCCTGGGAAACTCTGGCACAGATTCTGCGCTTATCCCAGGGTTTTCACAACCCGCAAACCAGGAGATTCCCTCAGGTGCCTATCCCAGGAGGGCCCTGGGTTTCAAAGAAAAAACTGGGCGGCCATTTGGGCAGACACCAAACTAGCTGCAGGAGTTCATTTTTTCCGTACTCCAGTGGCACCTGGAAAGTCAGCGTGACAGAACCATTCACTCCCCTGGAAACCGGTGCTGAAGCCAGGGAGCCAAGTGGTCTGGCTCGGCAAGTTCCACCCCCATGGAGCCCAGCAAACTAAGATCCACTGGCTTCAAATTTTCGCTGCCAGCACAGCAGCAGTCTGAGATCTACCGGGGACGCTGGAGCTTGGTAGGGGGAGGGGCGTCCACCATTGCTGAGGCTTGAGTAGGTGGTTTTACACTCACAGTGTAAACAAATCCACTGGGAAGTTCCAATGGGACGGAGCCCACTGCAACTCAGCAAGGCTGCTGTGGCCAGATTGCCAGATTTCCCTTCTCTGGGCAGGGCATCTCTGAAAATAAGGCAGCAGCGCCAGTCAGGGACTTATAAACAAAACCCCCAACTCCCTGGGACATAGTACCTGGGGAAATGGGCGGCCGTGGGCACAGCTTCAGCAGACTTGAACGTCCCTGCCTGACAGCTCTGAAGACAGCAGTGGACCTCCCAGCAGTGTTTGAGCTCTGCTAAGAGTCAGACTGCCTCCTCAAGTGGCTACCTGACCACCGTGTATCCTAACTGGGAGACACCTCCCAGTAGGGGCCGACACATACCTCATACAGGAGAGCTCTGGCTGGCATCTGACAGGTGCCCCTCTGGGACGAAGCTTCCAGAGGAAATATGAGGCAGCAATCTTTGCTGTTCTGCAAACTCCACTGGTGACACCCAGGAAAACAGGGTGGGGAATGGACCTCCAGCAAACTCCAGCAGACCAGCAGCAGAGGGGCCTGACTGTCAGAAGGAAAACCAATGAACAGAAAGAAACTAACCAACCATTCAAAGATCCCATTCGAAGGTCACCAACATCAAAGCCTAAAGGTACATAAATTCACAAAGATGGGGAGAAACCAGCACAAAAAGGCTGAAAATTCCAAAAACCAGAACACCTCTTCTCCAAAGAATCACAACTCCTTGCCAGCAAGGGAACAAAACTGGATGGGAGAATGAGTTTGACAAATTGACAGAAGTAGGCTTCAGAAGGCAAGTAATAAGAAACTCCTCCGAGCTAAAGGAGCATGTTCTAACCCAATGCAAGGAAGCTAAAAACCTGAAAAAAAGATTAGATGAATTGCTAACTAGAATAACCAGCTTAGAGAAGAACATAAATGACCTGATGGAGCTGAAGAACACAGCACAAGAACTTCGTGAAGCATACACAAGTTTCAATACCCAAATCAATCAAGCAGAAGAAAGGATATCAGTGATTGAGGATCAACTTAATGAAATAAAGCATAAAGACAAGATTAGAGAAGAAAGAATTAAAATGAAAGAAAAAAGCCTCCAGGAAATATAGGACTATGTTAAAAGACCAAACCTACATTTGATTGGTGTACCTGAAGGTGACAAGGAGAATGGAACCAAGTTGGAAAACACTCTTGAGGATATTATTCAGGAGAACTTCCCCAACCTAGCAAGACAGGACAACATTCAAATTCAGGAAATACAGAGAATACTGTAGAGGACTGTGTGCTCGCAAACGAGATGTTCCCGATAAGCCCTGCTCTTGCAAACAAAGCAGGACATTCCTTCTCTGCAAACAAGAAGGATAAAGGAGCCAGCTGTAAACAGTGGGCTCTGGGAACTGGTCAATGTTTACTGATCTTGCGAGTCAAGGAAAGGTCAGAGAAGCAACACATGTCCCGTGACTTGGCAACATTCCACAAACGGCTGGATAAAATAAAGCAGAGTGTGCCGTTCGGGGCAGCCGCCATGTATGTCTTGTCCTGCATTGTCTTGTGTGTTCATTCCTTTGTTTAGGAAACACGCGGACCCCAACAACTGGCGCAGCAAGCAGGGTCCGTGGCTCCAAGAGAGCAAGGAACCGGAGGGGGAGCACCCCGGGTGTGTAAGTACAGAAGGGGGACCCATGGGATAATTATGGGGAATTCCACCTCTCTGGCCTCAGAATATTTATGGCTGCTTCAAGGACTGTTGCTGTCTATAGGAGTAGAAGTGAAAGAACAGACGTTGAGGTGATTGTTTGCCCATGTTGAACAACATTGTTACTGGTTTCAGTATCAGACTAAAGTGCAGCTGAATCAGAGAGAATAGTTACAGGTAGTAAAAGCTCTGCGTAGAGCTCACCAGTTAGGGGATACTATGCCTCTAAATTTGTGGACCTTGTGTAACTCTGTCACTCAGGCATTAGAGTTACTTAAGACTGATTCAGAGTGTGGTGATGTAGCCACAGGAGGAAAGTCATCTGAGGATTTGGGAAAAAATAAATCTAAAATGGAGCCCATTTATGCCAGGGTAACAGAGGATGGGGGGTAGCAAAAGGGGGAAAAGAGGAAGAGCCAACTCTTCCTTCTTCTAAGGGAAATTCTGACATGCAGCGTCTTATGGAAATGCTTCAACAGATATTACAGATACATTCTTCTAATTCAGCTTTGCGAGCTTTCCCTGTTTCTTTTCCTTCTGCCCTGTTAGAAGGGGATTTTCCAGTGCCTCCAACCCCCCAGCTTCCTTACCTTTGTCTGGCAAAGTTTTCTCAGTGCCTTTCCTGCCATTGGGGGAGGAAAAAAAAAAAAGATAAAAAAATTTGAGGAGCTGGATCTGTTTCCAATTATTCGTGCTCCTTTTGCTCCTAATGCTCAGTTTCCAAATGGTGGCAATGATGTCCAATTTACTGCCTTACAATTTAAATTTTTAAAAGAAATAAAAGCTGCCATTTCTAACTATGGACCTCAATCTCCTTTTATCCTTGGTCTTCTTGATGCTTTTTCATCAGAAAATTTGATGATTCCTATAGACTGGGAGACTTTGGGAAAGGCTGTTCTTGATCTTTCTCAGTGGTTACAATTACACAGCTGGTGGATGGACAAGGCGCATGTACTGGCTAGAAAAAATACTACATGTGATTCCCCAGGACCCACTGAGGAACAACTCACAGGCACGGGCCAATATGCTACTCTTAATGCTCAGGCTGGTCTAGATGATGTCGCCCTTACTCAAATCAAGACTTTGTTTTTAAGGGCCTAAAATAAGGTAAAAATAGCAGGAAAATCTTCCCTCTCCTTTGTGAAGATTTTACAGGGCACAAATAAACCATATCCAAATTTTGTAGCCCATCTTCAAGATGCTGTCTTAAAAACTGTGAGTGTTGGCCCTACTTCAAAAATTTTGTTACAAACATTGTCTTTTAAAAATGCTAATGCTGACTGTCAAAAATTGTTGAGACCATTAAAGGCCAGTGGGGCCAATTTAGATAAATATATTAAAACTTGTGCTGGTGTTGGAGGGGCTATTTATAATGCTCAATTATTTGCTGGAGCCCTATCTAAAGCCTTAAAAAAAAATAACAAACAAGGTGTTTGCTTTCAATGTGGTAAACCTAGACAATTCAAGAAAAAATGTCGTAAAAAATTGAACACTTTTATCCCTCAAGGCAGAAAGCTGCCTTCAGAGGTGTGCAAACGTTGTGGCAAAGGTTGACATTGAACAAATGAATGTCGTTCCAAAATTAATAAAAGTAAAAATTTACTGTCTCCTCTCCTGGGAAATGGGAGCTGGGGCCCACAGGCTTGGGGCCCCAACAATTATAATACAAGCCTACTACAATACCCGGTAAGCAATGGCCTATAACATCAAGAAATAAATTCGAGCCCTCCTTAAGGATACCACCCCTTACCCCAGTTTCCCAGCTCTATGCGGCAACTAAGCAGAGTGCCACTACTGACTTAACTGTTACTCAGCCTTATACGTTGTCTCCTAATAGAGGAGTATATAAATTAGCTATTGGAGTGTGTGGCCCTTTGCCAAAAGGACATGTAGGACTTTTGTTAGGTCAAAACAACAGTGCTATACGGGGGGTTAATGGTGATTCCAAAAATCATTGATCCTGATGTTACTAATAAAATTCTTATTATGGTACAAGTCTCACAATTTATACGCCTAGAGGCAGGGGAGCGTATTGCACAATTACTTTTATTGCCTTTTTTCCCGTTCCTATCTAGGGAGATATCTCGACAGGGAGGGTTCGGTAGCACAAAAAAACCTGTTTTTGGGGAAACTTTAGTTTCTGATCAAAAGCCCTTATGTTCATTACACATTAATAAAATAGTTTTTAAAGGGTTAATTGACACGGGGGCAAATGTGTTTATCATTTGTTTAAATCAGTGGCCTATACAATAAAAAACAAAACAAAACAAAAAACAAAAAAAAACAAGTTTCAGTTACACTCACTGGCTTGGGTACTACTTCTGTGGTTTATCAAAGCGTAAAACCTTTAACCTGTGTTGGTCCTAAAGGTCAGCAAGGTCAAATGTTTTTTTATATTGTTCCTATCAATATTAATCTTTGGAGACAAAATCTTTTACAACAATTTGGTGCTTTTTTAAACATTCCTCATATTTCTTCAGCTGCCAAAAATATGATGTTCAAAATGGGCTACAATCCTTTAAACTCATAGCCACTGTTCACCAGCCTCAACCTTTATAATTAAAGTGGAAAACTACCACTCCTGTTTGGGTGGAACAGTGGCCATTATCTAAAGAAAAACTTGGGGCTTTAAAAGAGTTAGTCAAAAAACAATTGGCTGAGGGGCATATAAAGCCAAGTACTTCTACATGGAATTCCCCTGTCTTTGTCATGTTAAAAAAAAAAAAAGTAAAAAAAAAGTAAAAAATGGCGTTTATTAACTAATCTTAAAACTATAAATGTTTACATTCAACCTAGGGGAAGTTTACAGCCTGGTCTTCCTAATCCTGCCCTTATCCCACAAAGTTAAAAATTAATGGTCATAGATCTCAAAAATTGTTTTTTCTCTATTCCATTACAACCTCAAGATTGTAAAAAGTTTGCCTTTACTATTCCTAAATATAATAATGGACAAACCATTCAAAAATATCCGTAAAAGGTTCTTCCCCAGGGTATGCTTAATAACCCTACTTTATGTCAAAAATTCGTACATAGGACTTTAAATCCTGTAAAAAATCAGTTTCCAACTGTGTTAATTTATCATTCTATAAATAATATTTTATTGGCTACCCCAATGTAACCCTCCAAAATCAAGTTTTTAAGTTTTTACAACAACAGTTAATTCATTATAATTTACAAATATCTCCTAAAAAAATACAAACTCAGTTGCCCATTCAATATTTGGGGTATCTATTGACTAAAAAACAAATCCGCCCACAAAAGGTTCAAATTAAAAAAGATCAACTTGTGACCCTTAATAATTTTCAAAAATTGTTGAAAAATATTAATTGGCTTCGTCCCATCTTAAGTATTCCTATTTATAAATTACAACATTTGTTTACTACCTTAAAAAATTCAAATTTAAACAGTTCTCGACAATTATTCCTTACTACAAAAAAATTGTCTTTTGTGAAAAATAAAATTAGTAAAACTCACCTTAATTATATTATACCCAATCTTCCACTCTCTTTATGTCTTTTTCATACTCCTCATTCACCAACAGTCATCTTACATCAAAATAATAACATTCTAAAGTGGCTATTTTTAACTAATAAAGCCATTAAAAAAATTTACCCTTATATTAATAAATTGACTAAATTAATTATTAAAGGACAACATAAAACTCATCAATTACTTGGAACTAACCCTATAAAAATTATTACCCAATTATCTAATCAATACATTAAATCTCTACTAAAAACTCATAAAAGATAACAAGTGACTTACACTAAGTATACTGTTTCCTTTTCTCAACACTATCCCAATCATAGATTATTTACTTTTCTACAACAATATTCTTTCCTGTCCTATAATCCTATTTCTTATACTCCAGTTAAAGGTCCCACCTTTTTTACTAATACTTCTAACAATAAAAAAAACTACACACTGGACATCAAATAATTCAAAAATTTCTCACTATCCATTTAAATCTGTACAACAGAAAAAACTTTTTGCCATTCTTATGGTACTACAAAATTGGCCTCAAACCCCTTATAATATAGTTAGTAATTTCCAATATACTGTATATGTGACTAAGTATATTTCTCAAACTTCTTTACCATTACTCCCAAAAACCCCTTTACAAAAACTATTTTCCTTATTGTTCTTGACTCTTACTTCCCATACAACCCCCCTTTTTATCACTCATATTCGTTCACATTCAGCTTTACCAGGACCTTTAACTTTTGGTAATAGCCAAATTAATTCTTTACTTATTGACAATGTCCAACAGACTCAAGATAAACATCAATTACATCATACTAACAGTTTAAAATTATAAGGGCGATTTTCTATAACACGCCATCGAGCCCAAACTATTGTCAAAACCTGTCCATCTTGTGCTCCTATTATTGCACCCTTTTTAAGTCCAGGTATAAATCCCCAAAACACTCAATAAAATCATATTTAACAAATAAATATAACTTATATTTCTTCTTTTGGTCGTTTAAAATATGTTCATCATACAATTCATACTTAGTCACACTTCCAATGGGCTACACCATTACCCTCTATAAAAGCTAATTCTGTTATTACTCATTTACTTACTTCCTTTACAGTTATAGAAGTTCCTACTAAATTAAAAACTGACAATGCTTCTACTTATTACTCTCATAAATTGGTTGCCTTCCTCTCTTCATACCACATTCGTCATTCCACTAGTATTCCATTTAACAGTCAAGGTCAAACAATTATTAAAAAAGCTAATACTACCTTAAAATTGTAACTTTTAAAACAAACAGGGGGAAATGGATGAGATTCCCCAAAACATCAAATTCTGAAAGCTCTTTTTACTTTAAATTTTCTTAACTATTGGCGCCAATTACAGCAATCTCAGCAATAAAACATTTTCAACAACCACTAGAAAAGCCACAAGCTAACAATTTGTGGGTGTACTATCCTTCATTACAAGGTCAATATTTAAAAGGAAAAGTTTTACAATGGGGTCGAGGTTATGCTCTTGTTCGTACAGGTGCTGGAGACGAGTGGTTCCCATCCCGACAGTTAAAGCAGTGCCATGGCGAAGAGGAGCCGGCCGGAAGACTTCCTGGCGGCATTTCAAAAATTAAATCTGAGTACTCAGAAAACCTTCACCTACGAAACTCGTCGAGTGGAACCCCCGACATGGGGTGAGCTGAAAAAACTTACTCAAGAAGCTGAAGGAGTTGTTCAACAAGCTGGACAGCCCAAAACCTCACTGACCTTATTTCTAGCTATACTAGCTGTAGTGAGTTGCCAAATAACAGCTGGAGAATTCACATATTGGACTTATATTCCCTTTCCACCCTTATATCAAGGTGTGGCCTAGGGAGACAAAGAAGTTTTAGTATTTACTAATAATACTACTTGGATGCCATCACCTTTTTTAAATCAGGATCCTGAGTTAGACACGGGTACAGTAAACAGTTCATATCAATTTGGGGTGAAAGGGTTACCTATATGTCTTGGGAACAGTCCACATTGTTTACATCCTTCTCATGAGGCTTGGGCTATGCGCTAAAATCATAGTCACATTGCTGCCTTTACTATGATTGTTGTTACTCAGAGTTTTAAATATAATCATACTGCTCTACTTAACAAAACCTTGCCTACTACATTATCCTTATGTCCTACTCCTGACATGTCCGGAGGTGTTTCCCAATTAAAGTGGACTAGATGTAAAAGAAGTAGACCACAATTATTATTAGAGGTAAAAGGTAGAAATTATAGATACTTTGTCACTGACTGGAGTGTACATGGAGATTTTCAGACTAAGTTTAGCCACTTTAGCCTACAATGGCATAAAAATAATCACAACATTTATGCTGATGGTAACGAAACTATTATTTGGCATGATGGTGGCTTGTCGCCCCCATGCCACATTTGGCCAACACTTCACAAATACAAAGTCATATATAAAAGTTACTAGCTGCTGGCAAACCAATGTCTACTTTTACGGGAAACATGTCCTTAAATACCACTAATCTTTCTAATCCTTTCCATATATCTTTACATCAAAACAGATCTAAATATATCATTACTTGTGTTAAAAAACCTTACTTGTTGTTAGTGAGAATCTTTAAATGGGATAATAATACAGGAGTTGTTAACTGTACGGACAATTGTACATTTTTAAACTGTATAAATACTACTTGGTGGCATAATAATTGAAATGAAACTCTCTCCAATATATATATTTTAAGAGCTGAAAAAGAAACCTGGTTACCTGTGAACTTGACACGCACCTGGAGTGAATCTACTGGAGTTACTCAAATTTACAAAGTAATGCAAGCTCTTGTCCACCGCAGCCAGAGAGCGGTTGGGATCGTCATAACAACAGTAGTGGGACTTGTGGCCATTGCTTCCACCGCTGCTGTTGCTGGACTGGCGTTACATCAGAGTATCCAAAATGCAAAGTTCGTGCAACAATAGCATGAACAATCTCACTTGTTGTGGCAACAACAACGAGACATCGATGCTCATTTGACTAAATGAGTAGATAACTTAGAACAAGTGGTTTCTTAGATGGGGATCAGCTGACAGTGTTAAATACTCGAACCTTGTTAAAATGTGACTGGAATACTACTCAATTTTGTATTACCCCTGTTCCTTTTAACAGCACTGTACATAATTGGACAGAGATAAAAAGGCTTTTAACTGGCCATGACAATCTTTTCCTGGAAATACAAGAACTAACACACAATATTTCTGAAACGTTTCGTAATCAGTTACCATTGCTAACTGGTGTAGATTTAATGACTGGTATTGCACAAAGCTTAAAATCTTTAAACCCTATGAGTCCTGTAAAAACTTTACTGACTTCTGTTTCTAGTAATGTATTGATTGTTGTTTTTGCCTTTGTCATTTTCACAGTCTGCTGGAAATGATGCCAAAGGGCAAACACCAAATCCCAGCGAGCCCAACATGTAATGATGGTTTAAAAAAAAAAAAAAATTCAAACCTGTAAATAAAGAAGGGGGAGATGTAGAGGACTGTGTGCTCGCAAACGAGATGTTCCCGATAAGCCCTGCTCTTGCAAACAAAGCAGGACATTCCTTCTCTGCAAACAAGAAGGATAAAGGAGCCAGCTGTAAACAGTGGGCTCTGGGAACTGGTCAATGTTTACTGATCTTGCGAGTCAAGGAAAGGTCAGAGAAGCAACACATGTCCCGTGACTTGGCAACATTCCACAAACGGCTGGATAAAATAAAGCAGAGTGTGCCGTTTGGGGCGGCCGCCATGTATGTCTTGTCCTGTGTTGTCTTGTGTGTTCATTCCTTTGTTTAGGAAACACACGGACCCCAACAAATACCACAAAGATACTCCTTGAGAAGAGCAACCCCAAGAAACATAATCATCAGAATCACCAAGGTTGAAATGAATGAAAAAAATGCTAAGAGCAGCAAGAGAGAAAGGTCAGGGACCGACAAGGGGAAGCCCATCAGACTAACAGCGAATCTCTCTGCAGAAACCCTACAACCCAGAAGAGACTGGGGTCCAATATTCAACATTCTTAAAGAAAAGAATTTTCAACCCCGAATTTCATATCCAGCCAAACTAAGCTTCATAAGCAAAGGAGAAATAAAATCCTTTACAGACAAGCAAATGCTGAGAGATTTTGTCACCACCAGGCCTGCCTTACAAGAGCTCCTGAAGGAAGCACTAAAGATGGAAAGGAACAACTGGTACCAGGCCCTTCAAAAACATACCAAATTGTAAAAAACATTGATATTGTGAAGAAACTGCATCAACTAATGGGCAAAGCAACCAGCTAGCATCATAATGACAGGATCAAATTCACACATAACAATATTAGCTTTAAATGTAAATGGGTCAATGACCCAATTAAAAGACACAGACTGGCAAATTGGATAAAGAGCCAAGAGCCATCAGTGTGCTGTATTCAGGAGACCCATCTCACATGCAAAGACACACATAGGCTCAAAATAAAGGGATGGAGGAATACTTACAAAGCAAATGGAAAGCAGAAAAAAAAAGCAGGAGCTGCAATCCTAATATCTGATAAAACAGACTTTAAACCAACAAAGATCAACAGAGACAAAGAAGGGCATTATATAATGATAAAGGGATCAATGCAGCAAGAAGAGCTAACTATCCTAAATATATATGCACCCAATACAGGAGCACCCAGATTCATAAAGCAAGTTCTTAGAGACCTAAAAAGAGACTTACACTCCCACATGATAATAGTGGGAGACTTTAACACCCCACTGTCAATATTAGACTGATCAATGAGACAAAACATTAACAAGGATGTTCAGGACTTGAACTCACCTCTGGACCAAGCAGACCTAATAGACATCTACAGAACTCTCCCCCTCAAATCAACAGAAAATACATTCTTCTCAGCACCTCATCACACTTATTCTGAAATTGACCACATAATTGGAAGTAAAATACTCCTCAGCAAATGCATAAGAATGAAAATCATAATGAACAGTCTGTCAGACCACCGTGCAATCAAACTGGAACTCAGGACGAAGAAACTCAATCAAAACTGCACAACTACATGGAAACTGAACAGCCTGCTCCTGAATGACTACTGTGTAAATAATGAAATGAAGTCAGAAATAAAGATGTCATTTGAAACCAATGGGAATGAAGACACAATGTACCAGAATCTCTGGCACACATTTTAAGCAGTGAGTAGAGGGAAATGTATAGTAATAAGTACCCAAGAGAGAAAGCAGGAAAGATCTAAAATTGACATGCCAACATCACAATTTAAAAAAAATCGAGAAGCAACAGCGAACAAATTCAATATCTAGCAGAAGACAAGAAATAACTGAAATCAGAGCAGAACTGAAGGAGATAGAGACACGAAAAACACTTCAAAACATCAATGAATCCAGAGGCTGGTTTTTTGGAAAGATCAACAAAATAGACAGACTACAGCCAGACTAATAAAGAAGAAAAGACACAAGAATGAAATAGAGGCAATAAAAAATGATATAGGGGTATCACCACTGATCCCACAGAAATACAGACTACCATCAGAGAATACTATAGACATGTCTACACAAATAAACTAGAAAATCTAGAAGAAATGGATAAATTCCTGGACACATACACCCTCCCAAGTCTAAACCAGGAAGAAGTCAAATACCTGAATAAACCAATAACAAGTTCTAAAATTGAGGCAGTAATTAATAGCCTACCCACCAAAAAAAAAGTCCACAACCGGGCGGATTCACAGCCGAATTCTACCAGAGGTAGAAAGAGGAGCTGGTACCATTCCTTCTGAAACTATTCCAAACAATAGAAAAAGAGAAAATCCTCCCTAACTCATTTTATGAGGCCAGCATAAAATCTGGCAAAAACACAACAAATAAACAAAATTTCAGGCCAATATCCCTGAAGAACATCAATGTGAAAATCCTCAATAAGATACTGGCAAACCGAATCCAGCAGCACATCAAAAAGTTTATCCACCATGATCAAGTAGGCTTCATCCCTGGGATGCAAGGCTGGTTCAACATATGTAAATCCACAAACATAACCCATCACATAAACAGAACCAATCACAAAAACCACATGATTATCTCAATAAATGCAGAAAAGATATTCAACAAAATTCAACAACGCTTCATGTTTAAAAAATCTCAATAAACTGGGTATCAATGGAAAGTATCTCAAAATAATAAGAGCTATTTATTACAAACCCACAGCCAATATCATACTGAATGGGCAAAAACTGGAAGCATTCCCTTTGAAAACCAGCAAAAGACAAGGATGCCCTCTTTCACCATTCCTATTCTACATAGTATTGGAAGTTCTAGCCAAGGCAATCAGGCAAGAGAAAGAAATAAAGGGTATTCAAATAGGAAGAGATAAAATCAAATTGTCTCTGTTTGCAGATGACATGATTGTATATTTAGAAAACCCCATCATCACAGCCCAAAATCTCCTTAAGCTGATAAGCAATGTCAGCAAAGTCTCAGTATACAAAATCAATGTGCAAAAATCGTGAATATTCCTATACACCAATAACAGACAAACAGCCAAATCATGACAGAATTCCCATTCACAATTGCTACTAAGAGAATAAAATACCTAGGACACAAAAAATGGAAGAACATTCCATGCTCATGGATAGGAAGAATCAACATCGTGAAAATGGCCACAATGCCCAAAGTAATTTAAAGATGCAATGCTATCCCCATCAAACTGCCACTGACTTTCTTCACAGAATTGGAAAAAAAAATACTTTACACTTCATATGGAAGTTTAAAAAAGAGCCCGCATAACCAAGACAATCCTGTGCAAGAAGAACAAAGCTGGAGGCATCACACTACCTGACTTCAAACTATACTACAAGGCTGCAGTAACCAAAACAGCATGGTACTGGTACCAACACAGATATATAGACCAATGGAACAGAACAGAGGCCTCAGAAATAACACTACACATCTACAACCATCTGACTTTTGACAAACCTGACACAAACAAGCAATGGAGAAACCATTCTCTAGTTAATAAATGTTGTTGGGAAAACTGGCTAGCCACATTCAGAAAACTGAAACTGGACCCCTGCCTTACAACTTATACAGAACTTAACTCAAGATGGATCAAAGACTTAAACGTAAGACCTAGGGCCATAAAAATCCTAGAGGAAAATCTGGGCAATACCATTCAAGATGTAGGCATGGGCAAAGACTTCATGTCTAAAACACTAAAAGCAATGGCAAGAAAAGCCTAAACTGACAAATGGGATCTAATTAAACTAAAGAGCTTCTGCACAGCAAGACAAACTATCATCAGAGTGAACAAGCAACCTACAGAATGGCAGAAAATTTTTGCAATCTATCCATCTGACAAAGGGCTACTATCAAGAAACTTCAAAGAAAATAAACAAATTTACAAGATAAAAACAAACAACCCCATCAAAAAGTGGGCAAAGGATATGAACAGACACTTCTCAAAAGGAGACATTTATGCAGCCAACAGACATATGAAAAAATGCTCATCATCACTGGTCATTAGAGCAATGCAAATCAAAACCACAATGAGATACCATCTCATGCCAGTTAGAATGGCAATCATTAAAAAGTCAGGAAACAACAGGTGCTGGAGAGGATGTGGAGAAATAGGAACTGTTTGTGGGAAACAGCTGGAGAGGATGTGGAGAAATAGGAACTGCTGATGGGAGTGTAGATTAGGTCAACCACTGTGGAAGACAATGTGGTATTCCTCAAAGATCTAGAACAAGAAATACCATTTAACCTAGCAATCCCATTACTGAGTATGTACCCAAAGGATTACAAATCATTCTACAATAAAGATACATGCACACGTGTGTTTACTGCAGCACTATTCACAATAGCAAAGACTTGGAACTAACCCAAATGTCCATCAATAATAGACTGAATAAAGAAAATGTGGCACATATACACCACGGAATACTATGCAGCCATAAAAAATGATGAGTTCATGTCCTTTGCAGGGACATGGATGAAGCTGGAAACCATCATTCTCAGCAAACTATCACAAGAACAGAAAACCAAACACTACATGTTCTCACTCATAATTAGGAGTTGAACAATGAGAACACATAGACACAGGGAGGGGAACATCACACACCAGGGCCTTTTGGGGGTTGAGGGGCTAGGGAAGGGATAACATTAGGAGAAATATGTAATGTAGATGATGGGTTGATAGGTGCAGCAAACCACCATGGTAAGTGTATACCCATGTAACAAACCTGCATGTTCTGCACATGTACCCCAGAACTTAAAGTATAATTTAAAAATAAAAAAGTGTTTTTCACTCTTAAATTTTTTGAAGAGTTTGAGGATTGGTTTTCCTTTATATGTTTGGTGGAATTCATCCGTGCAACCATCTTGTCTAAAACTGTTGGCCAGGCAGAGTGGCTCACACCTGTAATCCCAACACTTTGGAAGGCCAAGATGGGAAGATCGCTTGAGTCCAGGAGTTTATGACCAACCTGGGCAGCATAATGAGACCCCATCCCTGTAAGTAAATAAATAAATATTTTAAAAATGAAACTATTTGTTGCTGATTCCATATTCCTACCAGTTACAGTTCGATCCAGATTTTCTATTTCTTTATGATTTAGTCTTGGTAGGCTGTTCTTTTTAGGAATTTATCCATTTCATCTACTTTATTCATTTTGTTTGGAAATAATTGTTGATACTATGATCTTATAATACTTTTTATTCCTATAAAATTGGCAATAATGTCCCCAATTTTATTTCTGGTTGTATTTATTTTAGTCCTTTTTTTTTTCTTCATCAATTTTGCTAAAGGTTTATCAGTTTTATTTTCTTTTCAAAGAACCACCTCTTGATTTTGTTGATTGTTCTCTATTGTTTTTCTACTCTGTTTTTTGTTTGTTTGTTTGTTTGTTTGTTTTTGAGACAGGGTCTTTCTTTTTCACCCAGGCTGGAGTGCCGTGGCATGACTGTGGCTCACTGCAGCCTTGACCTCCTAGACTTGAGTGATTCTTCCATCTAGTCTCCAGAGCAGCTGGAACTATAGGTGTGTGGCCATCACATCCACCTAATTTTTCTTTTTCATAGAGGAGACAGAGTCCCACTATGTTGCTTAGGCTGGTCTCGAGTTCCAGAGCTCAAGCAATCCTCCTGCCTCACCCTCCCAAAGTGCTGGATATACAGGTGTGAGACACCATATCCAGCCTCTGTATTTTATCTCTTATCTAATCTTTAATATATTCTTCCTTCTGCTACTTTTGAGTTTAGTTTGTTTTTCTTGTTTTAGCTCCTTAGGTAGTTGTTTGAGATCTTCTCGTTTAATGTATTAATAAATATTTACAGTTATAAATTTAACCTCTTGGCACTGCTTTCACTGAATTCCACAATATTTCTTAGGTTCTATTTTCATATTCACTTTTTTCACATTTTTAACTTTTATTCTGGGTTCAGGGATATATGTGGAGATTTGTTTTATAGGTAAACTTGTGACACAGAGGTTCATTGTGCAGATTAGCACCCAGGATTAAGCCCACTACCCAATAGTTATTGTTTCTGCTCCTCTCCCTCCTACCACTCTCCATCCTCTCCAGTGTCTGTTGTTTCCCTCTCTGCACTCATGAGTTCTCATCTTTTAGTTCCCACTTATAAGTGAGAACACATGGTACTTGGTTTTCTGTTCCTGTGTTAGTGTTAGTTTGCTAAGAATAATAACCTCCAGCTCCATCCATGTTCCTCCCAAGGATATGATGTCATTCGATTTTATGGCTGCATAGTATTCCATGGTGTATATGTACTACTATTCTTTATACAATCTGTCATTAATGGGCATTTAGGTTGATTCCATGTGTTGGCTATTGTGAATAGTGCTGCAATGAACATTCGTGTGCATGTGTATTTATGGTAGAATGATTTATATTCCTCTGGGTATATACCAGTAATGGGATTGCTGGGTCAAATGGTAGTTCTGTTTTTAGCTCTTTGCAGAATTGCCATACTGCTCTGAATAACAGTTGAACTATTTTACACTTCCACCAACAGTTGTATAAGTGTCCCCTTTTTTCCACAACCTCACCAGCATTGTTATTTTTTGATCTTTTATTAATAGCCATTCTGACTTCTGTGAGATGGTATCATGTTATCTTTGATTCTCATTTATCTAATAATCAGTGATATTGAGATTTTTTCATGTGCTTGTTGGCCACACAGTATGTCTTTTTTGAAAATTGTCTGTTTGTATCTTTTGATCACTTTTTAATGGGGTTGTTTTTCTCTTGTAAATGTTTAAATTTCTTATAGATGCTGAATATTAGACCTTTGTCAAATGCATAGCTTGGACATATTATTCTGTAGGTTGTCTGTTTACTCTGTTGACAGTTTATTTTGCTGTGCAGAAGCAAAGCTCTTAAGCTTAATTAGATCCCACTTGCCAATTTTTACTTTTCTTGGAATTGCTCTTGGTGTCTTTTTCATGCAACCTTTGCTCATTCCTATTTCCACAATATTACTGCCTAGGTTTTCTTCCAGGGTTTTTATATTTTCAGGTTTTACATTTAAGTCTTTAATTTACCTTGTGTTGATTTTTGTATATGGCATAAGGAAGGAGTCTAATTTCAATCTTCTGCATATTACTAGCCAGTTATCCCAGCACCATTTATTGAATAGTGAGTTCTTTCCCCATTGCTTGCTTTTGTCAGCTTTGTCGAAGATAAGATGGTTATAGATGTGCAGCCTTGTTTCTGGTCTCTCTATTCGATTGGTCTACATGTCTGTTTTTGGATGAGCACCATGTTGTTTCAGTTTCTGTAGCCTTATAGTATAGTTTGAAGTCGGGTACTGTGATGCCTCCAGCTGTGTTCTTTTTGCTTAGGATTGCCTTGGGTATTTGGGCTCTATTTTGGTTCCATATGAATTTTAGAATAGTTTTTTTCCAGTTATATGAAGAATGTCATTGGTAGTTTGATAGAAATGTCCTTGAATCTGTAAATTGTTCTTGGCAGTATGGGCATTTTAATAGTATTGATCTTTCCTATCCATGAGCATGCAATTATTATTTGTTTGTGTTTTCTTTAACTTCTTTGAGCAATGTTTTGTAATTCTTGTTGTAGAGATTTTTCACCTCTCTGGTTACCTGTATTTCTAGGTATTGTATTCTTTTTTTGGCAATTGTGAATGGGACTGCCTTCCTAATTTGGCTTTCAGCTTGGCTATTGGTATATAGGAATGCTAGTAATTTTTGTACATTGTGTATTCTGAAATTTTGCTGAAGTTGTTTATCAACTGAAGGAGACTTTGGACCAAGACTATGGGATTCTCTTGCTATAAGGACTTCTTTTAAACTTATGGGAACAAAGATACAACATACCAGAATCTCTTGGACACAGTTAAGGCAGTGTTAAGCAAGAAATTTATAGCACTAAATGTCCACATTAATAAGTTAGAAAGATCTCAAAGTTACAACCTAATATCACAAGTGAAAGAAGGCTGGGCATGGTGGCTCATGCCTGTAATCCCAGTAGTTTGAGAGTCCGAGGCAGGTGGATCATGAAGCCAAGAGATCGAGACCATCAGGCTAACATGGTGAAACCCCATCTCTACTAAAAATAGAAAAATTAGCGGGCATGGTAGCACACGCCTGTAGTCCCAGCTATTCGGGAAGCTGAGGCAGGATAATCACTTGAACCCAGGAGGCAGAGGTGGCAGTGAGCTGAGATCATGCCACTGCACTCCAGCCTGGCAACACGGCAAGACTCCATCTCAACAAAAAAAAAAGAATTAGAGAAGCAAGAACAAATCAACCCTGCAGCTAACAGAAGAAAAGTATAATCAAAATTAGAACTGAATAAAAGAAATTGAGACATGAGAAACCATTCGAAAGATCAACAAATCCAGGAGCTGATTCTTTGAAAAAATTAATAAAATGGGCCACTAGTTAGACTAATGAAGAAACAAGAGAAAATTCAAACAAACACAATTAGAAATGATAAATGAGGTGTTACCACTGACCCCACAAAAATAAATATAACCATCAGAAACTACTACAAACTCCTACTTGCAAACAAAGTAGAAAACCTAGAAGAGATAGATAAGTTCCCGGGCACATACATTCTTCCAATACTGAACCAGGAAGAAATTGATTACCTTAACAGAGCAATCATGAGCTCCAAAATTGAATCAGTAATAAATTACCTACCAACCAAAACACTTACAAGACCAGATGAATTCACAGTCTATGCTACAAGATGTACAAACAAGAGTTAGTACCATTACTGCTAAATATCCACAATATCACAAAATTGAGGAGGAGGAGGAACTCCTCCCCTACTCATTCTATGAGGCCAGCATCATTCTGGTATCAAAGCCTGGCAGAGACATAGAGAACAAAAGAAAACTTCAAGCCAATATCTTTGATGAACATTGATGCGAAAATCCACAACAAAATACTTGCAAACCAAATCCAACATCACATCAAAAAGATACTCCCCACAATCAAGTAGGGCTCATCCCCACAATGTAAGGATTGTTCAACATATGCAAATCAACAAATGTGATTTATGACATAAGCAGAACTAAAGACAAAAACCACATGATTTCTCAATAGATGCAAAAAAGGCTTTCAATAAAATTCAACATATCTTCATGTTAAAAACTCTCAAACTAGATATTGAAGAAACATAACTCAAAATAATAAGAGCCTTCTATGACAAACCCACAGCCAACATTATAATGAATGGGTCAAAGCTGTAAGCATTCTCCTTGGAAACCAGCAAAAGAAAAGGATGCCCTCTTTCACCACTTCTATTCAACATAGTATTGGAAGTCTTGGCCAGAGAAATCAGGCAAGAGAAAAAGATAAAGGGCATCCAAATTGGAAGAGAGAAACTTAAACTATACCTGTTTGCAGATGACATTTACATTTTTCTCAAGATATTTTCTCACTTCCCTTATGATTTCTTCTTTCAATCTTGATTTTTTAACATGTGTTAATTTCCACATTTCTGTAGATTTTCCAGGTTTCCTTCTACTATTGATATGTAGTTTCATTTTATTGTGATTGGAAGAGGTAATTTGTGTAATTTTAGTATTTTTTAACTTGTTAAGAATTGTTTTGTAGTGTAACATATGGTCTATCCTGCAGAATGTCCCACGTGCTCTTCAGAAAAAAATGTATATTCTGTTATTGTTGGGTAGAGTGTTCTGAATGTGTCTGTTAAATCCAATTTGTTTATAATGTTTGAGTCCTATATTTACTTATTGATGTTCTGTCTGGTTGTTCTATCTATTATTGAAAGTAGGGCATTAAAATCCAGCACTGTTACTGTAGAGTTATTTACTTCTTCCCTCAATTCTGTCAATGTTTGTTTCATATATTTGAGAATGCTAATATTTGGTACATATACGTTTATAATGGTAGTATCATCTTGGTGAATTGACACTTTTATCAATATATAATGTCCTTCTTTGTATTGCTTTATTTCAACTTAAAGAATTCCCTTTAGCAGTTCTGATAGGGCAGGTCTAGTGGCTATTCTCCTCCTCACCTTTTACTTAACAGAGAATTTATTAATTTCTTTCTCATTTTTAAGAACTATTTTGCCATATGAAGAGTTCTCAGTTGACAGGGTTTTTTTTTTTAATTTCTATCAGCAATTTATATCATCCCACTGTCTTCTGGCCTCCAAGATTTTTGCTGAAAAATCTGCTGATAATTATGAGAAGGATTGCTTGTATGTAACAACCTGTTTCTCTTACTGCTTTTAAAATTCTCTGTCTTTGATCTTTGGCAGTTTGTTTGCAAGTGTATCAGTGTAGGCCTCTTTGGGTTTTTCTTACTTGGAGTGCATAGAGATTCTTGGATTTCTATATCCATGTATTTACTCGAATTTAAGAAATTTTCAGCCATTACTTCAAATGATTACTCTTCCTATTTCTGTCACTCTTCTCCTTCAGGGAAAACGACAATGCATATATTGGTTGGCTTTATAACATCCCATAAGTTTGTTGGGCTCTGTTTACTATTCATTCTTTTTCCTTTTTGCTCTGCATATTCAACAATTGTAAATGTCTTGCCTTCAAGCTCAATGACTCTTTATTCTGTCTGCTTGAGTCTCCAGTTAGACCTCTCCAGGAAATTTTTCAATTCAATTGTAGTATTTTTCAGATTCAGAAATTGTTTGCTTTATTTTTATAATTTGAAGATATTCTCCTTTCATGAATATATCACTTTCCTGATTTCTTTTTGATCCTTATCTGCTTTCTTTTAGCTCCTTGAGCATATATACAACTGCTATTTTCCCCTCAACAAACTAGGCATTGAGGAAACATACATAAAAATAATAAGGGATATATATGACAAACCACTGCCAACATCATACTGAATAGGGAAAAGCCGGAAGCATTCCCCTTCAAAACTGGAGCAAGACAAGGATGCCCTTCTCACCACTCCTATTCAACATAGTACTGGACGTCCAAGCCGGAACAATCAGGCAAGAGAGAAAAAATAAAAGACATCCAAATAGGAAGAGAGGAAGTCAAACTATTTCTGCTTGCAGGTGATATGATCCAATACCTAGAAAACCCCATGGTTTCTGATAATAAGCTCCTTGATCTGATAAGCCACTTAAGCAAATGCTGTAATACAAAATTAATGTACAAGAAGCAGTACCATTCCTATACACCAACAACATCAAAGCGAGAGGCAAATATAAATGCAATTCTATTTACAATAGCCAAAAAAAGAATAAATACCTAGAAATAGACTAATTATAAAACTCTACAACAAGAATTACAAAACAATGCTCAGTGACATCAGAGATGACACCAACAGATGGATAAACAGTCCATGTTCATGGATAGGTAGAATAAATGCGTTAAAATGGCCAAACTGCCCAATGCAATTTACAGATTCAATGCTATTCCTATCAAAGTACCAATGACATTCTTCACAGAACTAAAAATAAGTATTCTAAAATTCATATAGAACCAAAAAGAGCCCAAATACCCAAGACATTCTTAAACAAAAAGAACAAAGCTTGAGGTGTCACCTTATACAACTTTAAACTATTCTACAAGGCTACAGTAACAAAAACAGCATGGTACTGGTACAAAAACAGACACATAGACCAACGTGACAGAAGAGAGAGCCCAGATAATGTCACACACCTGCTACCATCTGATCTTTGACAAACTCTACACAAACAAGCAATGGACAAAGGATTCCCTACCAGTAAATGGTGATGAGATAATTGGCTAGCCATATGCAGAAGATTGAAGCTGGACCCCTGCTTTACACCATATATAAAATTAACTCAAGATAGATTAAAAACTTAAATCTAAAACCAAAAACTAAAAAAACCCTGGAAGATAACCTAGGAAATACCGTTTTGGACATAAGACCTAGCAAAGACTTTATGAAAAGACACCAAAAACATTTGCAAACAAAAATGGACCTTGACAAATGAGACCTAATTAAACTAAAGAGCTTCTGCACAATAAAAGAAACCATCAACAGAATAAACAGACAAGTTAGAGAATGGAGAAAATGTTCACATACTATGTATCCAGCAAAGGACTAATATCCAGAATCTATAAAGAACTTAAACAGATTTACAAGCAAAAAGCAAACAACATGATTAAAAAGTGAGCAAAAGACATGGAAAGAGAGTTTTCAAAAGAAGGCATTCATGCAGCCAATGAGCATATAAATAAATGCTCAACATCACTATTCATAAGAAAAATTCAAATCGAAATGACAGTGAGATATCACCCCCCTCCAGTCAGAATGCCTATTATTAAAATGTCAAAAAAGAACAGATGCCAGTGAAGTTGTGGAGAAAAGAGAATGCTTATACACTACTAGTGGGAATGTAAACTACTTTAGCCATTGTGGAAAGCAGTTTAGCGATTTCTCAAAGAACTTAAAACAGAATTACCATTTAACCCAGCAGTACCATTGTTGGGTGTATAGCCAAAGGAATATATTGCTCCCATGTAAGGAGCAATAATGTTAATTACCCACAGATTGTATTTGCTCCAGGCTTTCAGCATTGTTTGTACTGAATAAAAGCAAAGAGCTCTAGCTTATCGGGACTGCTCATTCTTCAGCCGTCCCCTAGCTGCTTTTTCACTGCATACTTATGTCTGAGTACTCCTTTCATCCATCACTCGGCTGGGGTCTGCAGGATGGACATGGCAGGTCGTATTCATGTGAGGGACGCTGCAACGGATCATGATGGAACCCTCGAAAATGAAGGTGAAGAGACTGCACAGTCAGTAAGTCATTGGTGCCCACTCGGGAATTCCAAGCTTGAGGAAATTTTCAAGCTAGGGTTTCATCATGCGACAACAGTTATCAGCTCAACAGAAACAGTATATAAAAGTATTGAAACAGTTGCTTAACACTAGTGGAGCCTCAGTCTCACAGGCTCAATTAAGGGACCTAATGCAAACTGTTGTTTCCCATAACCCATGGTTCCCGGAAGAAGGCAGGCTAGACCTAGAGCTCTGGGAGCAAGTGGGGAGAAATCTTAACCAACATCATGCACAAGGGCAACAGGTCCCAGTAACATATTTAACATTATGGACCTTAGTTAGGGCTGCTTTTGTCCCACTCTATGCAGAAGAGCCAAAAAGGGAAGAGAAGAGGAACCATCACCTACCTTACTGCCTCCTCCTCCTCCTTCAGCCCCACCATTACTAGGTAAAGATACCAAAGAGGAAATGGAGATTTTCCCTGAGCCCACTCCTCCAATAAATTGAAAAAAAGACAAGGGATACACTACAGTCATGGGTCCCTGTCTTAGGCAAGCAGCATTAGAAGGGGAGCTCCTAGCTTGTCCCATGATGCAAGATCAACAAGGCAATTGGGTACAGGAGCCTATTACTTTTAACACTTATAAGGAAATAAGAAAAAGCATTAGAGAAAATGGAGCTGCTAGCCAATTTACAAAAGGATTAATTGAGGCCATAGCAAATTTTATTGGCTTATTGGATACAGGGGCAGACATTTCGGTCACTAGTGATCAAAACTGGCGAGAAACTTGGCCTTGGGTCTCTTAGAAACAAAAGATCGTTGGCATCGGGGAAGTACACACAACCAAGCAGAGCGCATGCCCCTAACATCTAGGTTCAGAGGGAAGGAAAGCAGTCATACAACCTCTAATCATGCCCATCCCTGTTAATATTTGGGGACAGGACTTATTAGCCTAATGGGGGGGTCACTCTGCAGACCCCTTTCTGATAATGGCCACTGTTGTAATTCCTCTCCTACCCCTAACGTGGCTCTGTCAAAATCCTGTTTGAGTAGAACAGTAGCCTTTAAAGGGAGAGAAATTACAAAGAGCCCATGAATTAGTTGGGGAACAATTAAAAGTCGGCCATATAGAACCATCAAACTGCCCTTGGAATTTGTCCATTTTCTAGCTGCATTTATGGGGCAGCCCATAAAAATTCAAACTGTTAATGGTTTGGCTCATGGCACCTCACAATTTCACCAATTTTGTCACACCAACATTCCACAGGCATCCTGTATAATCCCCCAAAGACAGGCCATAGTAAAATATGTCCACTCCACCCTTAAAAATATGCTCAGAAAACAAAAATGGGGGAATATGAGTAAGGACCCTGCAACACTATTGGCACAAGCCTTATTTATGCTTGTTTTTTTTAATTTAGATGATAAATTTCAATCAGCCATAGAAAGGCACGTTGCAAAAATCACTCAAGATATAAAACCTTCAGTGTTATAGAAAGATGTAAATAGTAATGTATGGTGTGGCCCAAATGATTTGTTAATGTGGGGAAGAGGATATGCTTGTGTTCACACCCCCTAAGGTACTCTTTGGATTCCAGCACAATGCTTCAAACCTTACCATAGTGTGGCTAAGACCGAACCTGATACCAGAAATGAAGGAAATAACCCTGCAGAACCTGCAGCTCCAGATGATGCAGCTTCCTTGGACAACAAAGGCCCCAGACACTATGCCAAAGACCACTCAGGAGGCTACGTGAATCCTGCTCCAGACACAGACACCATTCACTCCAGATAATGTGTTCCTTGCTATGCTTTCTGTTGTATATTGCAACCCTTGTAGGGTATTAACCTTTTTAAATTCTCTCACTTTGCCTGCTACCTGTACCTGCTACTCTATAAGGCCCATCTTCTAGATCTGCCTTTCTTATGCCGAGTTCCTGAGTGAACACCCCCTTCCCAGCCTCTAATAACGTAACTACTTGGCTATGAGGGATTGACATATCCCCAGTGGGGCTCCTTAGTAAGGGCACACATTGGACTGAGGTGCCAAGTAACATTACTTATCACTACTTAATTGGAAAAAAAACTAATGCTGATTATACTCATGTTTGTCTCATGTTATCTACTAATTCTAAGATGCAAAGACAGAAAATGAGTTGTAACTGCTACGCCTGACAAACCTGTTGCTGCACACATCTGTACTCTTCAATCATCAAGACTTGATGCCAAAACAAAAACAAAAACAAAACAAAAAAAAAAAAAAAAAAAGCAGAAAAAAGGGGGAGATGTGGGGAATTGGTTAGAGTGGTGGAAGAACCTATAGGGAAAGAAGCAGGCCTATTGAAAGGTCAGAAGGCTCTGCAAAGCTTTCTGGGAGAATAAGCTGAAGGCAACTGTTCTCTTACCCTGAGGCAGAGGGCAAGAAGTACGTGCAAGGAAATGTAGGGGAGTTTATCTAAATAGCCTTGTTTACTTATCTTGTCTAGGAAGCAACTTCTGATCATCCATGTGTGAGACTGCTCCCTGTAAGGGGGAGCAATAATGTTAATTACCCACAGATTGTGTTGACTCCAGGCTTTTGGCATTATGTCTCTACTGAATAAAAGCAAAGAGCTCCAGCTTATCGGGACTGCTCACTCTTCAGCAGTCCCCTAGCCACTTTTTCACTGCATACCTGTGTCTGAGTCCTTCTTTCATTCATCACTTGGCCAAGGTCTGCGGGATAGACCTGGCATAAAGTCATCATTAGTTTTATTTTTGGCTTGTTTGTTTCCTTATGCAAACAGTGCTAAGTTTCGTTTTGTTTTGTTTTGTTTTGTTTTCATTTGGGGTTTTTTTTTTTTTCAAAGTTTCACTGAAGAAAAAGTGTTAAATTGTTATCAGTTTAAAATAATGTTATAAGATAACATTTGTGAGCCTCATAGTAACCACAAATCAAGAAACATAGAACAAATGCAAAATAACAAGAAAATAAATCATATCACCGGAGAAAATTGCCTTCACTAAAAGGAAAACAGGAAAAAAGGAAAGAAGAAAGAAAAGAACACAAAATAACCAGAAAACACATAGTAAAATTGCAGGAGTAAACGCTTACTTAATAATAATATTAAAAGTAAAGGGACTAAACTCTCCAATCAAAAGACAAAGAATGGCTGAATGGATAAAAACAGGAGACCTATTGATCTGTTGCCTACAAGAAATACACTTCATCTATAAAATATATATAGACCAAAAATAAAAGAATGGAAAACTATATTCCATGCCAATGGAAACCAAAAAAAAAAAGCAGGAGTAGCTATACTTATATCAGGAAAAATAGATTTCAAGAAAAAGACTATAAGAAGAGACAAAGAAGGTCACTATGTAATGACAAGAACTAATACCAATCCTACTGAAAATATTCTGAAAAATAGAGGGGAAGCAAATGCTTTCAAACTCATTGTAGGAGGCCAGAATTACCCTGACCTTAATACCAAAGACACGTCAGATAAAGAAAACTGAAGGCCAGTATTTCTAATGAATATTGATGCAAAATCCTCAAAAAAATACTAGCAAACCAAATTCAACAATACATTAGAAAGATCATTATGACCAAGTGGAATTTATCCTTGGGATATAAGGATGTTCAACATATGCAAATCAAGCAATGTGGTATATCTTATCAATAGAATGAAGAACAAAAACCATTTGTTTCAACTGATGCTGAAAAAGCATTTGATATATTCAACATTCCTTGATAATAAAAAAAATCCTCTCAAAAAAACTGGACATACAGAGAACATACCTCAACATAATAAAATTCATGTATGACATACCTATAGCTAGTATCATACTGAATGGGGAAAAACTGAAAGTCTTGCCTCTAATATCTGTAACAGAACAAGGACACCAACTTTCACCACTGTTGTTCAACATAGTAGTGGAAGTCCTAGCTAGAACATTCAGACTTTGCAGACAATATAATCTTATATTTGGTAACATCTAAAGACTCCACCAAAAAACTATTAGAACTAATAAACTATCAATAATTCAGTAAAGTTGCAGGTACAAAGTCAGCATACAAAAACCAATAGCATTGCTATAGCCCACAGTGAACAATGTGAAAAAAATTAATCCCATTTGCAATGACTACAAATAAAATTAAATATCTAGTAATTAACTTAATCAAAGTGAATGATTCCCCCATAATAAAAATTATAAAACATTGATGAAAGAAATTAAAGAGGACACCAAAAAGTGAACAGATATTCTAATTGCATTGATTCAAAAAAATAATGTTGTTAAAATGTCTACATTACCAAAAGCAATCTACAGATTCAATGCAATCCCTATCAAAATACCAAAGGCATTCTTCACAGACAGAAAAACAATCCTGAAATTTATGTAGAACCACAAAGGACTTAGAATAGCCAAAGCTATCCTAAGAAAAAAGAACAAAATTGGAGGAATTACATTACCTGACTTCAAATTATACTACAGAGCTATAGTCACTGAAACAGCATGGTATTAGCATAAAAACAGAGACATAGACCAATAGAACAGAAAAGAGAACCCAGAAACAAATCCACTCACCTACAGAAACTCATTTCTTATAAAGGTGACAAAAATATACACTGAGGAAAAGGCAGTCTCTTTAATAAATGTTTCTGTGAAAACTAGATATCCATAGGCAGAAGAATGAAGATGGACTCGTATCTCTCACCATAATAAAAAAAATCAATATGGATTAAAGACTTAAGTTTAAGACTTCAAACTATAAAACTGCTACAAGAAAATATTGGGGAGACTCTCCACGACATCAGTCTGAGCAAAAATTTCTTGAGCAATACCCCACAAGCACAGGCAACCAAAGCAAAAACATGCAAATGAGATCACATCAATTTAAAAAGCTTCTGCATAGCAAAGGATGCAATCAACAAAAGGAAGGGACAACCCACACGGTGGGAGAAAATACTAGCAAACTACCCATCTGACAAGGGATTTAAAGGGGATTAATAACCAGAATATCAAGGAGCTCACACAACTCTATAGGAAATAATCTAATAATCTGATCAAAAAATGGGCAAAAGATCTGAGTAAACATTTCCTCAAAAGAAAGCATATAAATGGCAAACAGGTATATGAAAATGTACTCAACGTCATTGGTCATCAGAAAAATGCAAATCAAAACTACAATGAGATAGTATCTCAGCCCAGTTAAAATTGCTTATATACAAAAGACAGGAAATAGCAAATGCTGGTGAGGATGCAGAGGGAAAAAAAAACCCTTTTACACTGTTGGTGGAAATGTAAATTTGTACAACCGCTATGCAGAACAGTTTGGAGGTTCCAAAAAAATCTGAAAATAAATTTATATGTTCCAGTAATCCCACTGCTGAGTATACACCCAGAAAAAATCAGTATGTCAAAGATGCATCTACACTCCCGTGTTTATTGAAGCACTATTCACAATAGGCAAGATTTGGAAGCAACCTAATTGTCTGTAAACAGATGAATGGATAAATAAAATGTGGTACTCATACACAGCAAAGTACTATTAAGCCATAAAAAATGACATCCTATCATTTGCAATGACATAGATGGAAAAAGAGGTCACTATGTTAAGTGAAACAAGCCAAAGACAGAAAAACAAATATGATGTATTTTCATTTATTTATGGGATAAGAAAATAAAAACAATTAAACTCATGGAGATAGAGAGTAGACAGATGGTTATCAGATGTGGGGAATGGTAGTTAGGGTGGGGAAAAGGTGAAGATCATAACGTGCACAAAAAAATACTTAGAAGGGATGAAGACCTACTGTCTGCTATCACAACAGGATAACTACAGTCACATACACAATTAAACTACAATTTTTAACTGTGCATTTTAAATTTTTATTTCATTTTAAGTTCTGGGATACATGTGCAGGATGTGCAGGTTTGTTATATAGGTAAACGTTTGCCATGGTGGTTTGCTGTACCCATCAACCCATCACCTAGGTGTTAAGTACCACAGGTATTAGCTATTTATCCTGATAGCCTCCCTTCCCCCAACCCCCTGACAGGCCCCAGTGTGTGTTGTTCCCCTCCCTGTGTCCACGTGTTCTCATTTTACAGCTCCCCCTTATAAGTGAGAACATGGCGTGTATGTTTTTCTGTTCCTGTGTCAATTTGCTAAGAATAATAACTCCCAGCTCCATCCATGTCCCTGCAAAGGACATAATCTCAGTCCTTTTTATGGCTGCATAGTATTCCATGGTGTATATGTACCACATCGTCTTTATCCAGTCTATCATTCATGGGCATTTGGGTTGATTCCATGTCTTTGCTATTGTGAATAGTGCTGCAATGAACATATGCATGCATGTATCTTTATAATAGAATAATTTACATTTCTTTGGGTATATACATGGTAATGGGATTGCTGGGTCAAATGATATTTCTGCTTCTAGGTCTTTGAAGACTCACTACACTGTCTTCCAGAATGGTTGAACTAATTTACATTCCCACCAACAGTGTAAAAGTATTCCTATTTCTCCACAGCCTAGCAGCATCTGTTGTTTCTTGACTTTTTAATAATCGCCATTCTGACTGGCATGAGACGATATCTCAATGTGGTTTTGATTTGCATTTCTCTAATCATCAGTGATATTAAGCTTTTTTTCATATGTCTGTTAGCCACAAGAATGTCCTCTTTAGAGAAGTGTCTGTTCATGTCCTTTGCCCACTTTTAATGGGGTTGTTTTTTTCTTATAAATCTGTTTAAGTTCCTTATAGATTCTGGATATTAGATCTTTGTCAGATGCATAGATTACAAAAATGTTCTCACATTGGCTAGGTTGTGTGTTCACTCTGATTATAGTTTCCTTTGCTGTGCAAAAGCTCTTCAGCTTAATTAGATCCATTTGTAAATTTTGGCTTTTGTTGTCATTGCTTTTGAGGTTTTCATCATAAAATCTTTGCCTGTATCTATGTCCTGAATACTATTGCCTAGATTTTCTTCTAAGGTTTTTATAGTTTGGGTTTATTATTATTATTATTATTATTATTATTACTATACTTTAAATTCTGGGATACATGAGGAGAATGTGCAGGTTTGTTACATAAGTATATACGTACCATGGTGGTTTGCAGTATCCATGAACCCATCATCTACATTAGGTATTTCTCCTAATGTTATCCCTCCCCTAGCCCCCCATCCCCCAACCAGCTCTGGTGTATGATGTTTCCCTCCCTGTTTCCACGTGTTCTCATTGTTCAACTCCCACTTATGAGTGAGAACATACTGTATTTGGTTTTCTGTTTCTGTGTTAGTTTGCTGAGAATGATGGTTTTCAGCTTCATCAATGTCCCTTCCAAGGGCTTGAACTCATCCTTTCTTATGGTTGCATAGTATTTCATGGTGCATCTGTGCCACATTTTCTTTATCCAGTCTATCATTGATGGACATTTGGGTTGGTTTGAAGTCTTTGCTATTGTGAGTAGTGCTGCAATAAACATACGTGTGCACATGTCTTTATAGTAGAATGATTTATAATCCTTTGGGTATATACCCAGTAATGGGATTGCTGGGTCAAATGGTATTTCTGGTTCTAGATCCCTGAGGAATCACCACACTGTCTTCCACAGTGGTTGCGCTAATTTACACTCCCACCAACAATGAAAAGCATTCCTATTGGCCGGGCGCAATGGCTCATGCCTGTAATCCCAGCACTTTGGGAGGCCGAGGCAGGTGGATCACGAGGTCCGGAGATTGAGACCATCCTGGCTAACATGGTGAAACCCCGTCTCTACTAAATAACACAAAAAATTAGCCAGGCATGGTGGCAGGCACCTGTAATCCCAGCTACTTGGGAGGCTGAGGCAGGAGAATGGCATGAACCTGGGAGGCAGAGTTTGCAGTGAGCCGAGATCACGCCACTTCACTCCATCCTGTGTGACAGAGCGAGACTCTGTCTCAAAAAAAAAAAAACATTCCTATTTTCCTATTTTCCTACTTCTCCAATCCTCTCCAGCATTTGTTGTTTCCTGACTTTTTAAATGGTCGCCATTCTAACTGGTGTGAGATGGTATCTCATTGTGCTTTTGATTTGCATTTCTCTGATGATCAGTGATGATGAGCATTTTTTCATGTGTCTGTTGACTGCATAAATGTCTTCTTTTGAGAAGTGTGTGTTCATATCCTTCACCCAATTTTTGATGGGGTTGTTTGTTTTTTTCTTGCAAATTTGTTTAAGTTCTTTGTAGATTCTTGATATTAGCCCTTTGTCAGATGAATAGATTGCAAAAATTTTTTTCCCATTCTGTAGGTTGCCTGTTCATGCTGCTGATAGTTTTCTTTCACGTACAGAAGCCACTTATTTTAATTAGATCCCATTTGTCTATTTTGGCTTCTGTTGCCATTGCTTTAGGTGTTTTAATGATGAAGTCTTTGCCCATGCCTACATCCTGAATGGTATTGCCTAGGCTTCCTTTTTCGGGTTTTTATGATTTTTAGGTCTTACATTTGAGTCATTAATCCATCTTGAGTTAATTTTTTGTATAAGGTGTAAGGAAGAAGTTCAGTTTCAGTTTTCTGCATACAGCTAGCCAGTTTTCCCAACAAAATTTATTAAATAGGGAATCCTTTCTCCATTGCTTGTTTTTGTCAGGTTTGTTGAAGATGAGATAATTGTAGATGTATGGCATTATTTCTGAGGCCTCTCTTCTGCTCCATTGGTCTATATGTCTGTTTTGGTACTAGTGCCATGCTGTTTTGGTTACTGTAGCCTTGTAGTATAGTTTGAAGTCAGGTAGGGTGATGCCTCCAGCTTTGTTCTTTTTGCTCAGGATTGTCTTGGCAATTCAGGCTCTTTTTTGGTTCCACATGAAATTTAAAGTAGTTTTTTCTAACTCTGTGAAGAAAGTCATTGGTACCTTGATGGGGATGGCATGGAATCTATAAATTACTTTGGCAGTGTGGCCATTATCATAATACTCATTCTTCCTATCCATGAGCATGGAATGTTTGTCCATTTGTTTGTGTTCTCTCTTATTTCCTTGAGCAGTGGTTTGTAGTTCTCTTTGAAGAGGTCCTTTACATCCCTTACAAGTTGTATTCCTAGGTATTTTATTCTCTTAGTAGCAATTGTGAACGCCAGTTCACTCATGATTTGGCACTCTGTTTATCTATTATTGGTGTATAGGAATGCTTGTGATTTTTGAAAAATTAATTTTGTATCCTGAGACTTCGCTGAAGCTGCTTATCAGCTTAAGTAGATTTGGGGCTCAGACGATGGGTTTCCTAAATATACAATCATGTCATCTGCAAACAAGAGACAATTTGACTTCCCCTCATTCTATTTCAATGCACTTTATTTCTTTCTCTTGCCTGATTGCCCTGGCCAGAACTTCCAGTACTATGTTGAATAGGAGTGGTGAGAGAGGGCATCTTTGTCTTGTGCCAGTTTTCAAAGGGAATGCTTCCAGCTTTCACCCATCCAGTATGATATTAGCTGTGGGTTTGTCATAAATAGCTCTTATTATTTTGATATACTTTCCATCAATATCTAGTTTATTGAGGATTTTTACCATGAAAAGGTATTGAATTTTATCAAGAGTTTTTCTGCATCTGTTGATATAATCATGTGTTTTTTGTCATTGTTTCTGTTTTTGTAATGGTTTACATTTATTGATTTGTGTATGTTGAACCAGCTTTGCATCCCAGGGATAAAGCTGAGTTGATCATGGTGGATAAACTTTTTATTTGCTACTGGATTCGGTTTGCAAGTATTTTATTTAAGACTTTCACTTCGATGTTCACCAGGGATATTGGCCTGAAATGTTCTTTTTTGTTGTGTCTCTGCCAGGTTTTGGTATCAGGATGATGCTAGCCTTGTAAAATGAGTTAGGGAGGATTCCCTCTTTTTCTATTGTTTGAATAGTTTCAGAAGGAATGGTACCAGGTCCTCTTCATACCTCTGGTAGAATTTGGCTGTGAATCCATCTGATCCTGAGCCTTTTTGATTGGTAGGCTATTAATTACTGCCTCAATTTCAGAACTTGTTATTGGTCTATTCAGGGATTCGACTTTTTCCTGGTTTAGTCTTGGGAGGGTGTATGTGTCCGGGAATTTACCCATTTCTTTTAGATTTTCTAGTTTATTTGTGTAGATGTGTTTATAGTATTCTCTGATGGTACTTTGTATTTTTGTGGTATCAGTGGTGACATCCCCTTTATCATTTTCTATTGTGTCATTTTGATTCTTCTCTCTTTTCTTCTTTATTAGTCTGGTTAATGTTCTATCTATTTTGTTAATCTTTTTAAAAAACCAGCTCCTGGAGTCATTGATTTTTTTGAAGGGTTTTTCATGTCTCTGTCCCTTCAGTTCTGCTCTAACCTTAGTTATTTCTTGTTTTCTTCTAGCTTTTGGATTAGTTTGTTCTTTATTCTGTAGCTTTTTTAATTGTGATGTTAGGGTGTCAATTCGAGATCTTTCTAGCTCTCTGATGTGGGCATTTAGTGCTGTAAATTTCCCTCTAAACACTGCTTTATCTGTGTCCAAGAGATTCGAGTACGTCGTCTCTTTGTTCTGATTGGTTTCAAACAACTTACTGATTTCTGCCTTATTTTGTTATTTACCCAGTAGTCATTCAGGAGCAGATTGTTCAGTTCTCATGTAGTTGTGTGGTTTTGAGTGAGTTTCTTAATTCTGAGTTCTAATTTGATTGCACTGTGGTCTGAGAGACTGTTTGTTATGACTTCCATTCTTTTGCATTTGCTGAGGAGTGTTTTACTTCCAATTATGTGGTCAATTTTAGAGTAAGTGTGATGTGTTGCTGAGGGGAATGTATCTTCTACTGATTTGGGGTGGAAATTTCTTTAGATGTCTGTTAGGTCCACTTGATCCAGAGCTGAGTTCAAGTCCTAAATATCTTTGTTAATTTTCTGTCTTGTTGATTTGTCTAATATTGACAGTAGGATGTTCATGACTCCCACTATTACTGTGTGGGAGTCTAAGTCTCTTTTTAGGTCTCTAAGAACTTGCTTTATGAATCTGGGTGCTCCTGTATTGGTGCATATATATTTAGGATAGTTAGCTCTTGTTTCATTGATCCCTTGACCATTATGTAATGCTCTTCTTTGTCTTCTTTGATGTTTGTTGGTTTAAAGTCTGTTTTATCAGAGACTAGGATTGCAACCCTTGCTTTTCTTTTTGCTTTCCATTTGCTTGATAAACTTTCCTCCATCCCTTTATTTTGAGCCTTCATGTGTCTTTGCACATGAAACGGGTCTCCTGAATACAGCACACTGATGGGTCTTGATTCTTTATCCAATTTGCCAGTCTGTGTCTTTCAATTGGGGCATTTAGCCCATTGACTTTTAAGGTTGATACTGTTATGTGTGAATTTGATCCTATCGTTATGATGCTAGCTGGTTATTTTGCTCATTAATTGACGCGGTTTCTTCATAGTGTTGATGGTCTTTACAATTTGGTATGTTTTTGCAGTGGCTGGTACCGAATTTTCCTTTCCATATTTAGTGCTTTTTACAGGAGCTCTTGCAAGGCAGACTTGGTAGTGACAAAATCTCTCAGCATTTGCTTGTCTGGAAAGGATGTTATTCCTTCTTTGCTTATGCTTAGTTTGGCTGGATATGAAATTCTGGGTTGGAAATTCTTTTCTTTAAGAATGTTGAATATTGGCCCCATTTTTTCTGGCTTGTAGGGTTTCTTCAGAGAGGTCCACTGTTAATCAGGTGGGCTTCCCTTTGTAGGTGACCTGCCCTTTCTCTCTGGCTGCCCTTAACAGTTTTTCCTTCATTTCACCCTGGGAAAATCCGATGATCATGTGTCTTGAAGTTGACCTTCTCATGGAATATCTTAATGGTGTTCTCTGAATTTCCTGAATTTACACGTCGGCCTATCTTGCTAGGTTTGAAATGTTCTCCTGGATAATATCCTGAAGTGTGTTTTCCAGCTTGTTTCCATTCTCCCCGTCTCCTTCTGGCACTTCAATCAGTCATAGGCTTGGACTTTTTATGAATTCCCAAACTTCTTGGAGGCTTTGTTCATTCCTTTTCATTCTTTTTTTCTCTATTCTTGTCTTCATGTCTTATTTCAGTAAGGTGGTCTTCAAACTCTGATATGCTTTCTTCTGCTTGGTCATTTCGGCTATTGATACTTGTGTATCCTTCATGAAGTTCTTGTGCTGTGTTTTTCAGCTCCATCAGGTCGTTTATTTTCCTCTCTAAACTGGTTATTTTAATTAGCAATTTCTCCAACCTTTTATCAAGGTTCTTAGTTTCTTTGCATTGGGTTAGAACATGCTCCTTTAGCTCATCATACTTTTTATTATCCATCTCCTGAAACCTACCTCTGTCAATTTGTCAATCTGATCCCCTGTCCAGTTCTGGGCCCTTGATGGAGAGATGTTGCCATCATTTGGAGAAGAGACACTCTGACCTTTTGGGTTTTCAGCATTTTGTTGTTGTTGTTGATGTTGATGCTTTCTCATCTTCACGAGATTGTCTAGTTTTGGTTTTTGAGGCTGCTGACCCTTGGGTGGGGTTTTGTGTGGGCCTTTGTGTTGTTGTTGTTGATGATGCCATTGTTGCTTTCTGCTTGTTTGTTTTGTTTTTTTCCTTCAATAGTCAGGTCCCTCTTCCATAGGGCTGCTGCAGTTTGCTAGGTGTTCACTTCAGGCCCTATTCATCTGATTCATTCTCGTGCCTGGAGATGTCACTTAAGAGGCTGGAAAACAGCAAAGATGCGTACCTGCTTTTCTTCCGAGACCTCTGACCTTGAGGGGCACAAACTTGATGCCAGTAGGATTGCCTCTGTATAGGGTGTCTGACAACCCCTGTTGGAGGGTCTCACCCAGTTGGATAACACAGGGAGCAGGACCAATTTAATGAAGCACTTTGTCCCTTGGTGGAGAGGGTATGTTTCACTGGGGGGAAACCCACTTGTCTGGGCTGCCTGGATTCCTCAGAAATACCAGGAGGAGAGGCTAAGTATGCTGGTCCACAGAGACTGCAGCCACCACTCTCCATAGGTGCTCGGGCCCAAAGACATCCTAATTATGTCCCTGAGCCTCTGGCTAGAGTTATTGGAGATTGGAAGCCCCACCCACTCAGAAAGGATGGGTCAAGTTTAGACCTGAAGAGGCATTGTGGCCACAGACTGCCACAGATGGTGTGTTGGTCTATGGAGACAAGTCTTGGGACCAAACCGTCCAGCTTCCCTGGCACCATCAGGGAAAAAGCACAGCCTGGAGTTATAGAAATGTGTGCCACTCTTCCTCTGCCCAGGGAGCTTAGCATGTTAGACAGTTGGAAGTCCCAGTCATGGTTGCTACCCTCCCCCAAGGAGCTCAAAAGGCTCAGACAGCAAGCAACTGCAGTCGGTGCTGGTCACCCCTCCCCCTAGGTGTTCAGTTGGATTAAGCAGATTCCAGCTAAGAGGCTACAAGAATCTGCTCATTCCGGGGTTGAGAAGCTAGGCCCCAGTGGCGTGGTTTCACGAGTGGGATCTTCAGTTCGTGGGTTGTACAGTTCTGTGGGAAAAGCAGAGTTTCCCCAGCTGTGTAGCATGCTCACTCACCACCTCCCTTGGCTTGGGGGAGAGGGTTCCCCTTCCCCATGTGGCTTTCAGGTGGGCCACCACACTACACTGCTCTTCCATCTCTCCATGGGTCACACCAGCCTTCTAGTCAATTTTGATGAGAGAACCTGGATACTTTGGTTACCATTGAAAGATTCACATGCTTAGGGTGGTTTGTTGTTGTTGTTGTTTTGTTTGTTTGTTTGTTTTTTGATGGCAGCCTCCAAAACCAGCTGCTTCTAGTCAGCCTTCTTGGCGCCACTCCCAATATGCTTTGTTTTTAATCAGAGATAAAGGAATAAAATGCTCATAGTGGAAGGCAAATTGAAGAGAGTTAATTTTTATCCTGAGAATACTTTTACATAACTCCCATTTAAAAAATTTACAAGTTTTATTTTATATTGCCTTCCAAGCACAAAGGTAGATGACTTATTTGAAAAGTTTCTAATAATTTTTCATTCAACACGAAATAGAAACCTAAATGACAGAATTAGCAAAGCATGCTTTAATTTGGGGTTTTGTTTTTGTTTTGTTTTGTTTTCAGGAAATTTTCCCACCTGTTTTGGTGGCTGTCTCAGAGCAAGTCTGTGATGAAATCTTTCCAGACTGAGGTATCTCCATGTAGTTTATCAACCCTGAGCACCAAATTTTAGCAGAAATACAAGTGCCTTTTGCAGCACTGACTTCTTCATCAAACACGGGAGTCACTTATTGTAAAATCAATTTCAACTCCTAATTTAAATTACTCTGTGCCAACCAATACAAACCTGACATTCTTGGTCCCAAAATTCAGTTTTAAGCTCTAGGCAAAACTTCTTGTGCTTAATTACAGTAGAATTAGATTGACAAAGAAAATTATACCTCTTTCCTTCTATGTTTCTACTGTTTTATAAATTGAAATTGCTCTTTCCCATCTTGCAAGATGGCGGGTGAAAAAGTTGAGAAGCCAGATACTAAAGAGAAGAAACCCGAAGCCAAGAAGGCTGATGCTGGTGGCAAGGTGAAAAAGGGTAACCTCAAGGCTAAGAAGCCCAAGAAGGGGAAGCCCCATTGCAGCCGCAACCCTGTCCTTGTCAGAGGAATTGGCAGGTATTCCCGATCTGCCATGTATTCCAGAAAGGCCATGTACAAGAGGAAGTACTCAGCCGCTAAATCCAAGGTTGAAAAGAAAAAGAAGGAGAAGGTTCTTGCAACTCTTACAAAACCAGTTGGTGGTGACAAGAACGGCGGTACCCGGGTGGTTAAACTTTGCAAAATGCCTAGATATTATCCTACTGAAGATGTGCCTCGAAAGCTGTTGAGCCATGGCAAAAAACCCTTCAGTCAGCACGTGAGAAAACTGCGAGCCAGCATTACCCCCGGGACCATTCTGATCATCCTCACTGGACGCCACAGGGGCAAGAGGGTGGTTTTCCTGAAGCAGCTGGCTAGTGGCTTGTTACTTGTGACTGGACCTCTGGTCCTCAATCGAGTTCCTCTACGAAGAACACACCAGAAATTTGTCATTGCCACCTCAACCAAAATCGATATCAGCAGTGTCAAAATCCCAAAACATCTTACCGATGCTTACTTCAAGAAGAAGAAGCTGCGGAAGCCCAGACACCAGGAAGGTGAGATCTTCGACACAGAAAAAGAGAAATACGAGATTACAGAGCAGCGCAAGATTGATCAGAAAGCTGTGGACTCACAAATTCTACCAAAAATCAAAGCTGTTCCTCAGCTCCAGGGCTACCTGCGATCTGTGTTTGCCCTGACGAATGGAATTTATCCTCACAAATTGGTGTTCTAAATGTCTTAAGAACCTCATTAAATAGCTAAGTACAAAAAAAAAAAAAAAAAAAAAAAAAAAAAAAAAAAAAATAAATTGAAATTACAGTTCATGTTGCAATTTGTTCTGAAAATATTTGTTGAAAATTAAATTCATGATGATTTGACACTTATGCTTGCTAGCTTTCAAGATTGCCAAAACCTTAAAACAACAGTGGTTTTGTGTTTTGTGTTCGTATGTGTGTTGTTTTTTGTTGTTGTTGTTTTTCTTTGCTATGATTTAGAATTAGAGCTTGGCACCATCATCAATATTTTCCATCTCTAATTGAAAACAAAATTTTTCACAAATTCTCATTGGGTTTCATTTACACTACTTAGTGAACTAAATATGCTAAAAGAAAAACTGGTATGTTTATACTTATCAAATATATTGCCTTTATTGACTTATGTTTTCTGAAAGTAAATAGTTCTTTCTGCTTACACGTTTCAACAATTAAGAATAATTCAACCATAGTAAAATTTAATTTATAAAATGACAAAATATACAATTTTTAACTTAAGATATTCTATTTGGCCACACTTTTTAATGTTCAGCATACTTTGGTTTACAATGATAATTGGAAAAAATAGTCGGGAGAGATCGTTCCAAGACAGCCAAATAGGAACAGCTCCAGTCTGCCGTCCCAGCGTGATCAACACAGAAGATGGTTGATTTTTGCATTTCCAACTGAGGTACCTGGTTCATCTTACTGGGACTGGTTGGGCAGTGGTGCAGCACACAAAAGATGAGCCAAAACAGGGCGGGCCATCGCCTCACCCGGGAAGCACAAGGGGTCGGGGGATTTCCCTTTCCTAGTCAAGAGAAGCTGTTACAGCTGGTACCTGGAAAATCGGGACACTCTCACCCTAATACTGCACTTTTCCCAGTCTTAGCAAATGGCACACCAGGAGATGATATCCTGCGCCTCGCTCGGCGGGTCCCACGTCCACAAAGCCTTGCTCACTGCTGGCACAGCAGTCCAACATCAAACTGTGAGGCAGCAGCCTGGGCTGGGGGACAGGCAACCACCATTGCTGAGGATTGATTAGCTAAACAATGCAACTTGGAAGCTCAAACTGGGTGGAGCCCACCACAGCTCGAGGAGCCTGCCTCTGTAGACTCCAATTCTGGGGGCAGGGCATAGCTGATAAAAAGGCAGCAGAAATCTCTGCAGACTTAAATGTCCCTGTCTGACAATTCTGAAGAGAACAATCATTCCCCCAGCCTGGAGTTTGAGCTCTGAGAACAGACAGACTGTCTCCTCAAGTGTGTCCCTAACCCCCATGTAGCCTAACTGGGAGATATCTGCCAGTAGGGGCTGACTGACACCTTATACAGCCAGGTGCCCCTCTGAGACAAAGTTTCCAGAGGAAGTATCAGGCAGCAATATTTGCTGTTCTGCAGCCTCCGCTAGTGATACCCAGGCAAAGAGGGTCTGGAGTGGACCTCCAGCAAACTCCAACAGACCTGCACCTGAGGGTCCTGACTGTTAGAAGGAAAACTAACAAACAGAAAGAATAGCATCAACATCAACAAAAAGGACATCCACACCAAAACCCCATCTGAGGTCACCATCATCAAAAACCAAAGGTAGATAAAACCACAAAGATGGGGAGAAACCGGAGCAGAAAAGCTGAAAATTCTAAAATCAAGAGCACCTCTACTCCTCCAAAGGACTGTAGCTCCTCCCCAGCAATGGAACAAAGCTGGATGGAGAATGACTTTGACGAGTTGACAGAAGTAGGCTTCAGAAGGTCGGTAATAACAAACTTCCCCAAGCTAAAGGAGGATGTTCTAACCCATTGCAAGGAAGCTAAAAACCTTGAAAAACTGTTAGACAAATGGATGACTAGAAAAAACAGCATAGACAAGACCTTAAATGACCTGATGGAGCTGAAAACCATGGCATGAGAACTTTGTGATGCATGCACAAGCTTCACTAACCAATTTGATCAAGTGGAAGAAAGGGTACCAGTGATTGAAGATCAAATGAATGAAATGAAGTGAGAAGAGAAGTTTAGAGAAAAAAGAGTAAAAAGAAATGAACAAAACCTCCAAGAAATATGGGACTATGGGAAAAGACCAAATCTACGTTTGACTGGTGTACCTAAAAGTGACAGGGAGAATGGAACCAAGTTGAAAAATACTCTTCAGGATATTATCCAGGAGAATATCCCCAACCTAAAAAGGCAGGTCAACATTCAAATTCAGGAAATACAGAGAACACAACAAAGATACTCCTCGAGAAGAGCAACCACAAGACACATAATAGTCAGATTCACCAAGGTTGAAATGAAGGAAAACAAGTTAAGGGCAGCCAGAGAGAAAGGTGGGGTTACCCACAAAGAGAAGCCCATCAGACTAACAGCAGATCTCTCGGCAGAAACTCTACAAGCCGGAAGAGACTGGGGGCCAATATTCAACATTCTTAAAGAAAAGATTTTTCAATCCATAATATCATATCCAGCCAAACTAAGCTTCATAAGTGAAGGAGAAATAAAATCCTTTACAGACAAGCAAATGCTGAGAGATTCTGTCACCACCAGGCCTGCCTTACAAGACCTCCTGAAGGAAGCACTAAGTATGGAAAGGAACAACCAGTACCAGCCACTGCAAAAACATGCCATATTGTAAAGACAATCAATACCAGGAAGAAACTGCATCAACTAATGAACAAAATAACCAGCTAAACATAATGACAGAATCAAATTCACACATAACAATATTAACCTTAAAAGTAAATGGGCTAAATGCACCAATTAAAAGACACAGAGTGGCAAATTGGATAAAGAATCCAGACCCACCTGGGTGCTGTATTCAGGAGACCCATCTCACATGCAGAGACACCCATAGGCTCAAAAAAAAAAGGGTGGAGGAAGATCTACCAAGCAAATGGAAAACAACAAAAAAAGCAGGGGTTGCAATCCTAGTCTCTCATAAAACAGACTTTCAACCAACAAAGATCGAAAGAGACAAAGAAGGCCATTACTTAATAATAAAGGGATCAATGAAACAAGAAGAGTTAAATATCCTAAATATATATGCACTCAACACAGGAGCACTCAGATTCATAAGGCAAGTCCTTAGAGATCTACAAAGAGACTTACACTCCCACACAATAATAATGGGAGATTTTAACACCCCACTGTCAATATTAGACAGATTAACGAGACAGAAAGTGAATATGGATATCCAGGACTTGAGCTCAGCTCTGCACCAAGCAGACCTAATAGACATCTACAGAACTCTCCACCCCAAATCAACAGAATATACATTCATCTCAGCACCACATCGCACTTATTCCAAAATTGACCACATAGTTGGAAGTAAAGCATTCCTCAGCAAATGTAAAAGAACAGAAATCACAACAAACTGTCTTTCAGACCACAGTGCAATCAAATTAGAACTCAGGATTAAGAAACTCACTCAAAACTACACAACCAAATGGAAACTGAACAACCTGCTCCTGAATGAGTACTGGGTAAATAACGAAATGAAGGCAGAAAGAAAGATGTTCTTTGAAACCAATGAGAACAAAGACAAAACATATCAGAATCTCTGAGACACATTTAAAGCAGTGTGTAGAGGGAAATTATTAGCACTAAATGTCCACAAGAGAAAATAAGAAAGATCTAAAATGGACACCCTAACATCACAGTTAAAAGGACTAGAGAAGCCAGAGCAAACAAACTCAAAAGCTAGCAGAACGCAAGAAATAACTAAGATCAGAGCAGAACTGAAGGAGATAGAGACACAAAAAGCCCTTCAAAAAGTCAATGAATCCAGGAGCTGGCTTTTTGAAAAGATCAACACAATTGATAGCCTGCTAGCAATATTAATAAAGCAGAAAAGAGAAAAGAATCAAATAGATGCAATAAAAAATGATAAAGGGGATATCACCACCAATCCCACAGAAAATACAAACTACCATCAGAAAATACTACAAACACCTCTATGCAAATAAACTAGAAAATCTAGAAGAAATGGATAATTTCCTGGACACTTACACTCTCCCGAGACTAAACCAGGAAGAAGCTGAATCCCTGAATAGACCAATAACAGGCTCTGACATTGAGGCAATAATTAAGAGCCTACCAATCAAAAAAAGTCCAGGACCAGATGGATTCACAGCCGAATTGTACCAGAGGTACAAGGAGGAGCTGGTACCATTCCTTCTGAAACTATTCGAATCAATAGAAAAGGAAGAAATCCTCCCTAACTCATTTGATGAGGCCAGCATCATCCTGATACCAAAGCCTGGCAGAGACACAACAAAAAAAAGAGAATTTTAGACCAATATCCCTGATGAACACTGATGCAAAAATCTTCAATAAAATACTGGCAAACCAAATCCAGCAGCACATCAAAAAGCTTATCCACCATGATCAAGTTGGCTTCATTCCTGGGATGCAAGGCTGATTCAACATAAGCAAATCAATAAATGTAATCCATCACGTAAACAGAACCAAAGACAAAAACCTCATGATTATCTCAATAGATGCAGGAAAGGCCATCAACAATATTCAACAGCCCTTCATGCTAAAAACTCTCAATAAACTAGGTATTGATGAGACGTATCTCAAAATAATAAGAGCTATTTGTGGCAAACCCACAGCCAATATCATATTGAATGAGCAAAACCTGGAAGCATTCCCTTTAAAAACGGGCATAAGACAGGGATGCCCTCTCTCACCACTCCTATTCAACATAGTGTTGGAAGTTCTGGCCAGGGCAATCAGCCAGGAGAAAGAAATAAAGGGTATTCAATTAGGAAAAGAGGAAGTCAAATTGTCCCTGTTTGCAGACGACATGATAGTATATTTAGAAAACCCCATTGTCTCAGCCCAAAATCTCCTTAAGCTGATAAGCAACTTCAGCAAAGTCTCAGAATACAAAATCAATGAGCAAAAATCACAAGCATTCCTATACACCAATAACAGACAAACGGAGAACCAAATCATGAGTGAACTCCCATTCACAATTGCTACTAAGAGAATAAAATATCTAGGAACCCAACTTACAAGGGATGTGAAGGACCTCTTCAGGGAGAACTACAAACCACTGCTCAACGAAATAAAGAAGGACACAAACAAATGAAAGAATATTCCATGCTCATGGATAGGAAGAATCAATATAGTGAAAATGGCCATACTGCAAAAGGTAATTTATAGATTCAATGCCATCCCCATCAAGCTACCAAGGACTGTCTTCACAAAATTGGAAAAAACTACTTTAAATTTTATATGGAACCAAAAAAGAGCCGGCATTGCCAAGACTATTCTAAGCGAAAAGAACAAAGCTGGAGGCATCACGCTACATGACTTCAAACTATACTACAAGGCTACAGTAACCAAAACAGCATGGTACTGGTACCAAATCAGAGATATAGACCAATGGAACAGAACAGAGGCCTCAGAAATACCACCACACATCTGCAACCATCTGATCTTTGACAAACCTGACAAAAACAAGAAATGGGGAAAGGATTCCCTATTTAATAAATGGTGCTGGAAAACTGGCTAACTATATGTAGAAAGCTGAAACTGGATCTCTTCCTTACACTTTACACAAAAATTCATTCAAGATGGATTAAAGACTTAAATGTTAGACCTAAAACTATAAAAACCCTAGAAGAAAACCTAGGCAATACCATTCAGGACATAGGCATGGGCAAGGACTTCATGACTAAAACACCAAAAGCAATGACAACAAAAGCCAAAATTGACAAATGGAATCTAATTAAAGAGCTTCTGCACAGCAAAAGAAACTACTATCAGAGTGAACAGACAACCTACAGAATAGGAGAAAATTTTTTTCAATCAACCCATCTGACAAAGGGCTAATATCCAGAACCTATAAAGAACTCAATCAAATTTACAAGAAAAAAACAAACAACCCCATCAAAAAGTGGGCAAAGGATATGAACAGACACTTCTCAAAAGAAGACATTTATGCAGCCAACAGACACATGAAAAAATGCTCATCATCACTGGCCATCAGAGAAATGCAAATTAAAACCACAATGAGATACCATCTCACACCAGTTAGAATGGCAATCATTAAAAAATCAGGAAACAACAGGTGCCGGAGAGGATGTGGAGAAATAGGAACACTTTTACACTGTTGGTGGGACTGTAAACTAGTTCAACCATTGTGGAAGACTGTGTGGCAATTCCTCAAGGATCTAGAACTAGAAATACCATTTGACCCAGCCATCCCATTACTGGGGATATACCCAAAGTCATGCTGCTATAAAGACACATGCACACGTATGTTTATTGCAGCACTATTCACAATAGCAAAGACTTGGAATCAACCCAAATGTCCATCAGTGACAGACTGGATTAAGAAAATGTGGCACATATACACCATGGAATACTGTGCAGCTATAAAAAAGGATGAGTTCATGTTCTTTGTAGGGACATGGATGCAGCTAGAAACCATCATTCTCAGCAAACTATCGCAAGAACAGAAAACGAAATACCGCATGTTCTCACTCATAGGTGGGAATTGAACAATGAGATCACTTGGACACAGGAAGGGGATCATCACACACCAGGTCCTATTGTGGGGTGGGGGGAGAAGAATAGCTTTAGGAGATATACCTAATGTAAATGATGAGTTAATGGGTGCAGCACACCCATTACATATACATATGTAACAAATACAATTTGACTTCTTCTTTTCCTAACTGAATACCCTTGATTTCTTTCTCTTGTCTGATTGCCCTAGACAGACTGGATTAAGAAAATGTGGCACATATACACCATGGAATACTATGCAGCCATCAAAAAGGATGAGTTTGTGTCCTTTGTAGGGACATGGATGCAGCTGGAAACCATCATTCTTAGCAAACTATCACAAGAACAGAAAACCAAACACCGCATGTTCTCACTCATAGGTGCGAACTGAACAATGAGATCACTTGGACTCGGGAAGGGGAACATCACACACTGGGGCCTATCATGGGGAGGGGGGAGGGGGGAGGGATTGCATTGGGAGTTATACCTGATGTAAATGACGAGTTGATGGGTGCTGATGAGTTGATGGGTGCAGCACAGCAACATGGCACAAGTATACATATGTAACAAACCTGCACATTGTGCATATGTACCCTAGAACTTAAAGTATAATAAAATAAAAAGAAAAGAAAAGAAACCAGCACGGCTCCCACTGCGGCACAAAAAAAAAAAAAAAAAAAAAACTGAGCAATCATTTGGGCAGACACTGAGCTAGCTGTAGGAGTTTTTTTTTCATGCCCCAGTGGCACCTGGAATGCCAGTGAGAGAGAACTCTTCACTCCCCAGGAAAGGATCCTGAAGTCAGGGAGCCAAGTGGTCTAGCTCAGTGGATCCCACCCCCATGGAACCCAGCAAGCTAAGATCCACTGGCTTGAAATTCTTGCTGCCAGCACAGCAGTCTGAAGTCAAACTGGGACACTCAAGCTTGGTGGGGGGAGAAGCTTCCACCATTAGTGAGGATCGAGTAGGATGTTTTCCCCTCACAGTGTAAACAAAGCCGCTGGGAAGTTCGAACTGGGCAAAGTCCATCACAGCTCTGCAAAGCCGTTGTAGCCAGACTACCTAACTAGATTCCTCCTGTCTGGGCAGGGCATCTCTGAAAGAAAAACAACAGCCCCAGTCAGGGGCTTATACATAAAACTCCAATCTCCCTGGGACAGAGCATCTGGGGGAAGAGGCAGCTGTGGGCACAGCTTCAGCAGACTTAAACATTCCTGCCTGCAGGCTCTGAAGAGAGCAGTAGATCTCCCAGCACAGTGCTAGAGCTCTGCTAAGGGACAGACTGCCTCCTTAAGTGGGTCCCTGACCCCCGTGCCTCCTGACTGGGAGACACCTCCCAGCAGGGGTTGACAGACACCTCAAACAGGAGAGCTCCGACTGGCATCTGGCAGGTGCCCCTCTGGGATGAAGCTTCCAGAGGAGGAAACAGGCAGCAATCTTTTCTGTTCTGCAGCCTCCACTGGTGATACCCAGGAAAACAGGGTCTGGAGTGGACTTCCAGCAAACTCCAGCAGATCTGCAGTAGAGGGGCCTGACCCTTAGGAAAAAAAAAAAAAAAAAAAAACTAACAGAAAGAAACAAATAGCATCAACCTCAACAAAAAAAATTTCCACACAGAAACACCATCCGAAGGTTACCAACATCAAAGACCAAAGGTAGATAAATCCACAAAGATGAGGAAAAACCAGCACCAAAAAGCTGGAAATTCCAGAAACCAGAATGCCTCTTCTCCTCCAAAGGATCACAGCTCCTTGCCAGCAAGGGAACAAAACTGGACGGAGAATGAGTTTGACAAGTTGACAGAAGTAGGCTTCAGAAGGTGGGTAATAACAAACTCCTCTGAGCTAAAGGAGCATGTTCTAACTCAATGCAAGAAAGCTAAGAACCTTGAAAAATGGGCCGGGCGCGGTGGCTCACGCCTGTAATCCCAGCACTTTGGGAGGCCGAGACAGGCAGATCACGAGGTCAGGAGATCGAGACCATCCTGGCTAGCACGGTGAAACCCCATCTCTACTAAAAAATACAAAAAACTAGCCGGGCGAGGTGGCGGGCGCCTGTAGTCCCAGCTACTCGGGAGGCTGAGGCAGGAGAATGGCATAAACCTGGGAGGCGGAGCTTGCAGTGAGCTGAGATCCGGCCACTGCACTCCAGCCTGGGCGACAGAGCGAGACTCCGTCTCAAAAAAAAAAAAAAAAAAAGAACCTTGAAAAATGGTTAGAGGAATTGCTAACTAGAATAACCAGTTTAGAGAAGAACATAAATGATCTGATGGAGCTGAAAAACACAGCACGAGCACTTCGTGAAGAATACACAGGTATCAAGAGCCAAATAGATCAAGTGGAAGAAAGGATATTAGAGATTGAAGATCAACTTAATGAAATCAAGCATGAAGAAAAGATCAGAGAAAAAAGAAGGAAAACGAATGAACAAGGCCTCCAAGAAATAGAGGACTATGTGAAAAGACCAAACCTACGTTCCATTGGTGTACCTGAAAGTAATGGTGAGAATGAAACCAAGTTGGAAAATACTCTTCAGGATATTATCCAGGAGAACATCCCCAACCTAGAAAAACAGACCAACATTCAAACTCAGGAAATACAGAGAACACCACAAAGATACTCCTCAAGAAGAGCAAACCCAAGACACATAATCATCAGATTCAACAAGATTGACATAAAGGCAAAAAAATATTAAGGACAGCCAGAGAGAAAGGTCAGGTTACCCACAAAGAAAGTCCATCAGACTAACAGCAAATCTCTCTGCAGAAACCCTACAAGCCAGAAGAGAGTGAGGGCCAATAGTCCACATTCTTAAAGGAATGATTTTTCAACCCAGAATTTCATATTCAGCCAAACTAAGCTTCATAAGTAAAGCAGAAATAAAATCCTTTACAGACAAGCAAATGCTGAGAGATTTTGTCACCACCAGGCCTGCCTTGCAAGACCTCCTGAAAAAAGCACTAAACATGGAAAGGAACAACCGGTACCAGCCACTGTGAAAACATGCCAAATTGTAAAGACCATCAATGCTAGGAAGAAACTGCATCAACTAATGGGCAAAATAACCAGCTAACATCATAATGACAGGATCAAATTCACACATAACAATATTAACCTTAAATGTAAATGGGCTAAATGTGCCAATTAAAAGGCACAGACTGGAAAATTGGATAAAGAGTCAAGACCCATCAGTGTGCTGTATTCAGGAGACCCATCTCATCTGCAAAGACACACATAGGCTCAAAATAAAGGGATGGAGGAATATTTACCAAGCAAATGGAAAGCAAAAATTGCAGGGGTTGTAATCCCAGTCTCTGATAAAACAGACTTTAAACCAACCAAGATCAAAAAAGACAAAGAAGGGCATTACATAATGGTAAAGAGATCAATGCAACAAGTGGAGGTAATTATCCTAAGCATATATGCACCCAATAAAGAAGCATCCAGATTCATAAAACTAGTTCTTAGAGACCTATAAAGAAACTTAGACTCCCACACAATAATAATGGGAGACTTTAACACCCCACTATCAATATTAGACAGATCAATGAGACAGAAAATTAACAAGGATATACGGGACTTTAACTCAGCTCTGGATCAGGTGGACCTAATAGACATCTACAGAACTCTCCACCTGACATCAACAGAATATACATTCTTTTCAGCACCACATCGCACTTATTCTAAAATTAACCACATAATTGGAAATTATCGCAAATGCAAAAGAATGGAAATCATAACAAACAGTCTCTCAGACCACAGTGCAATCTAATTAGAACTCAGAATAAAGAAACTCACTCAAAACCACGCAACTACATGGAAACTAAACGACCTTATCCTAAATGACTACTGGGTAAATATTGAAATTAAGTCAGAAATAAATAAGTTATTTGAAACCAATGAGAATAAACACACAATGTAACAGAATCTTTGAGACACAGCTAAAGCAGTGTTTAGAGGGAAATTTATGGCACTTAATGCCCAAAGGAGAAAGCGGGAAAGATCTAAAATCAACATCCCAACATCACAATTAAAAGAACTAAAGGAGCAAGAGCAAATTCAAAAGCTAGTAGATGACAAGAAATAACTAAGATCAGAGCAGAACTGAAGGAGATAGAGACACGAAAAACCCTTCAAAAAATCAATAAATCCAGGAGTTGGTTTTTTTAAAGGACTAACAAAATAGATAGATTGCTATCCAGACTAATAAAAAAGAAAAGAGAAAAGAACCAAATAGACACAATAAAAATGATAGAGGGGATATCACCACTGATCCCACAGAAATACAAACTACCATCAGAGAATGCTATAAACATCTCTATGCAAATAAACAAGAAAATCTAGAAGAAAGGGATAAATTGCTGCACACATACACTCTCCCAAGTCTAATCCAGAAGGAAGTCAAATCCCTGAATAGACCAATAACAAGTTCTAAAATTGAGGCAGTAATTAATAGGCTACCAACCAAAAAAAGCCCAGGACCAGATGGATTCAGAGTCTAATTCTACCAGAGGTACAAAGAGGAGCTGGTACCATTCCTTCTGAAACTATTCCAAACAATAGCAAAAGAGGGAATTCTCCCTAACTCATTTTACGAGGCCAGCAACATCCTGATACCAAAACCTGGCAGAGACAAATCAACAGAAGAAAACTTCAGGCCAGTATCTCTGATGAACATCGATGTGAAGTCCTTAATAAAATGCTGGCAAATCTAATCCAGCAGCAGATCAAAAATCTTATCCACCATGATCAAATCAGCTTCATCCCTGGGATGCAAGGCCGGTTCAATATATGCAAATCAATAAGTGTAATTCATCACATAAACAGAACCAATGACAAAAACCACAAGATTATCTCAATAGATGCAGAAGAGTCCTTCAATAAAATTCAACACCCCTTCATGCTAAAAATTCTCAATAAACTAGGTATTTATGGAACGTATCTCAATAAGAGCTATTTATGACAAACCCACAGCCAATATCATACTGAATGGGCAAAAGCTGTAAGTATTACCTTTGAAAACTGGCAAAAGACAAAGATGCCCTCTCTCACCACTCCTATTCAACACAGTATTGCAAGTTCTGGCCAGGGCAATCAGGCAAAAGAAAGAAATAAAGGGTATTCGAATAGGTATTTAAAAGAAGACATTTATGTGGCCAAAAAACATAAGAAAAAAGTTCATCATCACTGGTCATTAGAGAAATGCAAATCAAAACCACAATGAGATAGCATCTCATGCCAGTTAGAATGGTGAGCATTAAAAAGTCAGGAAACAACAGGTGCTGGAGAGGATGTGGGGAAATAGGAATGTTTTTACATTGTTGGTGGGAGTGTAAATTAGTTCAACCACTGTGGAAGACAGTGTGGCGATTCCTCAAGGATCTAGAACAGAAATACCATCTGATCCAGCATTCCCATTACTGGGTATATACCCAGAGGATTATAAATCATTCTACTATAAAGACATGTGCACATGTATGTTTATTGCAGCACTATTCACAATAGCAAAGACTTGGAACCAATCTAAATGTCCATCAATAATAGACTGAATGAAGAAAATGTGGCACATATACAGCATGGAATACTATGCAGCCATAAAAAAAAAGATGAGTTCATATCCTTTGCAGGGACATAGATGAAGCCAGAAACCATCATTTTCAGCAAACTAACACAGGAACAGAAAATCAAACACCGCATGTTTTCACTCATAAATGGGAGTTGAACAATGAGAACACACAGACACAAGGAGGGGAACATCACACCCTGGAGCCTGTCAGGGGGTGGGGGACTAGGGGAGGGATAACATTAGGAGAAATATCTAATGTAGATGACAGGTTGATGGGTACAGCAAACCACCATGGCACATGTATACCTAAGTAACAAACCTACAGGTTCTCCATATGTATCCCAGAACTTAAAGTATAATAAAAAAATCAATCTTTAAGTATGCCTGCTTTATTGAGATTTGGAATCATGTTTATATCTCAAATGATGTGTTATTTCTCTGCATATTTCATTGAAATGCAATATAGCACAAGATATGCTTGTGTCTCTTCTATGGTAACATTGCCTGATTTATGGAAGTCTGCCAAAAATATTTAAATTCTATATGGCACTTTTAAAAATTACACTCAATGCCTTTCCAAATTTATTATATACAGAAAATATTAACCAGAACCCCAAGTTTTGTTGAAGTTTTGTTTTCATTCATATAATAGTAGCATACTAAATCTCTAGTTTAAAAAATATTCTTTATAACTGCCTATAGGAACTTCAAAATACTTGTGATGGTGTACTTTTTATATTTTACTCCCCACTATTACCTCTTGTGTCTATTTTTTAGGGAAACATCTTAATATTTATTCTTTACAATTCTCAACCTAATTATGTATATTATTTTCCTTGGAATACATTTTTATCAACCTACCTAATCCATGGCTTTAAATTCAGAGAATGGCACACTGAAAAATAGTCAATATGTGACTTTTCTCTTCAAGAGGCAGTTTTTCTTTCTTCAAGATTCTGAAAACTTTATTAGTCAAGCCATAATCATTCAAACATTATGAATAACTATTTCTAAAGCTAAGTAGTTTTGAAAAATTTTGGAGTCAAAAATATATATGTGTGTGTGTGTGTGTGTATATATACACATATATATGTATATATGCATATATACATATATATATATGCATAGTGTGTGTGTATATATCTGCCCTGCGTCTGGCTTGGTATTATGTCATGGATCTTCCACATTCTACCAGGACTCACAGATATTGGCAGGGGCTGTGTAGAGTTTTCACATAATAACTTCATACCCTCAGAGGTGCTTTTTTAAAGTAAAGAACCATTAAAAGAAGACCGTTATTAACAGGCCTTTAATTTTATGAAAGGAAATTTTAAAGTTAAGGACTATAGTCCTTGCTCTTTATGACACCACAGACGGTTGAAGCTTTATCAAATTCTCACTTGCATCCCCTGGCTTCAGTATGTAAAAGATTATTCTGTCTTATATTTCTATATATTTTCATTTATTTCACATTATATAGTCCACATATTTATATGCTTGTTTTCTATTGCAAATTCTATGGATATATTATATGCATACTTCATATGTGTATATATCCTAACCTAATTGAACATTTATAGCAAGAGGGCTTTGAGGTTTGCTAATATAAATACATATTTCACAGCTCATTTCAAGTCCCATTTGTATAATTTCAAGCCACATTGATCTCTCACTTTCCTGACATATTCTGGAACCTACTGTCTGTATCACATATGTTAATATTTTATTATATTCAATTTAGCTTTTTGTTTTATGTTGTGACCCCCATTTAACAAATAGGTGTGTGTTAAAAGCATGTAGGTTTATTAATAAAGACCCCCTTTTATGCATTTTGTCAAAAAAGTTATAAAATGGTCATTAGAGTTCCCAGAAAAATTATTTTACACATCTAACTGAAATGCTATATAACTGAGATGACAAATACTAAGAACATTATATTCTTACAGTGTTAATTAAAACAGAAACCACAAAGAACATTAAAGTCCTTTTTATGGGTTGATTCCAAGTCTTTGCTATTGTGAATAGTGCCACAATAAACATACGTGTGCATGTGTCTTTATAGCAGCATGATTTATAATCCTTTGGGTATATCCCCAGTAATGGGATGGCTGGGTCATATGGTACATCTAGTTCTAGATCCTTGAGGAATCGCCATACTGTTTTCCATAATGGTTGAACTAGTTTACAATCCAAATGTCCATCAGTGACAGATTGGATTAAGAAAATGTGGCACATATACACCATGGAATACTATGCAGCCATAAAAAAGGATGAGTTTGTGTCCTTCGTAGGGACATGGATGCAGCTGGAAACCATCATTCTTAGCAAACTATCACAAGAACAGAAAACCAAACACCGCATGTTCTCACTCAGGTGCGAACTGAACAATGAGATCACTTGGACTCGGGAAGGGGAACATCACACACTGGGGCCTATCATGGGGAGGGGGGAGGGGGGAGGGATTGCATTGGGAGTTATACCTGATGTAAATGACGAGTTGATGGGTGCTGACGAGTTGATGGGTGCAGCACAGCAACATGGCACAAGTATACATATGTAACAAACCTGCACGTTATGCACATGTACCCTAGAACTTAAAGTATAATAATAATAAAAAATAAAAATAAAATTTAAAAAAAGTCCTTTTTATGAAAAATTGAATGCTGGTGTTTAAGAGAAAATGAACTAAAATTAAAGGACATGTAAAAGTAGTAGTTGGCAACATGGGAATTGTTAAGAAACTTCTGGGCAAGCAGATAATGGCATTTATTGGCCATATATAATTTCACTTCTAAATCTAACACTTTATTTTAGACTTAATACCAGCACTACCTTTTACTGATGAATGATGTCAAAGGTTTTTTTCTCTCCTGAGGTTCACAGATTAGACAGAAATGTGGGAATTATGCAAGCGTTGAAAGACCAAACAATTAAGATGGTATGTAAGAAAAATCTTGTCGGTGGTAGAATTAACTAAGCAATAAAAATAAATACAGAAAACAACAGGGTAGAGAGTGAATTAGGTTAGGGGATGAATTGGAAAAAAAAAAATCTGAAGTCAATTCTTTGTTTTGGCCACCAGATGATAATATCAGGCCCAAGAGTTAGGGTGGATGACTATGTGCAGGGCACAAGTCAGAACTCGGGAAATACCTACATTGATCACCTTATTTGTTTTATTTCTAAACGCCCTTCCTTAGAAGAAAAACTTACCTTTGCAACTTCAGGGCAGGCAGGTGGATGGCAAAGGAAAGATACTGTACATTCCTCACAATCACAGAACAAGCAAATCACAAAATAGATGCTCAATATATAATAACATAATAAACATTTACAAAATAACTTCATATAGTGATAGTAAGGATTAAATGAGCTAATGCATGAATAATGCTTAGAACAGTACCTAGCATGTTGTAAGAGAGCAATATGTGTTATCTATTACTATTATTACTACTGCTACTATTTTAATTATTTGCTTTCTTTGATTAAAACTCCTGCAATACTCTCAGAAGTCATGTGTAAACAAAATAAGCATGCATCTATCCCTATGAGTTAAAAAGATGAAATTTGACTGCCCAACCTAATTAGAGGTTGTCTTATTGTAGATGTCCAGCTTTAACTGGCCTAGACAGTTTAAACTGGTGTCCTGGTATCTAGTCATCTAGACACCACTGTTGCAATACAGTATATCACTAATTATTCGCAAATGTTGACTCATCTCGAGAGATATACCAAATGGTCTTCTTGTCCTCAGTACTGGACACAACAAGTATGTCTGAATTTTACCTTCAGATATGAAGCTGTTTTGTGTTTCATCTTGTGGGGTTTTTTTCAGGGCAGAGGAGTTGATCTTTCTATGTCAATGCACCCATTTTATTTTATTTTAAGTTCTGGGGTACATGTACAGGATGTGCAGGTTTGTTACATAGGTAAACACGTACCATGGTGGTTTGCTGTACCTATCAACCCATCACCTAGGTATTAAGCACTGCAAGTATTAACTATTTTTCCTGATGCTCTCCACCCCACCCCACCCTCTCTCTCTCGACAGGCCCCAGTGTGTGTTGTTCCCCTCCCTGCGTCCATGTGTTCTCATTGTTCAGCTCCCACTTATAAATGAGAACATCCATGTTTGGTTTTCTGTTCCTGCGTTAGTTTGCTGAGGATAACGGCTTCTAGCTTCATCTGTGTCCCCACGAAGGACATGATCTCATTCCTTTTTATGGCTGCATAGTATTCCATGGAATGCACCCATTTTTATTTTATTTATTTATTTATTTATTTAAGACAGGGTCTCACTCTGTCACTCAGGCTGGAGTGCAGTGGTGTGATCTCAGCTCACTGCAACCTCCATCCCCAGGGTTCAAGTGATCCTCCCACCTCAGCCTCCATAGTAGCTGGGACCACAGGCACACAGCACCACACCTGGCTAATTTTTCATATTTTTAGTAGAGACAGGGTCTCGCTATGTTACCCAGACTGGTCTCAAACTCCTGAGCTCAAGCAGCTCACCCACCTTGGCCTCCCACAGTGCTGGGATTACAAGCATGAGCCACTGTACCCAGCTAATGCACCCATTTTCAATGACTTTATTATGTTAAATTTTACTTGGGTGGGGGATTATCTGGTCTTATTAATGGATATTAAGTTTCATCTAAATGTCCATTGATCCAATTGTACTCTTCTCCTTGAGCACCTTGAGATCCCCATAATTAGTGAGTCCAAATATTATTCAGAACGATAATAATTTTTCATAGAATAATAGAAAAGGAAGTCGTTAAAAAATTATTTCTAGATTATGTTGGTTCAAGTTAACCCTGGGGAGACCCATACCATCAAGTCTGATGATGAGAATATTCAGAATATTCAAGGTCAGTTAAAGCGTAATTAGGCATGTGTTACTTGATATCAAATAGAGTGAAATTAAATATTAATGTGAAATGACTTTACTGTAGCCCACTTACTGTTTGAGACAGATTAAATGCTCCTAAATATAATCCTCATAGGAGGTTAGTATCAATAGAATAACCCGGGCTAATCATGCTAATCTTACTAGAGACCTACAAAAGTAAAGTACTTTTAAAAACTGAAGGAGATTAATTCCAAAATTCTATTTGAAGTCCAGATTTTGGAGATATTGATAGCTGATTATAGTTGTAGACTATTCTCCTATAGGAGATGATTGCTAAGGCCTTCAGACAGCTCATTCATTCATACATTCAACAAGTATTTACTCAGTGTCTAGCATGTACCAGCCCTCTACTGGACACTTAGGATACAACAATGTGTAGAAGGGGTGATTATACAGACATACACTCACACACACACACACACACACACACATACTCTATAGATAGGTAGATAGCAAATATATAGCATGTAGACTTGCTTCAGTAGTAATATAAAATTCATAAATACTTGCTTCATATAAGCTTTATTATTATTTCAATGAGATGACTGTTTTACACCAATTATTTTGTATCCTAAAGTGATTTTGAGCTGTCTCAAGAATTTCTAAAAACATTATCACCTACCAATGGATTTCGTATTGCTGCTATACAAAATTTATCACGAATTCATATTTATTATTTTCCCATTATTCAAAGTAAATTACCATTCTAGGACTTGAAAGCCACATATATTTCTAGAACTAAGCATTAATTATAATAACTTCAGATAAACAAAAGAATTACAACATTAAAAGTCTCCATTCCGTGTTGTATTTTAGATACTATGCAATCATATGTTTAAGATACTAAAAATACGTAGTATGAAAGTAGGGCATCACGTGAGTATTATTGGGTCCTTCTTTATAACATACTGTTTTCTAAAAACCACTTTAGTATATTTGATGGAAAGCCTTAAATGAAAATTTAAGTTTTATTAGGCAATGTCACTGTAAGAAATATATGTTATGTTACAGAGTAAACTTTTTGTTATCCAATATATGACCATGATAGGTGAGAAACAATAGATAAGTAAAGGTACAATTATACCAGAAGGCTGGTATGATAGTTGATTTTCATTAGCAGTAGGAATTACCAATATTTTTTATAGTTTAAATTTAAACCATGCCTTAGTTATTCTCCCATTAGTTGTGATTAATTTTCATCAATTCATCTACACTCTGACTCATGCTTGTGAGTAAACAACACATATTTTCAAAATAGCTGACGATTATTAAAGCTTGGAGCTGGTTTTGATTGTACAAAGTTAACTGACTCCTGTAAAGGCCTTTGTTTAATGTTATTACAGTATTTATTAAAATAATTCTCTTTTAGGATCAACTGATGTTCCTCTGATGTCACCACCTGGTAAAATAGCTGACTATTATTAAAGCTTGGAGCTGGTTTTGACTGTACAAAGTTAACTGACTCCTGTAAAGGCCTTTGTTTAATGTTATTACAGTATTTATTAAAATAATTCTCTTTCAGGATCAGCTGATGTTCCTCTGATGTCACCACCTGGTACTTTGCCATCAATCTATCTCCCTCCTGGCTACATGTCTCAGGTATGCTCATGTGGTTTTTACTTGATGTTTAGCTCTATCATTTAACATTTTTCATTATGTCACTATATAAGATAACTTCTGGCATGTTATTTATTTATTTATTTTACTGTTATCATCATTGCTAAAAGCCATTGCATTTAACCAAACCAGTCCTCTTTTAGATTGCCTTATAAACGATGTTTAATTCGTCCAGTGAATTTGGATCTCTTAATATTCACTAATCTTCCTTTTTTTTTTTTTTTGGTTTTTCAGTATTTTCACCCATCTTATCTATCAAAATTGCTACACTAATGGCTTCTGATAATGTGTGTGCTTTAGTCCCTAAAATTACTTTGCATTTTCAGTTCAGAAGTATTTCATTCCCAGACTGCTAGGGGCACTTTTAAGAAATTCCATAAATATTTGCCAAGTGCCTAAAATGAGCAGGAAGCTATAACTCCTATAAAGATTAATAAGATATTCCATAGCCTAGGAAATTTTTATAATTGAAAATATGACTTTTTCTACTTCTTCATAGTGTTTACCTTAGTGGCTTATTTCGTTGTGTTTATTGCACAGCTGTGGATATGAATAACATGCTAAATAAATAAATTTAATGTGGTTTAATTCTTAATGGAATTATCTATTGGGCAATATCTAATGAAAATACAAATGCATAATCCTTTCACCCACCAATTCCACGTTAAGAAATTTATCCTACAGATATATTTTCACAAATTTGGAATGAAAAATATACAAGATTATTCATTACAATACTGTTTATAACCACAAAAGGCTGAAAACAGCCCACATGCTTGTCAATGGGTGACTGTATAGTACATCCACATAAGGGAGCACTCTTTGGCTATGCAAAAAATAATAATAATAATAGAGAAGCTCTATCTACTTTGATACAGAGAGTCCTTCAAGATTAACGCTGAGTTCAAGTTACAAAGTCGTACAATTCTACCTTTTATGTAATAAAAAATAAAGGAAAAATAAGAATATGCATTCTTATTTGCTTGTACAGGTATAAAGAAATTCTGGAAGGATTCATAAGAAACTAAGAACAGTAGTTATCTGTTGGGAAGGTATTGAACAGATAGGGTTACTTTTTTTTTTTTTTTTTAGACTGAGTCTCGTTCTGTCGCCCAGGCTGGAATGTAGTGGCATGATCTCGGCTCACTGCAAACTCCACCTCTCGGGTTCAAGCGATTCTCCTGCCTCAGCCTCCCGAGTAGCTGGGATTACAGGCGCCCGCCATGGCGTCCGCCACCACGCCCGGCTAATTATTGTTTTGTTTTGTTTTGTTTTTTTAGTAGAGAGGGGGTTTCACCGTGTTGGCCAGGTTGGTCTCAAACTCCTTACCTCAGGTGATCCGCCCACCTCGGCCTCCCAAAATGCTAGGATTACAGGCTTGAGCCATGGCACCCTGCTGGGAAACTTTTAATCATACGCTTCTTTATACTTTATGGTTTTGAACCATGTCAATATATTATCTATTGTCAAAAAATAACCTCTTTTCTGTAGCCCCAGCTATTCGGGAGGCTGAGGCAGGAGAATGGCGTGAACCCGGGAGGCGGAGCTTGCAGTGAACGGAGATCTCTCCACTGCACCCCAGCCAGGGCGACACAGCGAGACTCCGTCTCAAAAAAAATAAAATAAAATAAAATAGAATAAAATAAAATTTAAATTTAAAAATATAACCTCTTTAAAAGCAATACATGTGGGGAAAAAGAAGAATTACCTTGCCTCCTGCTTGACATTATAGTTTCACTTGAAAATTGTTTTTTGTTTCTAAATTAAAAGCATATAATATAAATACAAAGTTTAATAGAGCAAAATGCTGATTTTTATGGATTCTAATATTTTTATATTATTCTTTCTTCCATCTTAGGTAGTAGAAGAAAATGGGATTCGCAAAATTATCATTGTTCTCAGACAACTATCACACATCCATGCCTGCACCTATACAAGTAACACACTTTATAACACCATCCTCTCCTTTATATCCACAAGCCCCTCAGCTTATGTATCCCTCAGCTCAAGAGGAATTTCCACCACCTACATCCAAGAGTCTGTGCCATAGCAGCTGTGGCCGCCACCACCACCGCCACCACTCTCGCCACTACCAGCAACGTGTATATACCAAGAACATCATGGTAGTATATAATTTTCTTAAACAGGAAATATTTTGAGTGTGTTAAAATCAGCAACCTTGGATAATTATTAAAATGAAAAGAGGAAGATAGTAACACTTCCATAAATGATTGCATTTAATGCATTTATATTAGGATTGATGACAATCCCTAGGCAAAACGCTCGTGCATAAGCATTTTGTCTAAAGTTTACATCTTGGGCAAATGTTCTATAAATTCAAATTTTCCTTAAGTGTTTGCTGTACTTTGATGTAGTATGTAATTTGTGGTATTTATTTTTACTTACTGGATCTATAATATCAGATTGAACAATTATTAAAAATGTTTTGATTGTTAATGCCATATACTAAAAATACAAAATACACTAGAAGCTCAAATTTAGATTTAAGAACGTAAAATTTGGAAGTAAAGTTACTACCTAGGAAAACACTGTATTTACTCATGTTTCTCTATCTGTACCTATCAATGCATTATAAATGTGCGCATGCATACACACACATACCCCCCTAATGCCTGTATTAAAGCAAAGTAAAAATTTTTTAAAGCGAAGCATGGCTTATCAATGTTCTTTTGTTGACTAGATTTGAAAAAGAAAAAAGAAAAAAAAAGACCTTGCCAGGCATTGTGGCTCATGCCTGTAATCCCAGCATTTTGGGAAGTCAGGGCAGGAGGATCCCGTGAACCCAGGAGTTCAAGATTACAGTTAGCTATGACTGAGTCACTGCACTCCAGCCTGGATGACAGAGTGAGACCCTGTCTCTAAAAACAAAAGCTTTGAGATATGTAATTATTATAATTATTAAACAGTATTCCATTGTCTCTTTTAGAAACCTATTCCCATGGAATAGCAAATTATAACCAACTCAGTGAAAGAGCTGCTAAAATGGGAGAACATATGAAGAAAAAAACTAGACAAGTTGGTGGACAAAAGAATAGCTATGTGGCTAACAATACTTCTTTGCTTGCGAACAAAACTAATGATTTTTTCAATATTTCTGGTACTCCAAGCACTGTTAACTATGCTCCAAGCACCTACACTGTTGACAATACTTTGAGCACCTACACTGTGAACAATACTTTGAACGCTTACACTGTGGACAATACTTTGAACGCTTACACTGTGGACAATACTCCAGGTACCTACACTGCGAGCAATGTAAATGTTTACACTGGCAGTACTCCCAGTACTTACACTGTTCACAGCCCTCCAAGCACTAACATTGCTGACAAAACTCCCAGAAATTCTTCCATTGACCATGTCCCTAGCATTTCCATCTCAGACACTACTCTGAGCCCTGCTACCTCTGATGGCATTCTGAACCCTTCTAGCACTAATCATACTCCCAAGACTGCCACCTCTGACAGAAATCACAGATCATCTGATAGTACTCCCAAACCATCAAGTATTGACAGTACTCCAAGCTCTTCTATTTCTCACAGTGCTCCCAACACTTTCATCTCTGAAAATGCTCCCAGCACTTCTGACATTGATAATGCTCTCAATACTTCCAACACTGCCAGTGCTGAGATTGAGACTAGACATAGAAAGAAACAGAGTGCTATAGGAGGTGAAGAAATCAAGCAGAAACCAAGTGGAAAACAAAACAAGTGACCATCACCAAATGCTGCAGATAAAGGTAAGATCAGGAGTTTGGTTTTGTTGCCAATAAACAAACATCTTAATGGTTAGGAATCTCAGTCCATTTTTAATATTAAGGTGTCATTTTCTACTTTCATTTCCTCTTTTCTTCTTTGTACCCTTAAGTTTAAATTCTTTTCTAAATTAATACTTCTAAACTAATACAAATCACAAATATATACAATTTATAAGGTACAATGTGATGCTTTGACATATGCAAAAAATGCAGAACGCTTAAATCAAGCTAATTTACGTATTTGTCACCACACTTACCTATCATTTTTATGGTAAGATATTTGAAATTTGTCGATTTAATTATTTCAAAATATGCAATACAATATTGTTGACTATAAGCACCCTGGTGTACAGATCTTAAACATTTTGCATCCTTTCATCAGCAACTCCCCATTCACTCCCTCCTACCCTCCAGCTTCTAGTAACCATCATTCTACTGTCTACTTCTATGAGTTCAACTTTATTAAATTTCACATGAGTGAAATCATGCAGCATTTGTCTTTCTGTGCCTGGTTTATGTTACTTAGCATAATGTCCTAGAGATTCATCCATTTTGTGGCAAATCACAGAATTTCCCCCCTTAAGGGCAAAATAATATATGAAACCATGATTATGCTGCTTTTTATTATTTTTCTCTTTTAAAAACATTTTAGATTCGAGGGGTATAAGTTCAAGTTTGTTACATGGATATATTGCATAATGATGAGGTTTGGGCTTCCAGTGTACCCATCACCCAAATAGTGAACATTATACACAATAGGTAATTTTTAAATAATTACAACTTTTACTTTAGATTCATGGAGTCCATGTACAGATTTGTTACATGATTTTATTGTGTGATGCTGAGGTTTGGGGTTCGAATGATCCCATTACCCAGGTAGTCAGTATAGTACCCAACAAGTACTTTTTCAACCCTTGCCCCCTCCCTTATTCTCCCCTCTAGTAGTCCCCAGTGCCTATTGTTCCCATCTTTATGTCCACATGTACCCAATGTTTAGCTCCCACTTATAAGTGAGAACATGCAGTATTTGGTATTCTGTTCCTGCATTAATTCACTTAGGATAATGGCCTCCATCTCTATCCATGTTGCTGCAAAGGACATTATTTTATTTTTTATGGTTTCATAGTATGCCGTTGTATATATGTACCACATTTTCTTTATGCAGTCCATCACTGATGGGCATCAAGGTTGATTCTATTTATTTGCTATTGTGAATGGTGCTGTAATGAACATACAAGTGCACGAATCTTTTTGATAGAAAGATTTATTTTCCTTTGGGTATATACCCAATAATGAGATTGCTGAGTCAAATGGTGGTTCTGTTTTTAAATTCTGTGAGACATCTCCAAACTGTTTTCCATGGTGGTTAAACTAATTTACATTCCTACAAACAGTGTATGAGTGTTCCCTATTCTCCACAGGCTTGCCAGCCTCTGTTGTTATTTGACTTTTTAATAATAGCCATTCTGACTATTATTACGGTATCTCATTGTGGTTTTGATTTGCTCTTTTCTGACATTACTGATGTGAAGGACATTTTAATGTTTCTTAGCCATTCGTAAGTCTTCTTTTCAGAAGTATATATTCATGTATTTTGTGCACTTTTTAATGGGGTTATTTTTTGCTTACTGAATTGTCTAAGTTCCTTATAAATTCTGGATATTAGAGCTTTGTCAGATGCATAGTTTGTGAATATTTTCTTTCATTCTATAGGTTGTCTGTTTACTCCCTTGATATCTCTTTTGCTACATAGAAGCTCTTTCATCTATTTGGTTCACATTTGTCAATTTTTGGTTTTGTTGCAATTGCTTGTGAGGACTTAGTCATAAATTATCTGCCAAGGCTGATATCCAGAATGCTGTTTCCTAAGTTTTCTTCTAGGATTTTTATAGTTTCAGTTCTTACATTGAATCTTTGATCCATCTTGAGTTAATTTTTGTACATGGAATAGATAGGGGTTCAGTTTCATTCTTTTGCATACAGCTAGCCAAATATCCCAGCACCATTTACTGAATAGAGAGACTTTCTCCATTGCTTTTTTTTCCAACTTTGTCAAAGATAAGATGGCTGTAGAGGTGTGACTTTTATATCTAAGTTATCTATTCTGTTCCACCAGTAGGTAATATTTAATCCCCTACCAACCCCCCTTTTGGAGTCCCCAGTGTCTATTACTTCCATCTTTATGTCCATGAGTACCCATTGTTCAGCTCCCACTTGTAAGTGAAAACATGCAATATTTTATTTTCTGATTCTGAATTATTTCACTTACGATAATGGACTTCAGCTCCATTTATGTTGCTGCAAAAGACATTATTTCATTCTTTTCATAGCTGCATAGTATCCCATGGTGTATATATACCGCATTGTCTTTTTCCAACCATCTGCTAAGGTTGATTCCATAACTTTGCTGCTGTGAATAGTGCTGCAAGAAACATAAAGATGCTGATGTTTTTATGTAATAATTTTTTCCCATGGGTAAATCCCCAGTAGTGGGATTGCTGGGTCAAATAATAGCTTTATTTTTATTTCTTTGAGATATCTCCATACTATTTTCCAAAGAGGTTGTACTAATTTACATTCTCACTGACAGCAAATGAAGGTTGCCTTTTCTCCACATCAATACCAACATCTGATATTTTGTGACTTTTCAATAATAAACATTTGGACTTGTGTGGGATGATATCTCATTGTGGTTTTAATTTGCATTTGTATGATGATTAGTGGCATTGAGTGATATATATATATAATAAATATACTATATATAAAATAATATTATATGTATAATATTTATATATATAAAGTTCTGGGATACATGTGCAAAACGTGGTTTGTTAAATACATATACACATGCCATGGTGGTTTGCTGTACCCATCAAACCACCATCTACATTAGGTATTTCTCCTAATGCTATCCCTGCCCAAGCCCCCCATTCCCCAACAGGCCCTGGTATGTGATGTTCCCCTCCCTGTGTCTATGTGTTCTCATTGTTCAACTCCCACTTATGAGTGAGAACATGCAGTGTTTGGTTTTCTGTACCTGAGTCAGTTTGCTGAGAATGATGGTATCCAGCTTCATCCATGTCCCTGCAAAGGACATAAACTCATCCTTTTTTATGGCTGCATAGTATTCCATAGTGTATATGTGCCACATTTTCTTTATCCAGTCTATCATTGATGGGCATTTGGGTTGGTTCCAAATCTTTGCTATTGTGAATAGTGCTGCAATAAACATACGTGTGCATGTGTCACTATAGTAGAATGATTTACAATCCTTTGGGTATATACCCAGTAATGAGATTGCTAAGTCAAATGGTATTTCTGGTTCTGTATCCTTGAGGAATCACCACACTGTCTTCCACAATGGTTGAACTAATTTACACTCCCACCAACAGTGTAAAAGCATTCCTGTTTCTCCACATCCTCTCCAGCATCTGTTGTTTCCTGACTTTTTAATGATTGCCATTCTATCTGGCATGAGATGGTATCTCATTGTGGTTTTGATTTGCATTTCTCTAACAACCAGTGATGATGCACATTTTTTCATCTTTGTTGGCTGCATAAACGTCTTCTTTTGAGAAGTGTCTGTTCATATCCTTCACTCACTTTTTGATGGGGTTTTTTTTCTTGTAAATTTGTTTAAGTTCTTTGTAGATTCTGGATATTAGCCCTTTGTCAGATGGGTAGATTGCAAAAATTTTCTCCTATTCTGTACATTGCCTGTTCACTCTGATGATAGTTTCTTTTGCTCTGCAGAAGCTCTTTAGTTTAATTAGATCCAATTTGTCAATTTTGGCTTTTGGTGCCATAGCTTTTGGTGTTTTAGTCATGAAGTCTTTGCCCATGCCTATGTCCTGAATGGCATTGCCTAGGTTTTCCTCTAGGGTTTTTATGGTTTAAGGTATTACATTTAAATCTTTAATCCACCTTGAGTTAATTTTTGTAGAAGGTGTAAGGAAGGGGTCCAGCTTCAGTTTTCTGAATATGGCTAGCCAGTTTTCCCAACACCATTTATTAAATAGGGAATCCTTTCCCCATTGCTTGTTTTTGTCAGGTTTGTCGAAAATCAGATGGTTGTAGATGTGTGGCATTATTTCTGAGGCCTCTCTTCTGTTCCATTGGTCTATATATCTATTTTGGAACCAGTATCATGCTGTTTTGTTTACTGTAGCCTTTTAGTATAGTTTGACGTCAGGTAGCATGATGCCTCCAGCTTTGTTCTTTTTCCTTAGGATTTCCTTGGCTATACAGGCTCTTTGTTGGTTCCATATGAAATTTAAAGTAGTTTTTTCTAATTCTGTGAAGAAAGTCAATGGTAGCTTGATGGGGATAGCATCGAATCTATAAATTACTTTGGGCAGTATGACCATTTTCACGATATTCATTCTTCCTATCCATGAGTATGGAATGTTTTTCCACTTGTTTGTGTCCTCTCTTATTTCCTTGAGCAGTGGTTTGTAGTTCTCCTTGAAGAGGTCCTTCACATCCCTTGTAAGTTGTATTCCTAGGTATTTTATTCTCTTTGTAGCAATTGCGAATGGTAGTTTACTCATGATTTGACTCTCTGTTTATCTATTATTGGTGTATAGGAATGCTCGTGATTTTTGCACATTGATTTTGTATCCTGAGATTTTGCTGAAGTTGCTTATCAGCTTAAGGAGATTTTGGGCTGAGACTATAAGGTTTTCTAAATATACAATCATGTCATCTGCAAACAGAAACAATTTGACTTTCTCTTTTCCTATTTGAATGCCCTTTATTTCTTTATCTTGCCTCATTGCCCTGGGCAGAACTTCCAATACTATGTTGAATATTGGCCCCCACCCTCTTCCGGTTTGTAGGGTTTCCGCAGAGAGATCTCCTGTTAGTCTCATGGGCTTCCCTTTGTGGGTAACCCCACCCTTCTCTCTGGCTGCCCTTAATATTTTTTCCTTTATTTCAAGCTTGGTGAATCTGACAATTATGTGTCTTGGGGTTGCTCTTCTCAAGGAGTATCTTTGTGGTGTTCTCTGTATTTCCTAAATTTGAATGCTGGCCTGTCTTGCTAGGTTGGGGAAGTTCTCCTGGATAATATCCTGAAGAGTGTTTTCCAACTTGATTCCATTCTCCTCGTCACCTTAAGGTACACCAATCAAACGTAGGTTTGGTCTTTTCACATAGTCCCCTATTTCTTGGAGGCCTTGTTCGTTCGTTTTCATTCTTTTTTCTCTAATCTTGTCTTCATGCTCTATTTCATTGAGTTGATTTTCAATCCCTGATATCCTTCCTTCCACTTGATCAATTTGGCTATTGATACTTGTGTATGCTTCAAAAAGTTCTCATGTTGTGTTTTTTAGCTCCAGTAGGTCATTTATGTTCTTCTCTAAACTGGTTATTCTAGTTAGCAATTTCTCTAACCTTTTTTCAAAGTTCTTAGCTTCCTTGCATTGCATGAGAATATGCTCCTTTAGCCCGGAGAGTTTGTTATTACCCACCTTCTGAAGCCTACTTCTGTCAATTCGCCAAATTCATTCTTCGTCCAGTTTTGTTCCCTTGTTGGTGAGGAGTTGTGATCCTTTGGAGGAGAAGAAGCGTTGCAGTTTTTGGAATGTTCACCCTTTTTGTGCTGGTTTTTCCTCATCTTCATGGATTTATCTACCTTTGGTCTTCTATGTTGGGGACCTTCAGATGGGGTTTCTGTGGACATCCTTATTGTTGATGTTGATGCTATTTCTTTCTGTTTGTTAGTTCTTCTTCTAACAGTCAGGCCCCTCTGCTGCAGATCTGCTGGAGTTTGCTGGAAGTCCACTCCAGACCCTGTTTTCCTGGGTATTACCAGCAGAGGCTGCAGAACAGCAAAGATTGCTGCCTGTTTCTTTTTCTGGAAGCTTCGTCCCTCCCTATCCAGAGGGGCACCTGCCAGATGCCAGTCAGAGCTCTCCTGTATGAGGCGTCTGCCGACCCCTGCTGGGAGGTGTCTCCAAGTCAGAAGGCACGGGGATCAGGGACCCACTTAAGGAGGCAGTCTGTCCCTCAGCAGAGCTCAAGTGCTGTGCTGGCAGATCCGCTGCTCTCTTCAGAGCCGGCAGCCAGGAACGTTTAAGTCTGCTGAAGCTGCACCCACAGCCACCCCTTCCCCCAGGTGCTCTGTCCCAGGGAGATGGGAGTTTTATCTATAATCCCCTGACTAGGGATGCTGCCTTTCTTTCAGAGATGCCCTGCCCAGAGAGGAGGGATCTAAACAGGCCTTCTGGCTACAGCAGCTTTGCGGAGCTGCAATGGACTCCACCGAGTTCGAACTTCCCAGAGGTTTTGTTTACACTGTGAGGGGAAAACATCCTACTCAATCCTCAGTAATGGTGGATGCCCCACCCCCCACCAAGCTCAAGTGTTGGTCCACTTCAGACTGCTGTGCTGGTAGCAAGAATTTCAAGCCAGTGGATCTTAGCTTGCTGGGTTCCATGGGGGTGGGATCTGCTGAGCTAGACCACTTGGCTCCCTGGCTTCAGGACCCTTTCCAGGGGAGTGAACAGTTCTGTCTCGCTGGCATTCCAGGCACCACTGAGGTATGAAAAACAACTCCTGCAGCTAGCTCAGTGTCTGCCCAAACAGCCGCCCAGTTTTGTTCTTGAAACCCAGTGCCCTGGTGGTGTAGACACCCAAGGGAATCTCCTGGTCTGAAAATTGTGAAGACCATGGGATGAGCGTAGTATCTGGGCTGGAATGCACTGTTTCTCATGGCACAGTCCCTCACAGCTTCCCTTGGCGAGGGCAGGGATTTCCCTGACCCTTTGTGCTTCCCAGGTGAGGTGACACTCAACCCTGCTTTGGCTCATTCCCCATGGGCTGCACCCACTTTCTAACCAGTCCCAATGAGATGAGCCAGGTATGTCAGTTGGAAACGCAGAAGTCACCTGCCTTCTGCATTGATCTCACTGGGAGCTGCAGACTGGAGCTGTTTCTATTTGGTTATCTTGCCAGCCACTCCAGATCACTGAATAAGATTATGACATAAAGCCAGAGAGTTGATATAACCCTGAGCTAGGACAATAAAGGTATATTGCTGGTCTTGCCAACTGAAGGCAAATTGCCTCTGGTGGGTCCTATGGACAAGAATGGAGAAAAAAAGCATTTGCCAAGTCAGTGGCTGCATACCAGGTACCAGGAGATGTGTTAATTTGCTCAAGCAATGAAACCGCATCTGATACAGCAGCTGCAATTGGAGTCACCACTTGGTTAAGTGTACAATAATCCACTGTCATTCTCCAAAATACATCTGTCTTTTGCAGAGGCCAAATAGGAGAGCTTAATGGGGATGTGGTGGGAATCACCACCCTTACATCTTTCAAGTCCTTGGTGGCACTAATCTCTGCAATCCCTCCAGGGATGCTATATTGTTTTTGATTTACTATTTTTCTAGGTAGCTGCACTCTAATGGCTTCCATTTGACCTTTCCCACCATAATAGCCCTCACCCTACCAGTCAGGGAGCCAATGTGGGAGTTCTGCCAGCTACTAAGTGTGTCTATGCCAATTATGCATTCTGGCACTGGGAAAATGACCACAGGATGAGTCTGAGGACCCACTGGTCTCACTGTAAGTTGGACCTGAGCCAAAACTCCATTAATTACCTGACCTCCATAAGTCCCTACTTTAACTGGAGGACCACAATGACATTTTGGCCCCCCCAGTATCAACATCTGCTCAGAGGCAGTATCCAGTAGTTCCCGAAATGTCGGATCATTTGCCCTTTCCCCAGTGCACAGTTACCCTGGTAAAATGCCAGAGCTCTCCTTGGGGAAGGATGAGAGAAAGATTAACAGCTTAAATTGCTGGTAGTGTAGGGGTTTCTTCCTCAAGGGGACCTGGCCGCCCCTTCATTCAAGCAGTTCCAGATTTGTCACTAGCCCAAGTCTGGAAATTGATTGAGGGGCTGTGATTCTCTGTTTTTAGAATTCAAATTAGTCTTTTGTCCATTCAACCTGGAAGTTTTCTGCTTATATAAATTAAGTATGAATGTAGTAGGCTTCCTATCAATCTCACTTCTAGGAACACCATGATTAATTAGCCAATGCCAGAGCTCTACATGAGTCAGACTATTCTGATTGCTGCTTTGCCTCTGCTGTCCATTACAGTAGTTACATCTACCTTGCCTTTGACAGCTGAGTGCCACCACTTGGCCTCTGCCACCTCAGGATCCAATTATTCCCATTGTACTTAAATTTTGTAGTTGAATGACGGTGGTTCCCACTGCTAGATCTGACATACAGAGAAAAGCAATTACAGGGCTCTTCAAAGATGCAGGTGCTACCCTCACAAATCTATTTCTCAAGGCATTGGTCAAGGGTATATCTTCTGGACCGTCCCAGCTGTGATGAGTAGGTCTAAAGTGACTAATCCACTCCACCATCCCAATATCCCTAAGACTTTGGATCCCATCCTTTACATTAAACCAATAGAGATCGGGTATTTCCAGCTCGCTCACAGTAGGCCATCTTTTAATCCATATTTCAGCTAACAAAGCAAATAAACTATTAGAACCTTTTCTAACTCCCTGAGCTTCAACATTAAATGCAGAATCCCTACTTACTGGGCCCAAATCAATACATTCAGCCTGATCCAACTCTATGTTCCTTCCATCATTACCCTTAATATCCATTCCCATTCCTGTTATCCAGATTTCCGCTTATATGGATTAGAAAACTCAATCAGTTTTTTTCGAGTGTAGTGCACCTCCAAATGGGTCACACTCTGAATCTCACTTCTAGGGGCCTGCCACGACTTTAGTTATAGGTCTAGAAGCAAACAGGGGTGTTGGGGGTGGCTCCTGAGGAGAATAAACATCTTGCCTGGCAACTGCCTTAGGGGAGGCCATCACTGTTGCCTCAGGCAGTGAAGGGTTTATCTCAGACAAAGATGGAAAGGCTGATGGCAGCATGGGTTGGGGAGGGGATGTTGCCTCGACTGGGGGTGGAGAAGCTATTTCTTCTGGCAAAAAAATGGTTCATCGGAGTTTATAAGCTCAATGTCCCCAGCTTCATCACGGTCCCAATTCCAAGTTGCATGATCTCATTCTTTTCCAATCAATGCCCTCACTTTAACAGTAGACACATGGCAAGGCTGTGCATTGCCCTTTTATTTCAAGTAAGCCACTCACATGATAGGAGTTTGTATCTGTTTTTCCACAATTTTAGCTCTTTCTCTACAGAAGATAATACTATCACTCAGGGCAATCTTAACAAACTTGAGGCTCAGTAACTGCTTCTGAAGCCAGGAGTTAGGATCCCTGAATTCTTCATTTTCTTTCATCACTCTGTCCAGTGAACTTAGGAGCAACCAGCCAACTTTACTGTGTTCCTTGGTTCTGCACATATAATCAAAGTTATTATGTATAGAGTCCCTAAACTCTTTACCTCTCATGAGTGGTGAATCAGAAGTGTCAAATGCATTATTTTGCATAACTCTCTAAACAGTTCACGCAATGGACTATCAGTATTCTCCACACTATTAGAAGTAGAGTCCTTAGCATTTTGGGGTCTAGTCATATTAAGCAGCCAACTCCAGAAACCCCCAAATCAATGAAATGACTCCATCCTTAATATTCTGATGCTCTAGAACCACTCCTGGTAACAAAATCTATATTAGTCAGAGTTCTCTAGAGATACAGAACTAATAGAACATATATACTAATATATATATTAGAATATATATATATAAGTATATTAAGTAGTATTAACTCACACGATCACAAGGTCCCACAATAGGCCATCTGCAAGCTGAGGAGCAAGGAAGCCAGTCTGAGTCCCAAAGCTGAAGAACTTGGAGTCTGATGTTCGAGGGCAGGAAGCATCCAGCATGGGAGAAAGATGTAGGCTGGGAGGCTAAGCCAGTCTAACCTTCTCACGATTTTCTGCCTGCTTTATATTCTGGCCGGGCTGGCAGCTGATTAGATACTGCCCCCCATCCAGATTAAGTGTGGATCTGCCTTTCCCAGACTACTGACTCAAATGTTAATCTCCTTTGGCAACACCCTCACAGACATGCCCAGGGTCAATACTTTGCATCCTTCAATCCAATCAAACTGATACTCAGTATTAACCATCACAGTGAATGAGTTCTCACAACATTTGGTCATTTAAAAGTGTGTGGCAGCTCCCCTACCCACTCTCTCTCTCTCACTTGCTCCTGCTTTTGCCATTCGATGTGCCTGCTCCACCTTCACCTCCTACCATGATTGTAAGCTTCCTTAGGCCACCCTAGAAGCCTAGCATATACCAGAACCATGTTTTCTGTAAATCCTGCAGAATAGTAAGCCAGTTAAAACTCTTCTCTTTATAAATTATCCAGTCTCAGGTATTTCTTTATAGCGATACAAGAATGGCCTAACACATGCTTGTTTTGTATAGTATCTTCCAGGTGTCCTCTGCATTTCTTGTATTTGGATGTGTACCTCTTTAGAAAGATTAGGGGAATTTTCCTGAATTATTCCCTCAAATATATTTTACAAACTTCTCACTTTTTCTTCTCTTCTCTCAGAAATGCCTGTAAGTCATAGGTTTGGTAGCTTTACATAATCCCATGTTTCTCAAAGACTTTGTGCATTTTTTAAAATTCTTTTTTCTTTTGGTCCAAGTGTGTTACTTCAAAAGACTGCCTTTCAAACTCTGAAATTATTTCTTCTGCTTGGTCTAGTCTGTTGTTAAAGCTTTTATGTGTGTTTTGAAATTCCTTCAGTGAAATTTTCACTTCCAAAAGTTTTGTTTGCTGTTGTTTTTTTACATCTATCTCATCTTTCATCTCCTGAATTGTTTTTTCTGCTTTCTGTGTGTTCATTTTCAACTTTCTCTGGATCTCATTGAGCTTTCTTATAACCCATATCTTGAATTTTTTTTCTGTCATTCAAAGTTTTCATCTTGGTTAGGATCCATTGCTAGAGAGCTAGTGTGGTCCTGATTCTATTCCATTTCTTCATGGTGCTAGAGTTCTTGTGCTGTTTTCTTGTCATCTGTAGAAGCTGTCACTTGCTTTTGAATTTACTTTTGTTCGGGTGGGATTTTTTTCTTCCCTTCCTATGTTAGGTAGGGACCTTTGGTTTTATTTCTATGTGCTTTCAGGGGACCAAGGCTCTTTATGAATTCCTTGATTATAGATAGCCTTAGTGTAGTGGTTTTCTCAAATACTAGTTGTTTTTAGGTTGTAGTAGGAGTGTGCTGTACATGTGGTCAGGCTCACTTTCTCCTGCAGAGACCAAAGTTAAATACCTCAGGAGGCTTATCTTGTTTTCCAGCGCTGTACACTTCTGTCAGTAGAAATTATATTGGGCTGTGCAGTTGACCCTGCAGGCCAGTAGGCAGCTGTTGAAGGTATGATCTGGCTGAGCACTGTACAAGGAGGTCAGCTGAAGTTGTGATGAGCCACGCAGTTTGACCTCCTGGCCAGTAGGTGGCACTTGCAGGTGAGAGGCAGTTACAGCCATAGCAGTGGAATTTTTCGCTTGGCTTTTGTCTACTGAGGGAAGTACCCAGGTGTTCCTGGTGATGGGTAGGGCATAAGGCTCTCAGGGGTCCCATCACACGCTCTTTCACCAAGGCACCTGGATGGGGCAAAGGTGGGCGGGGCTAGGTCAGGTGAGCCCATGACCAGGCTCTCCAATGTGGGTGCAAGAGCCAACTTTTAAGGGGGTCTAAGGACCACTCTCAGGCCACCAGGACAACCCTCCAAAGAGGGACAGGGGCATCCCCTTGTGTCACAGAGCCCACTCAGGGGAGGAGAGACAGCCCATGGTTTTCAGCTCAGCAGGCAGCTGTGGGGACCACTCACCTCCCACACCCCTGACCTGGCAGGTCTGGCATCTGGCTTCCCATGCCCAGATTGCTACGCCATTCCAGGCATTCTGGACCATGAAATGCCCTGTGGCAGAAACCTCAGCTAACAGACCAGAATCTTTCCAGTCCAGTATTAGAAAGGAAGTGGTGCCCAGCTCCTGTGGCACCATACCAACTCATGCACCACTTTTCTCTGTGTTGTAACAGTGGAGTCTCCTCCCCTACTCAGGGTCAGGCTACAAATCTCATCCCCATACCCCTGGGTGGTGTGATCAAGTCCTGGAGAACTGGGACCAGGCCAGTGGATTTGTCACCTGAACCCTCTGGGTCAATCACTGGCTGTGACGGGGGAGGTACCCAGGCCACAAACAAAACACTGGGGGTGCGGAGCAATGAGCAATGGAGGCTATGCTGTGGGCACCCTCTGCAGGAACAGGCAGGCAGGCAATCTTGGTAGGGACGAGCAAACCTGGGCGGGGGAGGCGGGAGTGTAGTTCAGATGCACCTTGGTCCTGCGCCAATGGGCAATGGCGGTGGGGCCTATCTTGGGTGTATGACGATGGGTAGGCTCTACTCTCTCCTGGCCCACCAGACGGCGGGAGCTGCAGCTGCTTAGAGCAGGATGCACAGCCTTAGGGGTGGGCACCCAGTCAATTGTGCTGCAGCATCCCAGCATACTGAAGTCTTTTTGTCTCCACGTGGGTTCAAGCAGTGCCTCTACCTATTCTCCAGGCAACTCCCCCTGCCAGTCCAAAGGTCTATGGAGGTCATTGAAACTCCTGTAGCTAGGATCGCAGAGGTCTACAGAAGGAATGTGGTGCCTGGGGTTCCTTAAACTGCCCCTACCTTGAGTCCAGTCTGGGTCTCGGATCCATTCCTGGCACGCAGTAATACTGAGCAGGCAGCTATGCTTCCTCCCTCTTCAACCAGTGCCTTCTATTGCCTCTCTATTAAATTTCAGTGTTTGCTCTCAAAAGATCTGTTTAAAGTATCAAAATTTACTCAATATTGTGGTTCCTCTCCATGGAAGAGGCACATCTCAGCTGCCTCAGTCAGCCATCTTTTTCATCCGTACTTTGGTTGTTAATTTTGCTTACATTCAGAAAACCAAAACATCCTTTAGTTATTAGGGTCTCATTTAAAGGCTAGAGAATAGCAACCACAGCAAAAATGTTGGTGTTCTGTAGCTTCAGTTCTCAATTGAAAAGAGCTGTATTAAATAGGGAATCCTTTCCCTATTTCTTGTTTCTCTCAGGTTTGTCAAAGATCAGATGGCTGTATATGTGTGGTATTATTTCTGAGGACTCTGTTCTGTTCCATTGGTCTATATCTCTGTTTTGGTACCAGTATCATGCTGTTTTGGTTACTGTAGCCTTGTAGTATAGTTTGAAGTCAGGTAGCGTGATGCCTCCAGCTTTGTTCTTTTGACTTAGGATTGTCTTGGAGATGTGGGCTCTTTTTTGGTTCCATATGAACTTTAAAGCAGTTTTTTCCAATTCTGTGAAGAAACTCATTGGTAGCTTGATGGGGATGGCATTGAATCTATAAATTACCTTGGGCAGTATGGCCATTTTCACGATATTGATTCTTCCTACAAAGAACTCAAACAAATTTACAAGAAAAAAACAAACAACCCCATCAAAAAGTGGGCAAAGGATATGAACAGACATTTCTCAAAAGAAGACATTCATACAGCCAACCGACACATGAAAAAATGCTCATCATCACTGGCCATCAGAGAAATGCAAATCAAAACCACAATGAGATACCATCTCACACCAGTTAGAATGGCGATCATTAAAAAGTCAGGAAACAACAGGTGCTGGAGAGGATGTGGAGAAATAGGAACACTTTTACACTGTTGGTGGGATTGTAAACTAGTTCAACCATTATGGAAAACAGTATGGCGATTCCTCAAGGATCTAGAACTAGATGTACCATATGACCCAGCCATCCCATTACTGGGGATATACCCAAAGGATTATAAATTATGCTGCTATAAAGACACATGCACACGTATGTTTATTGCAGCACTATTCACAATAGCAAAGACTTGGAATCAACCCAAATGTCCATCAGTGACAGATTGGATTAAGAAAATGTGGCACATATACACCATGGAATACTATGCAGCCATCAAAAAGGATGAGTTTGTGTCCTTCGTAGGGACATGGATGCAGCTGGAAACCATCATTCTTAGCAAACTATCACAAGAACAGAAAACCAAACACCGCATGTTCTCACTCATAGGTGGGAACTGAACAATGAGATCACTTGGACTCAGGAAGGGGAACATCACACACCGGGGCCTATCATGGGGAGGGGGGAGGGGGGAGGGATTGCATTGGGAGTTATACCTGATGTAAATGACGAGCTGATGGGTGCAGCACACCAACATGGCACAAGTATACATATGTAACAAACCTGCACGTTATGCACATGTACCCTACAACTTAAAGTATAATAATAATAAATAAATTTAAAAAAAAAAAAAAAGAAAAGAGCTGTAACCTCTGTGTACTTATCCCTACATATTCTGGTTCTCCATCTAAGCTGCCACTTAAAATCGTGAATAAATTACTTTCATGCAAAATACATATACCACATAATTTTTTCTAGTTGCCTTCTAGTAAAAAGATTGTGAATTATTCTACAGCCCTAACCAGTTAACATGATTTCATTTAAACTGAGGACTTTTGTTAAAATTCGTTTAATAGTACACCCTTTAGACTGCCCTCGCATTTAAAATATTTTAATGTTAATTGCTATTAGGTGTTTGGTAGAACTCTTGGTGATTATATATTTGTAGTTGCATAACAGACATCTAACTCCTTTCTCTTGTTTTTGTCAATGTAATATTTTGTTTTGGGTTGCTCCTTTTTTACTTTTAGAGCAAAGCAGAAAATGGAAAGTCATATTGTTTCAACATTGGGAAACCTGTAGTAAGTAATTAAAGTGCATATTTATTCTTTTTAATTTGTCAGGCTAAAACATATACATTCTCTAGTACAGTATTAATTTTAAGCTTTACCTGGTTAAAACTTTGATAATCTCCTTTAGCAATTCAACAAGTAAAGATCAAGTGTGACATTGTTAAAAATAAAATTAATAGTCCATTGTTTAATCACAGTATTTAAGCACCTAATATGAGAAGAACAATATGCTTAGCATCGAATAAGACTTAGGGAAAGACTGCATCATAACTTACAGATTATAATTTTTAGTATGCTACTTGAATTTTTGTTATTTTAGGTTTCTGATATTCAAACAACATCTGCTGTTATTTCATGGACTCTACGTGGTTCTGAGATGTGTGACCATACTAAATCTCCTATAACATTGAATTGGCAATATCTAACCGTGGTAAAAATGGAAAATATAAAAATATATATGTAAGCTCTTTTTGATCATATCCCTTATTTCTTATAATTCAATTCAAATATACTATCTAAACATATAAATCCCAACTTACACCTCCTCTTCAGTTCTAAAGTTCTGTAATTTTTTTCCCAACTGAATGCATTTTTCCACAGAAATAGTTTTCCAAATGGTGGTAGGTCACCAGGCCAGGCCACAAAATTCACTAGATCATAAGTAGATTAGAGCTGAGGGGGGCCTTAAATATCAACTGGTCCATTTTCTTTAGTTTGAAGACTTCCTATTAGGTAAGTTTAGACTCAAGGAAGAAAAGACTCTTCCATATCCTCCTTTTCATTTTTCACTTAGGTCATTTTAGGGAAAAATAAAGTTTCCCATGATGGTAGGCCTTTGGGTGCACAAGTGAGGTATTTACATTGCAATGGGAATTTAAGACTTTGACTCTCCTGGGAATTTCATTATAGTAGCTAGTTATAGTTGGAGGCTATAGTAGTAGTAGGATGAGCTTAGAAATGTGCTCAAAGATAGAACCAAGATGGGGGCAGGGAAACAGTGGAAGGCACAGCAAGAGCACACCCAGCCACTCCTAACAGCTTCTGGACTGCAGAGGTATATACAATCTGAAAGACAGCAAACTGAGGGAGGCACAGTAGGAGAAAAAAAAAAAAAAAAAAAAAAAACCCAAGTGGGGAAGAGGGAGAAATTCCTATGCCCACCAAACCAAACAACTAGGCAATAAGTAAGTCAGAGATTGTGGAGTTGTCTGTACTGTACTTTAACAAACACAATATCCTCAACTGTTTTTGCTAGAATTTGTCACCTTTATTTAGAGGCTCAAAGTGAAAAACTTGAATGTAATTGGTTTTATGTTGTATAAAGTTTTATTTCTTTTTTTAACTTTTAAGTTTAGGGGTACAAGTGCAAGTGCATTACATAGGTAAACTTGTGTCATGGGGGTTTGTTGTACAGATTATTTCATCATCCAGTTATTAAGCCTAGTATCTATTATTCATCTTGATCCTCTCCCTCCTCCCTCCCGCCCTCTACCCTCCAAAAGGCGCCAATGTGTATTGTTTCCCTCAATGTGGCCCTGTATTCTTATCATTTAGCTCCCACTTATACGTGAGATCATGTAGTATTTGCTTTTCTGTTCCAGCGTTAGTTTGGTAAGGATAATGGCCTCCAGTTCCATCCATGTCCCTGCAAAGGACATGATCTCGGTGTTTTTTGTTTTGGGTTTTTTGGGGTTTTTTTTGTTTTTTGGGGGGGGGTTGGTTTTTTTTTGTTTTTTTTTTTTTTTTGTTTTTTGTTTTTTTTTTTTTTTGCTGCATAATATTCCTTGGTGTATATGTACCACATTTTAAAAATCCAGTCTATCATTGATGGGCATTTAGGTTGATTCCATGTCTTTGCTATTGTGAATAGCGCTGCAGTGAACATACGTGTGCACATGTCTTTATGATGGAATGATTTATATTCCTTTGGGCATATACCCAGTAATGGGATTGCTGGGTCAAATGATATTTCTGTCTTTAGCTCTTTCACGAATCACCACCCTGTGTTCCACAATGGCTGAACTAATTTATACTCTCACCAACAGTGTATAAGCATTCCTTTTTCTCCACAACCTTGTCAGCATCTGTTATTTTTTGACTTTTTAATAATGGCCATTCTGGATCATCATGGTGGACAGGAGGCAGGACTAGATTGCAGCTTCGGACAGAGCAGTGTACGGATGCTCACATTGTGAAATTTAGCTCCAGATCAATTGCGAAAACAAACCAGCAGAGGACCCACATGCCCTCTGAAGGAAGCAGACTGATCCTGCAGGACTCAGGCAACACACCAAATACTGTGAGTGCCCCAACTGCAGAAGTGGGACAGAGAACACACACCCCCAAACACACACCCCCACTGGAGAAACTGAAGCTCTGTTTGTGGGAGAAGTTTCTGACCCGACCTCTAAATCAATTTAGAGAGTTGAGCAAAATACAGGAGTAGAGGAAGCAGCAGAAACACTCTGGAAGCTCCCTGGGTCCCCAAGCAGACCATTCCTGCCTGGCACCACAGGGATCCATGGGGAGGGTGGCCAGAGGAACAGGGAATAAAACTCCACAAGGAGAAGAAAATCTCTAGCTGAACTGTTTAACAATTTGAAGGAAGAGAGAAGCCTCCTGGCCAGAACTCCAGGGAAGGTGCAAATAGGGTATGCAGACTTCACCAAAAGGGGAAAAACCAAGCTGTTTTCTTTCGCAGCTGGGAGGAGGATAGCCTGGGGCAAGTTTTCAAGCCTGGCTTGCCCACCGCCTGGAAACAGAGACCAGGCTGTTGGGGGCAGGGGCACGGTAGGAGTGAGATGGGTCCTTCGGGTCCTTCGTCTGAGTGGGAGCTGGGTGAGGCCTGTGACTGCTGGCTTTCCCCACTTCTCTAACCTGTATGACTCAGCAGAGGCAGCCATAATCCTCCTATGTACATAACTCCAGTGACCTGGGAATCTCACTCCCATCCCCTACAGCAGCCGCAGCAAGACCCACCCAAGGAGAATCTGAGCTGAGACACACCTAGCCCTGCCCCCACCTGATGGTCCTTACCTACCCACCCTGGTAGCAGAAGACAAGGGGCGTATAATCTTGGGAGTTTTGTGGTCCCACCCACTGTCGGTACCTCTCCATACTACCACAGCTGATTGCTCTCTGGAAAGTGCCACCTCCCAGCAGGAGACCAACCAGTACAAAAATAGAGTATTAAACACCAAAGCTAAGAACCCTCACGAAGTCCACTGCACCCCCTCCCCACAATGTCCATGAAAACAGGTACAGGCATCCACAGGTGAGAGACCCATGATGATTCACATCACAGGACTCTGTGCAGACAACCCCCAGTACCAGCCCAGAGCCAGGTAGACTTGCTAGGTGGCTAGACCCAGAAGAGAGACAATTACTGCAGTTCAGCTCACAGGAATCCACATCCGTAGGAAAATGGGGAGAATACTACATCAAGGAAACACGCAGTGGGACAAAATAAAGTCTTATCAGCCTTCAGCCCTAGACCTTCCCTCTGACAGAGCCTACCCAAATAAGAAGGAACCAGAAAACCAACTCTAGTAATATGACAAAACAAGGCTCGTCAACACCCCCCAAAAATCACACTAGTTCACCAGCAATGGATCCAAACCAAGAAGAAATCCCTGATTTACCTGAAAAATAATTCAGGAGATTGGTTATTAAGCTAATGAGGGAGGCACATGAGAAAGGTGAAGCCCAATGCAAGGAAATCCAAAAAAGAAACAATACAAGAAGTGGAGAGAAATATCCAAGGAAATAGATAGCTTAAAGAAAAAAAGTGAAAAATGCAGAAAACATTGACAGACTTATAGAAATGCAAAATGCTCTGGAAACTCTCAGCAATAGAATTGAAAAAGTAGAAGAAAGAAATTCAGAGCTTGAAGACAAGGTCTTCAAATTAACCCAATCCAACAAAGACAAAGAAAAAAGAATAAGAAAATATGAACAAAGCCTCCAAGAAGTCTTGGATTATGTTAAACAACCAAACCTAAAAATAATCAGTGTTCCTGAGGAAGAAGAGAATTCTAAAAGCTTGCAAAACATATTTGGGGGAATAATCAAGGAAAAAATCCCTTTCTTGCTAGAGATCTAAACATCCAAATACAAGAAGCACAAAGAACACTTGGGAAATTCATTGCAGAAAGATCATCAGTTAGGCACATTGTCGTCAGGTTATCCAAAGTTAAGACAAAGGAAAGAATCTTAAGAGCTGTGAGACAGAAGCACCAGGTAACTTTTAAAGGAAGACCTATCAGATTAACAGTAGACTTCTCAGCAGAAACCCTACAAGCTAGAAGGGGTTGGATCCCTATCTTCAGCCTCCTCAAACAAAACAATTATCAGCCAAAAATTTTGTATCCAGCAAAACTAAGCATCAAATATGAAGGAACAACAGAGTCTTTTTCAGACAAACAAATGCTGAGAGACTTCACCACTATCAAACGACCACTACAAAACTGCTAAAAGGAGCTCTAAATCTTGAAACAAATCCTGGAAACACATCAAAACAGAACCTCTTTAAAGCATAAATCACACAGAACCTACAGAAGAAAAGTACAAGTTAAAAAACCAAAACAAAAAGTAAAAAAAGCAAAGTACACAGGCAACAAAGAGCATGATGAATGCAATGATACCTCATATTTCAATACTAACATTGAATATAAATGGCCTAAATGCTCCATTTAAAAGACACAGAACTGCAGAATGGATAAGAACTCACCAACCAACTATTTGCTGCCTTCAGATGACTCACCTAACACATAAGGACTCACATAAACTTATAATAAAGTAGTGGAAGAAGACATTTCATGCAAATGGACACCAAAATCAAGCATGGGTAACTATTCTTATATCAGACAAAACAAATTTTAAAGCATCTTCAGTTAAAAGAGACAAAGAGGCCGGGCGCGGTGGCTCAAGCCTGTAATCCCAGCACTTTGGGAGGCCGAGACGGGTGGATCACAAGGTCAGGAGATCGAGACCATCCTGGCTAACCCGGTGAAACCCCGTCTCTACTAAAAAAATACAAAAAACTAGCTGGGCGAGGTGGCGGGCGCCTGTAGTCCCAGCTACTCGGGAGGCTGAGGCAGGAGAATGGCGTGAACCCGGGAGGCGGAGCTTGCAGTGAGCTGAGATCCGGCCACTGCACTCCAGCCTGGGTGACAGAGCGAGACCCCGTCTCAAAAAAAAAAAAAAAAAAAGAGAGACAAAGAGGGACATTATATAATAGTAAAAGGCCTTGTCCGCCAGGAAAATATCACAATCCTAAACATAGATGCACCTAACACTGGACCTCCCAAATTTATAAAACAATTACTAATAGACCTAAGAAATGAGACAGATAGCAACACAATAATAGTGGGGGACCTCAATACTCCACTGACAGCACTAGACAGGTCATCAAGACAGAAACTCAACAAAGAAACAATAGATTTAAACTATACCTTGGAACAAATGGATTTAACAGATATATACAGAACATTTCATCCAACAACCACAGAATACACATTCTATTCAACAACACATGAAATCTTCTCCAAGATAGACCATTCGATGGGCCATAAAATGAGTCTCAATAAATTTAAGAAAATTGAAATTATATCAAGCACTCTCTCAGACCACAGTGGAATAAAACTGAAAATCAACTCCTAAAGGAAACTTTGAAGCCATGCAAATACATGGAAATTAAATAACCTGCTCCTGAATGATCATTGGGTCAAAAACAAAACAAAGATGGAAATTAAAAAATTCTTTAAACTGAACGACAATAAGGACACAACCTACCAAAACCTCTGGGATATAGCAAAGGCGGTGCTAAGAGGAAAGTTCATAGCCATAAATGCCTACATCAAAAAGACAGAAAGAACACAAACTGACAATCTAAGGCCACACCTCAAGGAACTAGAGAAACAAGAACAAACCAAATCCAAACCCAGGAGAAGAAATAACCAAGATCAGAGCAGAACTAAATGAAATTGGAACAAAAAAAAAAAAATTACAAAAGATAAATGAAACAAAAAGCTGGTTCTTTGAAAAGATAAACAAAATCAATAGACCATTAGCAAGATTAACCAAGTAAATAAGAGAGAAAATCCAAATAACCTCACTAGGAAATGAAACAGGAGATACTACAATTGACACCACTGAAATACAAAAGATCATTCAAAGCTACTATGAACACCTTTATGCACATAAACTAGAAAACCTGAAAGAGGTGGATAAATTCCTGGAAAAATACCTCCTACCTTAAATCAGGAAGAATTAGATACCCTGAACAGACCAATAACAAGCAGTGAGATTGAAATGGTAATTGAGAGGATGTGGAAAAATAGGAACACTTTTACACTGTTGGTGAGACTATAAACTAGTTCAACCATTGTGGAAAACAGTGTGGCGATTCCTCAAGGATCTAGAACTAGAAATACCATTTGACCCAGCCATCCCATTACTGGGGATATACCCAAAGGATTATAAGTCATGCTGCTATAAAGACACATGCACATGTATGTTTATTGTGGCACTATTCACAATAGCAAAGACTTGGAATCAAACCAAATGTCCATCAGTGACAGACTAGATTAAGAAAATGTGGCACATATACACCATGGAATATTATGCAGCCATAAAAAAGGATGAGTTTGTGTCCTTTGTAGGGACATGGATGCAGCTGGAAACCATCATTCTCAGCAAACTATCGCAAGAACAGAAAACCAAATATCGCATGTTCTCACTCATAGGTGGGAATTGAACAATGAGATCACTTGGACACAGGAAGGTGAACATCACACACTGGGTCCTATTGTGGAGAGGGGGTGGGGGGGAGGGATAGCATTAGGAGATATACCTAATGTAAATGATGAGTTAATGGGTGCAGCACACCAACATGGCACATGTATACATATGTAACAAACCTGCACATTGTGGACATGTACCCTAGAACTTAAAGTACAATTTAAAAAAAAAAAAATCACCAACGAAAAGAAGTCCAGGACCAGATGAATTCACAGCAGAATTTGACCAGACATTCAAAGAAGAATTGGTACCAGTCCTTTTGACACTATGCCACAAGACAGAGAAAGAAGAAACCCTCCCTAATTCATTCTATGAAGCCAGCATCACTTTAATACCAAAACAAGGAAAAGACATAACCAAAAAAAAGAAAAAAATACAGATTGATATCCTTGATGAATATGGATGCTAAAATCCTTTAAAAAATACTAGCTAACCGAATCCAACAACATATCAACAAGATAATCTAACACGATCAAGTGGTTTCATACCAGAGATGCAGGGATGGTTTAACATACACAAGTCAATAAATGTGATACACCACATAGGCAGAATTAAAAATGAAAATCACATGATCATCTCAATAGACACAGAAAAAGTATTCAACAAAATCCAGCATCCCTTTATGATTAAAACTCTCAGCAAAATCAGCATACAAGGGACATACCTTAATGTAATAAAAGCCATCTATGACAAACCCACAGCCAACATGATACTGAATGGGGAAACATTGAAAGCATTCCCACTGAGAACTGGAACAAGACAAAGATGCCCACTCTCACCACTCCTCTTCAACATAATACTGGAAGTTCTAGCCAGAGCAATCAGACAAGAGAAAAAAATAAAGGGCATCCAAATCAGTAAAGAGGAAGACAAACTGTCCCTATTTGCTGACAATATGACTGAGTACCTTAAAAACCCAAGGACTCCTCCAGAAAGCTCCTAGAACTGATAAAAGAATTCAGCAAAGTTTCCAGATACATGATTAAGGTACACAAATCAGTAGCTCTTCTATATACCAACAGTGACCAAGTGGAGAATCAAATCAAGAACTCTACTTCTTTTACAATAGCTGGAAAAAAATAAAATACTTAGGAATATACCTAACAAAGGAGTCAAAAGACCTCTACAAGGAAAACTACAGAACACTGCTAAAAGAATTCATAGATACAAACAAATGGAAACACATCCCATGCTCATGGATGGGTAGAATCAATATTGTGAAAAAGACCATACTGCCAAGAGCATTCTACAAATTCAATGCAATCCCCATCAAAATGCCATAATCATTCTTCACAGAATTAGAAAAAACAATTCTAAAATTCATAATGAACTGAAAAAGAGCCCTTGTAGCAAAAGCAAGACTAGGCCAAAAGAACAAATCTGGAGGCACCACACTACCTGATTTCAAGCTATACTGTAAGGCCATAGTCACCAAAACAGCAAGGTACTGGCATAGAAATACATGCATAGACCACTGGAACAGAATAGAGAACCCAAAATAAACCCAAATACAGCCAACTGATCTTTGACAAAGCAAACAAAAAACATAAAGTGGGGAAAGGACTACCTTTTCAACCAAATGGTTCTGGGATAATTGTCTAGCCACATGTAAGAGAATGAAACTGGTTCCTCATCTCTCACCTTATACAAAAATCAACTCAAGATGGATTAAGGACTGAAACCTAAGACCTGAAACTATAACAATTCTAGAAGATAACATTGGAAAAACCCTTCTAGACATTGGCTGAGGCAAGGATTTAATGACCCAAAACCCAAAAGCAAATGGAATAAAAACAAAGATAAATAGCCAGGACCTAATTAAACTAAAGAGCTTTTGCACAGCAAAAGGAAGAGTGAGCAGAGTTAACAGACAACCCACAGAGTGGGAGAAAATCTTCATGATCTATACATCTGACAAAGGAATAATAACAAGAATCTACAATGAACTCAAACAAATCAGTAAGAAAAAACAAATTCCATCAAAAAGTGAGCTAAAGACATGGACAATCCTCAAAAGAAGAAATACAAATGGCCAACAAACATATGAAAAAATGCTCAACATCACTAATTATCAGGGAAATGCAAATCAAAACCACAATGCAATATCACCTTATTCCTGCAAGAATAGCCATAATCAAACAATCAAAGAACAGTCAATGTTGGCATGGATGCGTTCGTCAGCGAACACTTCTACACTGCTGGTGGGAATGTAAACTAGTACAGCTGCTATGGAAAACAGTGCGGAGATTCCTTAAAAAACTAAAAGTAGAACTACCATTTGATCCAGCAATCCCACTACTGGGTATCTACCCAGAGGAAAAGAAATCATTATATGAAAAAGATGCTTGCACATGCATGTTTATAGCAGCACAATTCACAATTGCAAAATTGTGAAACCAACCCAAATGCCCATCAATCAACAAGTGGATAAAGAACTGTGGTAGAAGTCTCCCATTATTATTGTATGGGAGTCTAAGTCTCTTTGTAAGTCTCTAAGGACTTGCTTTATGAATCTGGGTGCTCCTGTATTGGGTGCATATATATTTAGGATAGTTAGCTCTTCCTGTTGAATTGATCCCTTTACCATTATGTAATGGCCTTCTTTGTCTCTTTTGATCTTTGATGGTTTAAAGTCTGTTTTATCAGAGACTAGGATTGCAACCGCTGCTTTTTTTTGTTCTCCATTTGCTTGATAGATCTTCCTCCATCCCTTTATTTTGAGCCTATGTATGTCTCTGCATGTGAGATGGGTCTCCTGAATACAGCAGACTGATGGGTCTTGACTCTTTATCCAGTTTGCCAGTCTATGTCTTTTAATTGGAGCATTTAGTCCATTTACATTTAAGGTTAATATTGTTATATGTGAACTTGAGCCTGCCATTATGGTATTAACTGGTTATTTTGCTCGTTAGTTGATGCAGTTTCTTCCTAGCCATGATGGCCTTTACATTTTGGCATGGTTTTGCAATGGCCGGTACCAGTTGTTCCTTTCCATGTTTGGTGTTTCCTTCAGGGTCTCTTGTAAGGCAGGCCTGGTGGTGACAAAATCTCTAAGCATTTGCTTATCCGTAAAGGATTTTATTTCTCCTTCATTTATGAAACTTAGTTTGGCTGGATATGAAATTCTGGGTTTAAAATTCTTTTCTTTAAGAATGTTGAATATTGGCCCCCACTCTCTTCTGGCTTGGAGAGTTTCTGCCGAGAGATCTGCTGTTAGTCTGATGGGCGTCCCTTTGTGGGTAACCCGATCTTTCTCTCTGGCTGCCCTTAAGATTATTTCCTTCATTTCAACTTTGGTGAATCTGGCAATTATGTGTCTTGGAGTTGCTCTTCTCAAGGAGTATCTTTGTGGCATTCTCTGTATTTCCTGGATTTGAATGTTGGCCTCCCCTACTAGGTTGGGGAAGTTCTCCTGGATGATATCCTGAAGAGTGTTTTCCAACTTGGTTCCATTTTCCCCCTCACTTTCAGGCACCCCAATCAGACGTAGATTTGGTCTTTTTACATAATCCCATACTTCTTGCAGGCTTTGTTCATTTCTTTTTCTTCTTTTTTCTTTTGGTTTCTCTTCTCGCTTCATTTCATTCATTTGATCCTCAATCACTGATACTCTTTCTTCCAGTTGATCGAGTCGGTTACTGAAGCTTGTGCACTTGTCACGTATTTCTCGTATCATGGTTTTCATCTCTGTCAGTTCGTTTATGGCCTTCTCTGCATTAATTATTCTAGTTATCAATTCTTCCACTCTTTTTTCAAGATTTTTAGTTTCTTTGCACTGGGTACATAATTCCTCCTTTAGCTCTGAGAAGTTTGGTGGAAGCCTTCTTCTCTCATCTCTGGGTAATACCATTCAGGACATAGGCATGGGCAAGGACTTCATGTCTGAAACACCAAAAGCAACGGCAGCAAAAGCCAAAATTGACAAATGGGATCTCATTAAACTAAAGAGCTTCTGCACAGCAAAAGAAACTACCATCAGAGTGAATAGGCAACCTACAGAATGGGAGAAAATTTTTGCAATCTACTCATCTGACAAAGGGCTAATATCCAGACCTACAAAGAACTCAAACAAATTTACAAGAAAAAAACAAACAGCCCCATCAAAAAGTGGGCAAAGGATATGAACAGACATTTCTCAAAAGAAGACATTCATACAGCCAACAGACACATGAAAAAATGCTCATCATCACTGGCCATCAGAGAAATGCAAATCAAAACCACAATGAGATACCATCTCACACCAGTTAGAATGGCGATCATTAAAAAGTCAGGAAACAACAGGTGCTGGAGAGGATGTGGAGAAATAGGAACACTTTTACACTGTTGGTGGGATTGTAAACTAGTTCAACCATTATGGAAAACAGTATGGCGATTCCTCAAGGATCTAGAACTAGATGTACCATATGACCCAGCCATCCCATTACTGGGGATATACCCAAAGGATTATAAATTATGCTGCTATAAAGACACATGCACACGTATGTTTATTGCAGCACTATTCACAATAGCAAAGACTTGGAATCAACCCAAATGTCCATCAGTGACAGACTGGATTAAGAAAATGTGGCACATAGGCCGGGCGCGGTGGCTCAAGCCTGTAATCCCAGCACTTTGGGAGGCTGAGACGGGCGGATCACGAGGTCAGGAGATCGAGACCATCCTGGCGAACACGGTGAAACCCCGTCTCTACTAAAAAATGCAAAAAACTAGCCGGGCGAGGCGGCGGGCGCCTGTAGTCCCAGCTACTCGGGAGGCTGAGGCAGGAGAATGGCATAAACCCGGGGGCGGAGCTTGCAGTGAGCTGAGATCCGGCCACTGCACTCCAGCCCGGGCGACAGAGCCAGACTCCGTCTCAAAAAAAAAAAAAAAAAAAAAAAGAAAATGTGGCACATATACACCATGGAATACTATGCAGCCATAAAAAAGGATGAGTTTGTGTCCTTCGTAGGGACATGGATGCAGCTGGAAACCATCATTCTTAGCAAACTATCACAAGAACAGAAAACCAAACACCGCATGTTCTCACTCATAGGTGGGAACTGAACAATGAGATCACTTGGACTCGGGAAGGGGAACATCACACACCGGGGCCTATCATGGGGAGGGGGGAGGGGGGAGGGATTGCATTGGGAGTTATACCTGATGTAAATGGCGAGTTGATGGGTGCTGACGAGTTGATGGGTGCAGCACAGCAACATGGCACAAGTATACATATGTAACAAACCTGCACGTTATGCACATGTACCCTAGAACTTAAAGTATAATAATAATAGTAATAAAAAATAAAATAAATAAATAAATAAATAAAATGGAAAAAAGAACTGTGGTGGATATATATGTGATAGAATACTACTCAGCCGTTAAAAGGAATGAATTAGCAGCATTTGCTGTGACCTAGATGAGATTGGAGACTATTATTCTAAGTGAAGTTACTCAGGAATGGAAAACCAAACATTGTACATTTTCACTGATATCTGGGAACTAAGCTATGAGGATGCAAAGGCATAAGAATGATACAATGGACTTTGGGGACTTGGGGGGAAGAGTGAGAAGGGCCGAGGGATAAAAGACTACAAATATGGTACAGTGTATACTGCTTAGGTGATGGATGCACCAAAATCTCACAAATCACCACCAAAAATTTTACTCATGTGACCAAATACCACCTGTACCACAATAACTTATGGAAAAATAAAATTTAAGAAACAAAAACAATAAAATAATAGCCATTCTGACTGGTATGAGATGGTGTCTCATTGTGGTTTTGATTTGCATTTAATGATCAGTTTTATTTCTTTTATAACTAGCAGCTAAATTTTTTAAGTCTAAGTTTTACAATATGTAACCTTCTATATTGGATAGGGGGATGGTAAGGTGTGATGTGATGAAAAGCTCTTTGTAAAAATGACTTTTGTATGAATTTGCATGGTGGTATTTGTCTAGTATGCACTTTACAAAAATTATTATTTTTAATTGAAAATATTATTTCCGATACCTCTGGTCACCCTGAGTGGCCTGTGCTTAGAAGCATCAATTTTTTTACCTTTTTTTGGAGGACATTTTAGAGTCTGTAGCCTGACGGAATTTCTTAAGGTGGTAGAACACACCTAGGTACTTGTGACTGTTTGCTCAGGAAGGCATCAGTTTGGGAGCAGTCACTCTATTCATTGTAGCAGATAGGTGCCCACCCCAGGAAAATTTTTCTTGATGACTGAATGAATAAATTTCATGATTCATGGTTTCGTTGAGGATTTTCATATCTATACTATTTAAAATAAACTAGTTAAAGAGAAGTCTGCACTATTGCAGTGTGAAGAATATGCAATGGTAAAATAGTAAAATTTCATTTCTTAAAGCTGTATTAATTTGGCATGCAAATAAAGTGTAATGAATTATTAAATCACTATTTTGCATGCACATAAAATGGATTAAAGTTATCCAAATTTCAATTGTGCTTCTCTTTTTCTGTCAGTTGAATATATATGATTAACACTGCTTACTTAGCTTTTAAATATGTGTGAGATCCACTGTAAACAAAGATTATCTTCACAGTGGTGATGGAGTTACCTTTACCCTAGTTGATCTACAATCATCCATGGCCTAGTTTTTAAGGTAAGAACTTCATTCTAAACAGACTACACCACCCCATATCCAGTCAGACTCTCTAATCTGTATCGGTCACTACTTATAATTCCTTCAGTCTGCCTTACTATTTGCCAACAGAGTGACCCTGCCTTCAAGCTTCCAAATAGGCTCCTCCAAATCTAGCATTAGTTCACTTTTTTTCATTTGGAACAGGTAAGAGAGTGCTTTGCGAATCATTATTTGCAGGGACTCAACTTTGCTTTATTAGAAAATTTTTATTAGCAAATTTCTTATACTTAGCTCATAGGAAATATGTCTGAAACCCAAGTTTGCAATTTATCATGTATGTCAGGATAAATATTTGAAAGTTTACAATTGTTATTACATTTTTAGAGTAACAACCATAAGAGGCTCAGAACACACAACTGTGTTTGAAGTGGTTAGTTTCATAACCCCAAGTTGCAAACCGGACCCTCCACTTGCACCCAGACTGATTAACAGATCCAAGAGCAGCCTGAATTTACAGTGGAAAGTAAGGATTTTACTATCAAAAGCACCTGAACATGTTTTTATAATTTAAAAATACTCTTCCTACAGTGTCCTAAATTGTATAGAATGATGCATGCCTTGTTCGACTTATTTCCCTAGCACTTTGTATTCTTCATAATAATCTTTCACTTCTATGTATACCAAGCATCAAGGAAAATTGAGAAATGTTTGTAAGAATTTCAATAATTAACAAAGTTGGAGTATCGATTTCTACAACTTAATTATTTATAATTGTAGTTACCAATAAATATACCTCTCAATTTGCTTAAGTTCCAATTTTTTTCATTGTATACAATTTGGAAAACATAACAACACAAAGAATCTAAGAATGTCTTGCAGAGTGTAAAAAGTGCATTTTAGCTTTAAAATCTGGATTGCTTCATAAACAAAATATAAGCAGATTAATTTTAGAGTAACTTATATAACTTTAAATGTATATACATATGCATATATGTATTTAGCATATATATATGTATTCCACGTAAAAACGGCCCCTCATAACTTTTTAAAAATATTTTTAGGGTTCCAATGATAATCGTTCCAAAATAAACAGTTTCCTTTTGGAATGGGATGAAGTATACAGTTTTATTTTTAAAAAGCACTTGATTGTGGATGATTATTAATGCTATGATGAATTTTTGTTGTTAACTGTAGCATTTTATGATATTCTAATATTTTGTGTCTATTATTAAAGGCAAAGGTGAAGACTTCAAAAGTTGCTATATGAGTATCATAAAACAGCACAAGATCCTTGGACTGAGTGTTTCTACAAAATACTCATTCAGATTAGCTGCCAAAAATAACTCTGGCTTGAAGTATATTTAAATGTTTACAATATTTAAATCTATACTTCAATAAGAATCTGAGACTAATTTTCCATCTTAATCTATTTTTCAGTGATTTCAGTTAAACAGCAGTCTTCCATACATCAGGAACTATGCCTCCAACACCTCCGCCTCCTAAGCTAAAAGAAGCAAGAATCCGTTATTTGTCATTAGACTGGTGTGCCCCAACACAAACCCAAATGACACCCCTACTTATGTACTAGAAATGGAGGAAGCAGGATCTGTACATTTTTCTTTCATATGCTTTAATCTTCAACCTCAGTTTTAGGTATTTGTTACATGGATTCCACACTTGAGAAGAGTTTTAATTTAATCAATTTGCTTTCTACTCAGTCAATTCATTCAGGCATTGCATGATTCCTGAGTCCCCTGTGTTCTGCAGGGAGCCAATACAGAGCCTAGGTTGGGTCAGGAATTGCATGACTCCTGACTTCCTGTGTTCTAGATGGGGCCAGCGCAGAGCTGGGGTTAGGCAATGCTGCACAGAAAGATCTAAAACTACTCAAGTCCCTGCAAATTAGCTAGAAGCAGCAGCAGCCATAACAATAGCATAGAGACTCAGAGAATTGTGTTAGTTTTTAACTTTGGGCCTATACCAGACAACCTTGCATAGTCACATAAATCTTCAGCACCTCAACATATTTCTACCCTTTGTTCCTATCACTGGATTCCTGATAAGGGCAGGCAACTATTTCATTCCATCCTGAACTTTCAAGTCTGTACTGAATAGGCTGGTAAATTTGTAAAGCAGCTGTAAATTATATTATGTATATTTTACCACAGTTTACATAAAGTAGATAAATTTTGAGAAGTGTTCTATGCTGCAAGTAACGTACTAAGTGCTTTCACATTCATTACCTCATTAAATCCCCCCAAAGGAATGAGCCTGTCAAAGTAGAAATTATCTCCATTTTTTATACAGAGAAACTGAAGTTCAGAGACACTAAGGGACCTGCTCAGAATCACCCAGATGGAAAATAAATTGAAGTTGTAATGCATGCTTGTCCAGTTCCAAAGTTCATTGTCTTTCTAGGGTTTAGATTTTAAGCCGAAATACAATGGAGAAGACTTTTCATGCACTATAAGAAGTCTTAGAGAAGTACTACATACAAGGGTATGTGGCTATACTTAATAAATTTGTGTCATATTTTAATATAAAATTATACTTTTCACCAGACAAATGAGTGTATTTTATTTGAAATTAAGCCTTATTTTGTATTTAGTTCTTAGAAATGCTCACTCAACTTACTTTATATTTGCAAACTGAACATTTTCAAATCAGACATTCATTTGCAATGGTCAGCCACATCATCCTCTTTTATTTAAACAGATCTTTGCCTGCAATATGGAAGGAAGAAGCAACTCCAGTGGAGAAGTAAAATATACTACCTGTCCAGATAAAACTGGATCCCCTAGAAAACCATATATAAAGGGAAAGATCCATGCACACAGTGTAAAAATGGGATGGAGTAAGTAATGTTTTTGTATTTAAAATTTTCCCTCTGTCTTAATATTAACTACTGAGAAGAAATCTTCCTCTCATTGTCCTCAGCTTTATAAAATGTTCTCTTAATCATTTATATGTGAGATATTCTGCCATATAAATGGGTTTAGTTGTAAACTATATTATTTTTCTAGTTCTCTCTTGCTACCTCATTAATATGCACATGAACAAATTGTTGAGCTTTATGTGTCCTTAAGTAAGATTACATCTAATATGGAGGCCACAATTAGAAGGCCACATCAGTGATAAACGTCAGCTTAAGAAATTATATTCATACAAATTATTTTCTCTCCAAACTAGAGAAATCAACTTTATGGCACATATACTTAGCTTTTCAGTCTCTTGCAAATAACTTTACAATATTTATTTAAATGCTTCATGTCCAATATTCCAAGCATGTAACTTGAATTATGTTTTTATCTTTATTAATGTCTGGTTATTAATACACTATTGTTTCATGTTTACATTTTTTCCTCTGTGAAAAATTTTTGTTAACTCATGAGATAACATTCAAGTGGGAGACTTTTAAGTTTATTCAAGAATAATTTAGATTTTATTTCTCTTTGCAGAACCATCCAAAGATAATGGTGGAACATACATTTCAAGTTACAGTTTAGAAGTTAGTGAAAATTCAGATGGTAAGGCATCATGATTTTTTAAAATATTTTATTTTGAAATAATTTTAGACTCACTAGAAACTGCAAAAAAAAAAAAAAAGGTATAGAGGGTTCCCATGTTAAATCTTCACTCAGCTTCTCCTAAGATTAATATTTTACATAACCATAGTACAATTATCAAAACTAGGAAATTGGCATTGGGATAATACTATCACCTAAACCCAAGAAATTACTTGAGTTTCTGCAGTTTTTAGTAATAAATCATGTTTACTGACTGATATCTTATGATTTTATGGTTAATTCATGGGGCATATATTATTTTACTATTGAAATAGATAACTGGACCAACTTCGTTTCCAAAGTTGTTATTTCTTAGTATATACATGAGATATCACGGAAACCGATAACATTTATAAGCAAGCTGGACATAGTGGTTCATGCCTGTAATCCCAACACTTTAGGAGACCAAGGCGGGTGGATCACTTGAGGTCAGGAGTTCAAGACCAGCCTGGCCAACATGGTGAAACTCCGTCTCTACTAAAAATACAAAAATTAGCCAGGTTTGGTGGCACAGGCTGGTAATCCCAGTTACTTGGGAGGCTGAGGCATGAGAATCGCTTGAACCCGGGAGGTGGAGGTTGCAGTGAGACAAGATTGCACCACTGCACTCCAGCCTGGACGATAGAGCAAGACTCCACTCAAAAAAATTTTTTTAAATGATAAGCTACCCATAAATAAATTGAATAAATTTGCTTTTATCCCTTCAGTGAATCTCTGGAACATAATTTACAGTGGCAACAAAAGGGAATTTCTATATAATCACCTGCAACCTGCATATAAACTGCATATAAACTGAGAGTCTTTTGTAACTCACTTATAGTCCAGACAGGTGAGAAAAGAAAGATGGAAAACATTTTAAACTGAAGACTGAAATGAGCTGTATCATATTACTAAATGTTTTACAAAACTGAACTTTAATTCAGTACAGTCATAACGTATTTTTTCTTTCTCTTAGCCTTCAGATATATTGACTATTCAAACACCTACTCTTTCTCCTGCATCATGCTGTCCTCCACCCTTGAATGGTAAGACAAAATCCAGAGAAACCAATGTCCTATGCAGTGAGGCTTCTTTGTATGATTTGTATGACTAAGCCTATATTTCCTGTTTTGTAACTTTTGATTTTTTATATATTAAATGATATTAAAGCAGAAAGAGTGATTTTCTTTTAGTATATAATCAAATATTGGTCAGCCAATTATTTCTTTTGTTACTTTGTTCACTTTTTAGATTCTGGGTCTCACTCTGTCACCCAAGCAGGAGTGCACTGACAGTAATCATAGCTCATTGCAGCCTTGAACCCCTGGGCTCAAGCAAACCTCCCTCTTCAGCCTCCCGAGTAGCTGGGACTACAGGCATACACCGTCATGTCCAGCTACATTTTTTATTTTTTGAAGAAACAGGGTCTCACTTTGTTGCCCAGGCTGGTCATGAATTCCTGGCCTCAAGTGATCCTCCCACCTCAGCCTCCCAAAGCACTGAGATTACAGGCAGGAGCCACCGAGCCTGGCTAGTTGTTTCTTACTTAGTAATTGCAACCACAAATTATTTTAAGTCTGTAAATAAAATTTAAAAATTAATTGACACGATTACTATATTTTGAGTCTTCTGTTATTTTAAGTGTTTTAACAGTCTTCTCAAATTATTTTGTATAATTTTAGAGAAGCACCTTTAAAACTATTTACAAAATACTTTAAATTTGATTTTGTATATTTTAATAGAAAATTCTGTTGCTAATGGAAACCCTGAAGCACTTGTATGTGTCAAAAAAGCAAACGGTAACCACGATGACACATAAGGGCACCCTGGCTCTGAGGTGAAATACAGATTGAGTAAACAAATTCCTGTAGAATACACAATTTCTAGTTAAAAACAGCAAATAGGGATAGAGAAGTTATATTGTTACGTTGTCCCATTTGTAGTCCATTTCACTTTGGATGGATATATGCTGCTACTTCCCGTCAAGGTGGGAAGTGATCATGCCTGCACAATCATTTGTATGTTTGCTTATTTGTTTGTTTGTAGTTTGGATCTTTCAATGAAGTGTGAAACCGCATCAGTCCCAGGCCCTCCTTCTCAATGTGGTATACCTGTACTAACCTGAAAGGGTCCAAACTGTGTTGTTGTTAGTTGGGGAGTATGTTATCAATTTATTATTATTAATTTATGATTATTATAAAAGCACAGTAATTTTTTTAGAACCTTTTTTGGAAACTCTGGAAATCCCTAAGAAGTCAGAGTTTAGAATTAGAATCCCACAAATCTTGGATCATGGTTTCTGGAACACACCTAGGATGTAATACTAATGGTACTAGGAAGGCTATAGCAATGCTAATCCTGCTCTACAGAGCCTATATTTGAGGAGAGTAATATATTTGGAGAACCAAGTAGAATATCAAGAGGTCACTAATTTAATTTTTAAAACTAAAATAAGAGATAAAGTTAAATCAATTTATAGAACTTAGCATTTTTTAAAGCGTCATTGGGAAATCTCTGGTCATGTTTGCTTGCATGTAACTATACAGTATGACACATAAGAAATGTGGCTATAAGATAATGAAGCTTTAAAAAAAACAAACTTTTGGTTGGGCGCAGTGGCTCACAACTGTAATCCCAGCACTTTAGGAGGCCGAGGCAGGCAGATCACCTGAGGTCAGGAGTTCAAGACAGCCTGACCAACATGGAGAAACCCTGTCTCTACTAAAAATACAAAATTACCCAGGCGTGGTGGCGCATGCCTGTAATCCCAGCTACTCGGGAGGCTGAAGCAGGAGAATCACTGAATCACTTGCACCCGGGAGGCAGAGGTTGCGGTGGACCAAGATGGCGCCATTGCTCTCTAACCTGGGCAACAAGAACGAAACTCCATCAAAAAAAAAAAAAAAACAGAAAATAACTTTTTTACATCCATGTGAATATTTTCACATTCAAACTAAGCTCTAAAAAATAAAAATAAAAAAAATAAAATTAAATTTAAAAAAGAGGCCTAATTATTCAGCCATGTAAGTATCTTTAAAATTTTCTTCCCTTTTTCCCAGACTCTAGCAGGGTATGTGTAGCATTAACAAAAAGCCTTAGTGTCTTAATAATAGATGACAGGTATGATTACATCACTGTATCACTGTATCACTGTATAAAGGCCAGAGAATACTGGGGTTTGTGTTTCATCCCAGTAACCAATAGTAATATAAAGCAACATTAGTATATGTAAGTTTGCTCTTTTTTAAGTAACTCACTTAAAAATAATTTTAATACATTTTTAAAGGCATTCATCTAATATGTAAAATTAGATGATCCTTTTTCTTAGTTTTATTTGAGCCTTTTAATGTTAATTATAGTATACTGCCTTATGCTTAATTATTTCTACACTTGTCTGTATCTCATAGCATTTAATAGATTATAAGCTTTGACACTGAAAGGATCATGCTGTAACTCTTGACAGTATCTAGTATAGTGACTACCTAGAGAAAGAACTCAATTTCTGTGTCTGTTGCATCTTTCACATTCCTGTATGCAATGGTACTGAAATCACTGATTACAGGCTAGAGTGGGGACAAATTGAAAAATCAGTGCACTTGATTGACACAAGCCCTTGCTTGAGCTATGAAGTTAAAAGTCTCATTCCTGCAACTACATATTTTTGCAGAGTCCAAGGAAACCTGACAGTTCCTCCAATGTAAACAAGACAACAGCTCATAACCTATGCTATCCACAGTCATAATACTGGCAGCATTTCCAATATGGAAAGCAGGAGATAGTCACAGACTTCCAAATGTTAGATATTGCTCATATTCAGTGGCAACATTCTGAGCTCCTGCACCTGGCTTTGAAAGTCTCACATTATCTAGCACCTACTTTCCATTCCACCTTCATCTGCCATTATTCTCTCTACAGTTCTGTGTTTCCCAAATTTCCCTGAACCTAAGAATCATCTGATATGCTTGTTAAAAACACTGACTCCTATACCCTCACTCAGACCTATTGAATCAAAATTTCTAATCCAGAGGTTTGCTAATCATATATTTAACAAGCACCCAAAGTGATAATTATCATCAATTAGGAAAAACTGCATGAACTCTCCATTCCAAACAAACAAGTCTACTCTGCAATAACCACTAACAAATATGCCATGTGCATTTGTTCATACTGTGCTCTCTGCCTATCTTGTTCCTTAAAATCAAGCTCTTGTATAAATGTTTCCCTGATAAGCAAAATGGAAGTGATCTCTTCCTCTTCTTAACTACTAGAACTGTAAGATTCATAACCTGAACACTGATACTTGATATCTAATGTCCATCCCTCAGATTGCCTTTCATAACTGAAAGTTGTCTTTTTAAAAAAAAATCCTTTGTCAGATTTGTTGGGTGTCACTATTTTTTGTGTTGGAAAAAATGCTCTCACAATACATATTTATTAATTAGGATGTCATTGCAATAGCCCAAAGGATAGGGGATGAAAGAAGACATACAAATGGCCAACAGGTATATTTTTAAATGCTCAACATTAGCAAATCAAAACCACAATAAGATATCATCTTAAACCAGTCAGAAGGCTATAATTAAAAAGACAAAGAAGGCCAGGCTTGATGGCTCAGGCCTGTAATCCTAGCTCTTTGGGAGGTTGAGGTGGGAGGATTCCTTGAGCCCAGGAGTTCAAAATCAGGCTGGGCTCTGCTGACTGTTCCTTTTGCCATGCAAAAGCTCTTTAGTTTACTTAGGTCCCAGCTATTTTTCTTTTTTTTTTCAATTGCTTTTAAGTTTCTGGTCATGAAATCCTTGCCTAAGCCAATGTCTGGAAGGGTTTTTCCAATGTTATCCTCTAGAATTATAGTTTCAGGTCTTAGGTTTAAGTCCTTAATCCATCTTGAGTTGATTTTTGTATAAGGTGAGAGCTAAGGATCCAGTTTCATTCTCCTACATGTGGCTAGCCAATTATCTCAGCAGCATTTGTTGAAAAGGCAGTCCTTTCCCCACGTTATGCTTTTGTTTGCTTTGTCAAAGATCAGTTGACTGTAAGAATTTGGCTTTATTTCTGGACTCTCTATTCTGTTCCATTGGTCTATGTGTGTATTTTTTTTTTTAATTATACTTTAAGTTCTAGGGTACATGTGGATGACGTGCAGGTTTGTTACATACGTATACCTGTGCCATGTTGGCGTGCTGCACTCATCAACTCGTCAGAGTCCCATGCTGTTTTGGTGACTATGGCCTTATAGTATAGTTTGAAATCAGGTAGTGTGATGCCTCTGGATTTGTTATTTTTGCTTAGTCTTGCTTTGGCTATGCGGGCTCTTTTTTGGTTCCATATGAATTTTAGAATTGCTTTTTCTAACTCTGTGAAGAACGATGGTGGTATTTTGATGGGGATTGCATTGAATTTGTAGATTGCTTTTGGCAGTATGGTCATTTTCACAATATTGATCCTACCCATCCATGAGTATGGGATGCGTTTCCATTTGTTTGTGTCATCTGATTCTTTTAGCAATGTTTTGTAGTTTTCCATGTAGAGGTCTTTTGGCTCCTTTGTTAGGTATATTCCTTTTTTTTTTTTTGCAGGTATTGTGAAAGGGGTTGAGTTCTTGATTTGATTCTCTGCGTGGTCACTGTTGGTGTATAGAAGGGCTACTGATTTGTGTACGTTAATCTCGTATCCAGAAACTTTGCTGTTTTTTTTTTTGTTTGTTTTTGTTTTTTTTTTTTGGAGATAGAGTTTCAGTCTTGTCTCCCAGGCTGGAGTGCAGTGGTGCAATCTCAGCTCACTGCAACCTCCTCCTCCCAGGTTCAAGTGATTCTCCTGCCTCAGCCTCCCAAGTAGCTGGGATTACAAGTGTGCACAAACACGCCTTTTCTAATTTTTGTATTTTCAGTAGAGACAGGGTTTCACCACGTTGGCCAGGCTGGTCTCGAACTCCTGAGCTCAGGTGATCCACCTGCCTCGGCCACCTGAAGTGCTAGGATTACAGGCATGAGCCACCGCGTGCAGTCTGCTGAATTCTTTTATCAGTTCTAAGAGCTTTCTGGAGGAGTCCTTAGGGTTTTCAAGGTAAACTATCATATCATCAGGAAACAGGGACAATTTGACTTCCTTTTTACTGATTAGGATGCCTTTTATCTCTTTCTTTTGTTGGATTGCTCTGGCTAAGACTTCCAGTGTTATGTTGAAGAGGAGTAGTGAGGGTAGGCATCCTTGTCTTGTTCCCGTTCTCAGGGGGAATGCTTTCAACTTTTCCCCATTCAGTATCATGTTGGCTGTGGGTTTGTCAGAGATAGCTTTTATTACATTAAGGTATACCCCTTGTATGCCGATCTTGCTGAGAGTTTTGATCATAAAGTGATGCTGGACTTTGTTGAATGCTTTTTCTGCATCTATTGTGATGATCATGTGATGTTTGTTTTAAATTCTGTTTATGTGGTGAATCACACTTATTGACTTGTGTGTATTAAACCATCCCTGCATCCCTGGTATGAAACCCACTTGATCATTGTGGATTATCTTTTTGATATGTTGTCAGATTCGGTTAGCTAGTACTTTGTTAAGAATTTTAGCATCCATGTTCATCAAGGATATCAGCACATAGTTTTCTTTTTTGGTTGTATCCTTTCCTGGTTTTGGTATTAGGGTAATGCTGGCTTCATAAAATGAATTAGGAAGGGTTCCTTCTTTCTCTATCATGTGGAATAGTGTCAAAAGGATTGGTACCAATTCTTCTTTGAATGTCTGGTCAAATTCTGCTGTGAGTCCGTCTGGTCCTGGACTTTTTTTTGTTGGTAATTTTTAAATTACCATTTCAGTCTCACTGCTTGTTATTGGTCTGTTCAGGTTATCTAACTCTTGCTGATTTAAACTAGGAGGGTTGTATTTTTTCCAGAAATTTATCCATCTCTTGTAGGTTTTCTAGTTTATGTGCATAAAGCTGCTCATAGTAGCCTTGAATGATCTTTTGTATTTTGGTAGTGTCAGTTGTAATATCTCCTGTTTCGTTTCTCAGTGAAGTTATTCAGATTTTCTCTCTTCTTTCCTTGGTTAATCTTGCTAATGGTCTATCAATCTTATTTGTCTTTTCAAAGAACCAGCCTTTTGTTTCATTTATCTTTCATACTTTTTTTTTGTTTCAATTTCGTTTAGTTCTGCTCTGATCTTGGTTATTTTCTTTCTTCTGCTGGTTTTGGTTTGTTCTTGTTTCTCTAGTTCCTTGAGGTGTGACCTTAGATTGTCTGTTTGTGCTCTTTCAGACCTTTTGATGTAGGTGTTTAGGGCTATGAACTTTTCTCTTAGCACCATATTAGCTGTATCCCAGAGGTTTTGATAGGTTGTGTCATTATTGTCATTTAGTGTGAAAAAAAAAAAAAAATTAAGAGAGAGTCTCACTCTGTTGCCCAGGCTGTAGTGCAGTGGTGCAATCTCGGCTCACTGCAACCTCCGACTCCCAGGTTCAAGCAATTCTCGTGCCTCAGCTTCTCAAGTAGCTGGGAATACAGGCACCTGCCACCACACCTGGCTAATTTTTGTATTTTTAGTAGAGATGGGGTTTTACCATGTTGGTCAAGCTGGTCTTGAGAACTCCTGACCCCAGGTGATCCGCCTCCACCTCCCAAAGTGCTGGGATTACAGGCATGAGCAACCGCACCTGTCCTGAAAATTTTTTTAATTTTCATCTTGATTTCGTTTTTGACCCAATGCTCATTCGGGAGCAGGTTATTTAATTTCCATGTATTTGCATGGCTTTGAGGGTTCCCTTTGGAGTTGATTTCCAGTTCTATTCCACTGTGGTCTGAGAAAGTGCTTGATATACTTTCAATTTTTTTTTAATTTATTGAGGCTCATTTTATGGCCTTTCATATTGTCTATCTTGGAGAAAGTTCCACGAGCTGTTGAATAGAATGTGTATTCTGTGGCTGTTGGATGAAGTGATCTGTAGATATCTGTTAGGTCCATTTGTTCCAAGGTATAGTTTAAATCCATTGTTTCTTTGTTGACTTTCTGTCTTGATGACCTGTCTAGTACTGTCAGTGGAGTACTGAAGTCTCCTGCTATTATTGTGTTACTGTCTATCTCATTTCTTAGGTCTATTAGTAATTGTTTTATAAATTTGGGAGGTCTAGTGTTAGGTGCATATATGTTTAAGATTGTGATATTTTCCTGGTGGATAAGGCCTTCCACCATTATATAATGTCCCCCTTTGTCTCTTTTAACCACTGTTGCTTTAAAGTTTGTTTTGTCTGATATAAGAATAGCTACCCCTGCTTAATTTTGGTGTCCATTTGCATGAAATGCTTTTTTCCACCCCTTTACTTTAACTTTATGTGAGTGCTTATGTGTTAGGTGAGTCTTCTGAAGGCAGCAGATGGTTGGTGAGTTCTTATCCATTCTGCAGTTCTATATCTTTTAAGTAGAGCATTTAGGCCATTTATGAATGTTAGTATTGAAAAGTGAAGTACCGTTGCATTCATCATTCATCATGCTCTTTGTTATTTGTGTACTTTGTTTTTTGTTTTTGCTTTTTTTTTTTTTTTTTTTTTTTTTTTTTTTGAGACGGAGTCTCGCTCTGTCGCCCAGGCTGGAGTGCAGTGGCCGGATCTCAGCTCACTGCAAGCTCCGCCTCCCAGGTTTACGCCATTCTCCCGCCTCAGCCTCCCGAGTAGCTGGGACTACAGGCGCCCACCACCTCGCCCGGCTAGTTTTTTGTATTTTTAGTAGAGACGGGGTTTCACCGTGTTAGCCAGGATGGTCTCGATCTCCTGACCTCGTGATCTGCCCATCTCAGCCTCACAAAGTGCTGGGATTACAGGCATGAGCCACCATGCCTGGACATTGTTTTTGCTTTTTAACTTGAATTTTTGTTTTATAGGTCCTGTGTGCTTTATGCTTTAAAGTGATTCTGTTTTGATGTGTTTCCAGGATTCTTTCAAGATTTAGAGCTCCTTTTAGCAGTTCTTGTAGTGGTGGCTTGGTAAATTCTCTCAGCATTTGTTTATCTGAAAACAATTATATCTTTTCTTCATATAGGATGCCTAGTTTTGCTGGACACAAAATTCTTGGCTGAAGATTGTTTTGTTTGAGGAGGTTAAAGATAGGGCCCCAATCTCTTCTAGCTTGTAGGCTTTCTGCTGAGAAGTCTACTGTTAATCTGATAGGTTTTCCTTTATAGGTTACCTGGTGCTTCTATCTCACAGCTCTTAAGATTCTTTCCTTGGTCTTAAGTTTGAATAACCTGATAACAATTTGCCTAGGTGAAGATGTTTTTGTGATGAATTTTCCAGGTGTTCTTTGTGCTTTGTATGTTTGCAAATCTAGGTCTCTAGCAAGGTTGGGGAAGTTTTCCTTGATTATCCCCCCAAAATGTTTTTCCAAGCTTTTAGAATTGTCTTCCTCCTAATGAATACCAATTATTCTTAGGTTTGGTCATTTAACATAATCCCAAACTTCTTGGAGGCTTTGATCATATTTCCTTATTCTTTTTTCTTTGTCTTTGTTGGATTGGGTTAATTTGAAGACCTTGTCTTCGAGCTCTGAATTTCTTTCTCCTACTTGTTCAATTCTATTGCTGAGACTTCCCAGAGCATTTTGCATTTCTAAAAGTGTGTCCAAAGTCTCCTGAATTTTTGTTTTTAAATTAAGCTACCTATTTTATTGAATATTTCTCCCTTCACTTCTTGTATCATTTTTTGGATTTCCTTGCATTGGGCTTTGCTTTCTCTAGTGCCTCCCTTATTAGCTTAATAACTAACTTCCTGAATTCTTTTTCAGGTAAGTCAGGGATTTCTTCTTGGTTTGGATCCATTGCTGTTGAACTAGTGTGATTTTGGGGGGGTGTTAACGAGCCTTGTTTTGTCATATTACCAGGGTTGCTTTTCTGGTTCCTTTCCATTTGGGTAGGCTCTGTCAGAGGGAAGGTCTAGGGCTGAAGGCTGTTGTTCAGATTTTTTTGTCTCACAGGGTATTCCCTTGATGTAGTACTCGCCCCCTTTTCCTGTGGTTGTGGCTTTCTGTGAGCTGAACTGCAGTGATTATTGTCTCTCTTCTGGGTCTAGCCACCCAGCGAGTCTACCCAGCTCCTGGCTGGTTCTGGGGGTTTCTGCACAGGGTCCTGTGATGTGAACCATCTATGAGTCTCTCAACCGTGGATAATAGCCCCTGTGCCAGTAGAGGTGGTGAAGGTTGCAAGAACCTTCCGTGAGTGTTCTTAGCTTTAGTGGTTTAATGTTCTATTTTTGTGCTGGTTGACCTCCTGCCAGGAGGTGATGCTTTCCAGAAAGCATTAGCTGTAGTAGTGTGGAAAAGGACCGGCCGTGGGCAGGGCCCTAGAACTCCCAAGATTACATATCCTTTGTCTTCCACTACCAGGGTGGGTAGGGAAGGATCATCAGGTGGGGGCAGTGCTAGGTGTGTCTGAGCTCAGACTCTCCTTGGGCAGGTCTTGCTGTGGCTGCTGTGGGGATGGGGTAAGATTCCCAGGTCACTGGAGTTGTGTACCTAGGAGGATTATGGCTGCCTCTGCTGAGTCATGCAGGTTGTCAGGGAAGTGGGGAAAAGCCAGCAGTCACAGGCCTCACCCAGCTCCCACCCAAACCAAAGGCCGGTCTCACCCCCACCGTGCCACCCACAACAGCCCCAGGTCTGTTTCCAGGCGGAGTGCAGGCTTGAAAGCTTGCCCGAGGTTTTCCAGTTCCCAGCCGCCAAAGAAAAGGGCTTTAGTTCTTCCCCTAGTCTGTGAAGTCTGTAAGCCAGATTCGCACTCTCCCCTGAGTTCTGGCTAGGAGAACTCTTGCCACATTCAAATTGTTACAGAGTTCAGCTAGGGAAGTCCTTCTCCCTGGTGGGGTTTTACCCCCTGCTCCTCTGGCCTCCCTCCTGATAGATCCCTGTGGTGTCAGGCAGGAATAGGCTGCGTGGGGATTCAATGAGCTCCCCGGGCCTCCCTGCTGCCTCCTCCACCCTGTATTTCACTCGGCTCTGCTAACTTGACTCACCTCCAGATAAAGTCCGGAATGTCTCTCACTAACAGACCTTCAACTTCTCCACTGGGGGTGTGTGTTCCAGAAAGGAGGGTCTCCCTTTCCCAGTTCCACAGTTGGGGCACTCACAGTATTTGGGGTGTCTCCCGGGTCCTGCAGGAGCAGTCTGTTTCCTTCAGAGGGTCTGTGGGTCCTCTCAGGATTGCTGTTTTGTCCTTGTAGTCGATCTGGAGCTAAAATTCACAATGCAAGCCTCCACAATGCTGCTCTATCCAGAGCTGCAATCTATTCCTGCCTCTCATCTGCCATGATCCACCGTCTCTCAAGAAAAGTAAACTCCATACACTGCTGGTAGAAACACAAATTATTAAAGCCACTGTGGAAAACAGTATGGATATTTCTTTAAAAAAAAAAAAAAAAAAAAACTCAATATCAAGGCCTGGATGAGATTAGAGACTATTATACTAAGTAAAATAACTGAGGAATGGAAAACCAAACATCTTATATTCTCACTTATAAGTGGGAGCTAAGCTATGAGGATGCAAAGGCATAAGAATGACACAATGGACTTTGGGGACTCAGGGGGAAAGGGATAAACTGCAAATAGGGTGCAGTGTATACTGCTCCGGTGATGGGTAAACCAAAATCTCACAAATCACCACTAAAGAACTTACTCAAGTAACCAAACACCACCTGCTTCCCAATAACCTATGGAAATTTTTTTTTTAATTATTTTAAACCACTAGGTCATTCATATGGTATGATTTCCTTATACATTAGACCGAGTTTCAACCTCACTTATTCCATTGAGGACTAACATTTGTTTGAGCCCGTATTCTATTTTTAGAGTTAACTATCAGCCTGTGAAATTGTCTGAATACACTCAATTTCAGTATGTTTATAGCAGCACAACTCACAATTGCAAAAATATGGAACCTGCCCAAATGCCCAACAATCAACAAGTGGTTAAAGAAACTGTGGTATATATGTATATGATCGAATACTACTCAGCCATAAAGGAATGAATTAATGGCATTCACAGCAACCTGGATGGGACTGAATATTGCAGGATCTGGCCAGCAGCCTGCAATGCAACGGGGCTCTTTCTTTGTTCCCAGGTGGATCGGCAGGTCGAGAAATAATAGACACACACAAGATAGTGAAAGCTGGGTCCAGGGGGGTCACCGCCTTCTGGTCCCATGGTGCCACCAATGCACTGGATATACCAGCATTTATTATTATATTCAGTGAGGGTGGGGGTAGGTTAGTGAGGGATTTAGGGTCATTTGATTATGAGGTTAGATGGTCACATGGGGATGAAGTAATTCTTTAACATAACATCTGTATGCAGAAGTACAGTATACAGAGATAAGAATTTACAATATAGTGTGTGCATCAATAATTTCTAACAGAGCCTTAAAACAGAAACATAGTCTTTCCATAACCTATGATTAGCCAGATATTAATCAGCAGTAACAGTTACAGCAAAAGCTGGTTACAAACAATCCACAGCAACAGGATGTGAAGCTAGACAACCATTTAGGCCAGAAATTCTCAGAAGGGAGTATGCCTTAACCCTAAAGAGATCTAGAAGAGCCGTGGCAAGATGACGGCATTTATAGCCCTAGCTTATCCATAAGGACAGGTGCCTCTCATGCGTGTGTTTATAGGCTCTCCACAAGGGTCACATTCCATTCCCAGAGCCATGAACATCTGCTTTTCTGGGATAGGAATCTTAGTGATGTGAAACCTCCCTGACTGCACGTCCGTTCACAGGCTCTCTGCAGGGGAAAGCACATCATGTGCTGTTGGCTCATTCTGGCAGTCCAACCTGGCATTGTCTTTACACAATCCTGCATTCAATTTTGTATTTACAACAATCAGGAGCATTTCATCTTTTATTCCGTAGCAATAGTTTCAGGGGCGTATCCCTACATCTCCCCCTTTTCTCTGATTTAAATGAACCATAGCAATCATACCTTGGCACTGATTACGACTAGATTGAAGAATACTTTTTCCATACCTTCGCACTGATTACGACTAGATTGAAGAATACTTTTTCCAATTTTACACATGAACAATAAACCAATAGCACAAATTATACACAGAACAAAATGAACGATAGTGGATCCTCCCAAAGATTTTACCCATTGAATGGGGTTGAGATTAGATAACCCCTCAGAGATACCGTCTAAAACTTCAGCACTGGGTAAAGCAGTTACGTGTGCTTGAGAGGCCTCAAAAATCTGTTCTTTTAGTTTGCTTATGTCTAAACTTAAATTACCTTCACTTCCTTGTAAATGGCATTTTACCAATTCCCAATTGTGAACAGACTCATTATATTGAAATGGAGTTATACAAAAACCAGAAGTATTCCAATGACATTGCATTTTTAATCTATGTTCTAAACTCATAATTCTATCTCCCATCCATATAACAGCTTGTCTTAGGTCATTAATTTGATTGGCCAATTTTTGATCAATACCTGACTGAAAGTTCCACATTTGAGTAGAATTTGTTTGCCATTTATCCACAAAATGAATAGTTTGAATAGATTGATGTAATGCAACTCCAGCAGTAGCAGCAGTCGCAGTAACAGAAATCAAGCCCATTATTACTGCAATTAATGTAAAAATAAATCATTTACTCCTTCTAGGAAATTTTTGTAGAATATTGTTAATAACATGGATAGAAGGGGAAGATTCCCAAGGCCTATGTAAGGCTACAGGGAGCCAAATACCTTCTCTGACTCTGACTATTAAAATACTATGGTATTGATTAAAGGATGAGTCAATACAAGTATACAAGTAACAATTTACACAGGTAATTTTTTTTAAAATAATATGCATCTTTTGTACTAATAACATATATGGTGGTTTAACACAACTTTTAAGTGGGATAGTTTTATTGGACTCCATATAGACAGTATATATATTTTGGGATGGTACTCTTTTTTGTGAATGTGGAGTGGGGGGAATAGGTTGAATGAGAGGTGGTGGGGGGACATTAGCAACAGGAGGGTAGAAGTTCTCATAATCTTTACTGTCCCGTCTTTGAATTGACCTTTTGATGACTGCCATAGTGATATTTTTGGCTGTGTGTAAATAGTAGTGTAAATCAGTCTGTTGTCTTAGTTTTCAAGGTGACAAGGTGGATTTACTTATAGCACTTTCTCCAGCCCAAAGTCTCATACCAGTCATAGCTATGGTTAATCTCCACAATTCTGAATGTTCAGGTCCTAAGTGGGGAACAATGAGCCTTGGCTTTGGAGGGGCAACCCCTGCCCCTTTCCACTTAAAAGGAAAAAAGGAGTTAAACATACGATATAATAGGGGAGGATTATCATTACTTTTTTGATAAGTAATATCATGGAGAAAATATTGATAATCTCTGTGACTTTGAGAGCAATCATTAGTAATATGACCTTTAGGAGCCCAATCAGCAATGGTGTAGTGAGAAGAATTAAATAACACAGTTCCTTCTGAACTAACACAATCCTTCCATATTAATTTGTCAGCATTTGAAGACAAGTTCAGGGGACACGCAGGTCCTAAAGGCTCATATTGGGATGTGTGAATATAATCAGTGATTCTTATTTTGATCTGTCTTAGAGGTTTTAATGAGAGCCCTGATACCAAGTGTCCTAAAGGAGGGACAGAGTGACTAGATGGTAGTGTAACTGCCCAAATTTGAATATCTAATGAGAGACATCCATTAGTGGGTCCCAGGCACAAGGTGGATACCTAAAACTTAAAGTGATATTGAAAGGGGTTCTTTATTCTGAAGGTTGGGCAGGACAACGATCATCTACAGAACCAGGCATCCAAATACTATCATTAACATAGACCTCGATAGGGGTGTCCATCCATGTCATGGCTCGAATAAGAAGAGGAAAAGGAATACAGGCTCAATATGTATGGTTTTCAACAGTCTGTGGGGTGACAGATGGTAGAAGGATCAGTGTCATCAGGAGGAGGCAGAGGTTGAGCCAGACCTGGATCGCTGCAGACAAGTTGTTCAGGATGACTGACTGGATTGTCTGTTGTAAAGGAGTTAGCGTGGTCATTTTCTTCTTTTTGACGATTGGATGTGTTAGTTGTTTCCTGCTGTGGCATTTTTTTCAGCAAATTTCTCTGTCTTGTTGTTGCATGCATCTTCAGGACACAATTTCAGGTGTCTAGCAGGAATCCAAACAGGAGATTAATGTTCACATAGGAAAACACAAGCATAGCCTCTTCCCCATGTTAAAATAGAACCTTTTGACCACATATTAGATTGAACATCTTTCCACCATACTTCCCTTCCTTGGTTTACTGTGGGACAGTTACCAGAGAAATGTTTTTCAGCAGCAGTAACAGAACTAGATTTAGGAATATTAAGAAAATTTAATGTGAGCAATTCCAAGTTTAGTTGTATGTGAGGGATAGACAACTCCTTATTCCCCTCTTTTTGTTTCAGTAATTGTAATTTTAAAGTTTTGTTAGTTCTTTCTACAATAGCTTGGCTTTGTGGGTTACAAGGGATACCAGTAATATGTTTAATATGCCACTGATCAAGACAATTTTTAAAAGCTTTACTGCAATAGGCTGGACCATTGTCTATTTTGAGCTCACTAGTAATTGCCATAACCACAAAACATGAAAACATATGTTTTTTAATGTGAGAAGTGGCTTCTCCAGTTTGACAGGTAGCCCAGATGAAACTGGAAAAGGTGTCAACTGCGACATGCACATAAGCTAATTTTCCAAAAGAAGGAACATGAGTAACATCCATTTGCCAAATAGCATTACGAGAAAGGCCTTGGGGATTAACTCCGGGAGATTATGTGGGTAAGATAAGAACCTGACACTGAGAACAGTGTTGTACAATTTCTTTAGCTTGTTTCCAAATGAGAGAATATTTATGTTTAAGACCTGAGGCATTAGTATGGGTGAGTTGATGAAATTGTTCTGCATCTATAATGGCTAGAGAAACTATAGTATCAACGTTATGATTACCACTGGATAAAGGTCCAGGCAAATTAGTATGAAATCAAATGTGAGTGATGAAAAAAGGGTGATTTCAGTTTCTGACTTTTTTTGTAACAAAGGGAACAAGGAAAATGGATTAGTATCAGTAATACTTTTGGTGGTAGCTGTTTCTATTGCCTTAGTGGCATGGACTACATAAGCTGAGTCAGAGACAATATTAAGACGCTGATCAAAATCCTGTAATGCAGAGATAACAGCAAACAACTCGGCTTTTTGAGCAGAAGTGAATGGAGTAGAAACGACTTTATCTTTTGGTCCTACATACCCTGCCTTTCCATTACTGGATCCATCAGTAAAAATGGTAACAGCTGCCTCTAGTGGTGATGAACTAGTAAGTTTTGGTAGAATTCAGGAAGTATTTCACAGAAATTGAAAGAATTTTGACTTAGGCAAATGATTATCAATAGTGCCAGTGAAGTCAGCCAGATTAGTCTGCCAGCACAAAGATGTAGAAAAGGCAGTTTTAACTTCATTTTTTGACAAATGGACCACAATAATGTTTGGATCAAAGCCAGAAATTTTAGTGATATGTTGACATCCTAACCCAATCAAAGTGGCCATTTGATCAAGATATAATGAAAGAGTTTTAGAGGCCGAATTAGGAGGAAATACCCTTTCAACTAGAGAATCATCTCGTACTGTAAGTCCCGTAGGAAAGTGCATGGAAGGAAAAACTAAAAATTGTAAAGGCAAATTTGGGTCAATACGAGAGACTTGTGCCTCTCTCACTCTTTGTTCTACAAAAGACAACCCTTGTTTTGCTGGTTCAGATAGACAGTGAGGACTGTTTAAATCTGTATCTCCTGATAAAGTAGCAAATAGATGAGATAATGCATAAGTAGGGATGCCTAGGGTTGGTCTGAGATAGTTGATGTCACTAGTAATTTTTGAAAATAATTTAAGGTGTTTAAATTGTCAGTACAAAGTTGGACTTTTGGGGGCTTAATGGAGTGAGCTTCTAGCCGCATTCCTAAGTACAGAAAAGTAGTGGCTTGTTGAATTTTATTAGGAGCGATGTGGAGTCCTGCATTGGCAACAGCTAATTTTAAAGAAGTAAAACATTGAATTAATTCATCTTTAGTGGGGGCAGCAATCAGTATATCATCCATATAATGAAGAATGTAATTATTTTTAAAAGTCTGTTGGATAGGTTGTAACACAGTACCGACAAACAACTTACAAATAGCAGGACTGTTAATCATTCCTTAAGGTAAAACTTTCCATTGATATCTAGCTGCAGGAGCTGAATTATTAATGGAAGTTGCAGTTAAAGCAAATTTTTCACAGTCTGACTTGTCTAAAGGAATATGAAAAAAAAAGCAGTCTTTAAAGTCAATGATAATTAAAGGCCATATGATGTTTGGTTTTCCATTCCTAAGTTACTTCACTTAGAATATTAGTCTAATGAGATCAAAGATATAATAAAAAGTCTCCCACAAAAGAAAAGCCCAGGACCTGATGGCTTTACTGATTAATTCTATGAAATATTTAAAGAACTAGTACCAATTCTATTAAAACTATTCTCAAAAAACAGAGGAGGATAGAACACCATCAAACTCTTTTCTACGAGGCCAGTATTACTCTGATACCAAAACCAGACAAAGACACTTCAAAAAAAATGAATATTCATGCATAAATCCTCAACAAAATACTAGCAAACCAAGTTAAACAAAACATTAAGAAGATAATTCATCACGATCAAGTGGGATTTATCCCTGGGATGAAAAACTGGTTCAACAAACACAAATCAATCAACGTGATAGATCTTAGCAACAAAATAAAGAATGAAAACTATATGATTATTTCAATTAATGGTGAAAAAGCATTTGATAAAATTCAACATCCCTTCAGGACAAAAACCATCAGAAAACTGGGTATAGAAGGAACATACCTCAACATAATAAAAGCCATATATGACAGACCCATAGATAGTATCATACTAAATGGGAAATAACTTAAAGCCCTTCCTCTAAGATATGGAACAGGATAAGGATGCCCACTTTCACTACTGTTATTCACCATAGTACTGGAAGTGCTTGCTAGAGCAATCAGAGAAGAGAAAGAAATACAGGGCATCCAAATTGAAAAGGAAGAAGTCAAATTATCCTTGTTTGCAGATGATATAATCCTATATTTGGAAAAATCTAAAGATTCCATCAAAAAACCATCAGAACTGACAAATTCAGTAAAGTTGTATAATACAAAATCAACACACAAAAATCAGTAGCATTTCTATATACCAACAGTAAACAATGTGAATAAGAAATAAACAAAAAAAGTAATCCTATTTAAAATTGCCACAAATAAATTTAAATACCTAAAAGTTAACTTAAGAAGGTCTATTAGTCATTTTCACACCACTGATAAAGACATACCCGAGACTGGGCAATTTACAAAAGAAAGGGGTTTAATAGACTTATGGTTCCACGTGGCTGCAGAGGCCTAACAATCAAGGTGGAAGGCAAGAAGGAGCAAGTCATGTCTTACATGGATGGCAGCAAGCAAAGACAGAGATTGTGCAGGGGAACTCCTCTTGATAAAACCATCGGATCTCCTGAGACTTATTCACTATTGTGAGAACAGCAGGGGAAAGACCAGCCCCCATGATTCAATTACCTCCCACTGGGTCCCACGCACAATACGTGGGAATTGTGGCAGTTACAATTCAAGATGAGATTTGGGTGGGGACACAGCCAAACCATATCATTCCAACCCTGGCCCCTTCCAAATCTCATATCCTCACATTTCAAAGCCAATCATGCTTTCCCAACAGTCCCCCAAAGTCTTACCTCATTTCAGCATTAACTCAAAAGTCCACAGTCCAAAGTCTCAACTGAGACAAGGCAAGTCCCTTCTGCCTATGAGCCTGAAAAATAAAAAGCAAGCTACTAACTTCCTAGATACAATGGAGGTACAGGCATTGGGTAAATACAGCCATTCTAAATGGGAGAAATTGGCCAAAAGAAAGGGGCTATAGACCCCATGCAAATCCAAAATCCAGCAGGGCAGACAAATCTTAAAGGTCCAAAATGATCTCCTTTGACTCTATGTCTCACATCCAGGTCACACTGATGCAAAAGATGAGTTGCCATGGTCTTGGGTAGCGAGTAGCTCTAGCCCTGTGACTTTGCAGGGTATAGCCTCCCTCCCAACTGCCTTCACAGGCTGGCAGTGAGTGTCTGCAGCTTTTCCAGGCACACAGTACAAGTTGTCAGTGGATCTACCATTCTGGGGTCTGGAGGACAGTAGCCCTCATCTCATAGCTCCACCAGGTGGTGCCCCAGTAGGAACTCTTTGTGGGGGCTCTGACCCCACATTTCCCTCCCATACTGCTCTAGCAAGAGGTTCTCCATGAGAAGGCTCCAACGCCACATTTCCCTTCCACACTGCCCTAGCAGAGATTCTCCATGACAGCTCTGCGCCTGCAGCAAACTTCTGCCTGGGGATCCAGGCATTTCCATACATCCTCTGAGATCTAGGCAGAGGTTCCCAAACCTCAATTCTTGACTTCTGTGCTCTTGCAGTCTCAATACCATGTGGCAAGGCTTGAGGCTTGAACCCTCTAAAGCCACAGCCCAAGCTCTACATTGACTCCTTTCACCCATGGCTGGAGTGGCTAGGATGTTGGGCACCAAGTCCCTAGGCTGAACACAGCACTGGGACCCTGGACCTGGCCCACAAAACTACTTTTTCCTCCTAGGCCTCTGGGCCTGTGATGGAGGGCCTGCCCTGAAGACCTCTGACATGCCCTGGATACATTTTCCCCATTGTCTTGAGGATTAACATTCAGCCCCTTGTTATTTATGCAGATTTTTTCAGTGGGCTTAAATTTATCCTCAGAAAATGGGATTTTCTCTTCTATGGCATTGTAAGGCTGCAAATTTTCCAGTTTTATGCTTTTCTTCCCATATAAAACTGAATGCCTTTAACAGCACCCAAGTCATCTCTTGAATGCTTTGCTGCTTAGAAATTTCTTCTGCCAGATACCCTAAATCATCTCTCTCAAGTTCAAAGTTCCACAAATCTCTAAGGCAGGGGCAAAATTACACCAAGTCTCTTTGCTAAAACATAACAAGAGTCACCTCTGCTCCAGTTCCCAACAAGTTCCTCATTTCCATCTGAGACCACCTCAGCCTGGACTTTCTTGTCCAGATTGCTATCAGCATTTTGGGCAAAGCCATTAAACAAGTCCCTAGGGAGTTTCAAACTTTCCCACGTTTTTTCTGTCTTCTTCTGAGCCCTCCAAACTGTTCCAACCTCAGCTTGTTACCCAGTTCCAAAGTCACTTCCACATTTTTGGGTATCTTTTCAGCAGCACCTCATTTCTGGTACCAATTTATTGTATTAGTCCATTTTCACACTGCTGATAAAGACATACCCGAGACTGGGCAGTTTACAAAAGAAAGAGGTTTAATTGGACTCAGTTCCACGTGGCTGGGGAGACCTCACAATCATGGCAGAAGGCAAGGAGGAGCAAGTCACATCTTACATGGATGGCAGCAGGGAAAAAGAAAGACCTTGTGCAGAAAAACCGTAGATTTTTAAAACATTCAGATCTCATGAAACTCATTCACTCTCACAAGAACAGTGCAGGAAAGACCCACCCCCATAATTCAGTTACCTCCCACAAGGTTCCTCCCATGACACGTGGGAAATGTGGGAGTTACAATTCAAGATGAGATTTGGTTGGGGACACAGCCAAACCATATCACTACCCAAAGAAGACTATGTCAAGGCATTTAATCATCAGAACCCCAAAGGTCAAGGACAAACAAAGGATCATAAAAGCAGCAAGAGGAAAGAAACAAATAACATACAATGGAGCTGCAATACATGTGGCACCAAACTTTTCAGAGAAAACCTTATCGGCCAGGAGATCTGTAAGGTACAAGCAATCTACAGATTCAATAAAATTTCCATCAGTATACCAAGGACATTCTTCACAGAAACAGAAAAAAAAAATCCTAAAATGTTTATAGAACCAATAAAACTCCAGAATAGCCAATGCTGTCCTAAGCAATAAGAACAAAATTAGAGGAATCACATTACCTGACCTCAAATTATATTACAGAGCTACAGTTACCAAAACAGCCTGGGAGTGGCATTAAAACAGACACATAGACCAATGGAACAAAATATAAAACCCAGAAACAAATCCACACAAATACAGTGAACTCATTGTTGACAAAGGTGCCAAGAACATACACTGGGAAAAAGACACTCTCTTCAATAAATGATGCTGGGAAAACTGAATATCCATATGCAGAAGAATGAAACTAGACTCATACATCTCTTGCCATATACAAAAATCAAATCAAAACGGATTAAATACCTAAATCTAAAACCTGAAACTATGAAACTACTGAAACAAAACATTGGAGAAACTCCAAAAGCCATCAATCTTGGCAAAGATTTCTTGAGTAATACCCCACAAGCACAAGCAACCAAAGCAAAAATAGGCAAATGAGATCACATCAAGTTAAAAAGCTCCTGTACAGCAAATGATGCAACAAAGTGAAGAGACTACCCACAGAATAGGAGAAAATATTTGCAAACTACCCATCTGACAAGGGATTAATAACCAGACAATATAAGAAGGTCAAACAACTCTATAGGAAAATAATCTAATAATCTGATTTTTAAAAATAGGCAAAATAGTTGAATAGACATTCTCAAAAGAAGACACAAAAAATAGAAAACGTACATCAAGAGGTGTTTGACATCATTAACCATCAGAGAAATACAAATCGAAACTACAATGAGATATTATCTCATTCCAGTTAAAATGGTTTTTATACAAAAGACAGGCAGTAACAAATGCTGACGAGGGTGTGAAAAAAAGAGAGTCCCCTACACTGTTGGTGGGATTGTAAATTATTAATACTCAACCACTATAAAGAAGAGTTTGGAGGTTCCTCAAAAAAACAAAAATATAACTACCATGTAATCCAGCAATCCAACTGCTGGGTATACCCAAAAGAAAGAAAATCCATATATCAAAGAGATGTCTGCACTCCCATGTTTATTGCAGCACTCTTCACAATAGCCATCATTTGGAAGCAATCTAAGTGTCCATCAACAGCTGAATGGATAAAGAAAATGTGGTACCGAAACAAGGATGCCCTCTCTCACCACTCCTATTCAACATAGTATTGGATTCCTGGCCAGAGCAATCAGGCAAAAGAAACAAAGGGCATCCAAATAGGAAGAGAGGACGTCAAACTGTCCCTGTTTGCAGATGACATGATTCTGTGTCTAGAAAATCCATAGTCTCAGGCCAAAAGCTCCTTTAACTGATAAACAACTTCAGCAAAGTTTCAGGATACAAAAATCAATGGACAAAAATCACTAGCATTTCTATACACCAACAACAGTGAAGCCAAGAGCCAAATTAGGAATACAATGCCATTCACAATTGCCACAAAAAGAATAAAATACCTAGGAATATAGTTAACCAGTGAGGTGAAAGATCTCTACAATCAGAACTCCAAAACACTGCTCAAAGAAATCTGAGATGATACAAACAAATGGAAAAACATTCCCTGTTCATGGATAGGAAGAATCAATATTGTTTAAATGGCCATATTGCCCAAAGTAATTTACAGATTCAATGCTATTCCTATCAAACCACCAATGACATTCTTCACAGAACTAGAAAAAAATTTACTTTTTTTTTTTTTTTTTTTTTGAGACAGAGTCTTGCTCTGTCATCCAGTCTAGAGTACGATGGCATGATCTCAGCTCACTGCAACCTCCACCTCCCGGGTTTAAGCGATTCTCCTGCCTCAGTCTCCCAAGTAGCTGGGATTACAGGTGCCCACCACTGCACCCAGCTAATTTTTGTATTTTTAGTAGAGACTAAAAATCTCTACTAAAAGGGGGTTTCGCCATGTTGGCCAGACTGGTTTTGAACTCCTGACCTCAGGTGATCCGCCCACCCCGGCCTCCCAAAGTGCTGGGATTACAGGCATGAGCCACCACGCCTGGCCAAAAAAACTATTTTAAAATTCATCTGGGGAAAAAAAAAAAAAGCCCTAAAAGCCCAGGCAATCCTAAGCAAAGAGAACAAAGCTGGAGGCATCATGTTACCTGACTTCAAACTATACTACAGGACTACAGTAATCAAAATAGCACGGTGCTGATACAAAAACAGACACATAGACCAATGGAACAAAATAGGGAACCCAGAAATAAGCTCATACACCTACAACCATCTGATCTTCAACACAGCTGACAAAAACAAGCAGTGGGGAAAGCACTCCCTATTCAATAAATGGTGCTGGGATATCTGGCTAGCCATAGACAAAAGATTGAAACTGGACCCCTTTCTTATACCATATACAAAAATCAATGCAAGATGGATTAAAGACTTAAATGTAAAACTCAAAACTATAAAAATCCTGGAAGACAACCCAGGCAATGCCATTCTGGACATAGGAATGAGCAAAGATTCATAATAAAGATGCCAAAAGCAATTGCAACAAAAGCAAAAATTGACAGATGGGATCTAATTAAACTTGAGAGCTTCTGCACTGCAAAAGAAACGATCAACAGAGTAAACAGACAACCTACAGAATGGGAGAAAGTATTTGCAAACTATGCATCTGACAAAGGTCTAGTATCCAGCATCTCTAAGCAACTTAAACAAATGCACAAGAAAAAACAACCCCATCAATAGGTGGGCAAAGGATATAAACTGATACTTTTCTTTTTTTTTTTTTTTTTTTTTTTCCAGAGACAGAGTCTCGCTCTGTCGCCCAGGCTGGAGTGCAGTGGCCAGATCTCAGCTCACTGTAAGCTCCGCCTCCCGGGTTCACGCCATTCTCCTGCCTCAGCCTCCCGAGCAGCTGGGACTACAGGCGCCCGCCACCTCACCCGGCTAGTTTTTTGTATTTTTTTTTAGTAGAGACGGGGTTTCACCAGGTTAGCCAGGATGGTCTCGATCTCCTGACCTCGTGATCCGCCCGTCTCGACCTCCCAAAGTGCTGGGATTACAGGCTTGAGCCACCGCCCCCGGCCTTAAACTGATACTTTTCAAAAGAAGACATACATGTGGCCAACATGTATATGAGAAAAGCTCAATATCACTGATCATTAGAGAAATGCAAATCAAAGCCACAATGACATACCATTTCACACCAGTCAGAATGGCTGTTATTAAAAAGTCAGGCCAGGCACAGTAGCTTATTTCTGTAATCCTAGCACTTTGGGAGGCTGAAGTGGGCAGATCGCTTGAGTCCAGGAGTCAGAGACAAGCCTGGGCAACATGGCAGAACCCCACCTCTACAAAAAGTACCAAAATTACCTGGACATGGTGGCACACACCTATAGTCCCATCTACTAAGGAGGCTGAGGTGGGAGGATCGCTTGAGCCCAGGAGGTCAAAGCTGCAATGAGCTGTGAGCGTGCCTCTGTAGTCCATCCAGGGTGACAGAGTGAGACCCAGGCTCAAATAAAAAGAAGTCAAAAAATAACAGGTGTTGGCAAGGTTGCAGAGAAAAGGGAATGCTTATACACTGTTGGAGGTAGTGTAAATTAGTTCAGCCATTCTGGAAAGCAGTGTGGCAATTCCTCAAAGAGCTAAAAAGAGAACTACCATTGTACCCAACAATCCCATAACAGGGTATATACCCAAAGGAATATAAATCATCTACCATAAAGACAAATACAAGCCAGGTGCAGTGGATACCTGTAATCCTAGCACTTTGGGAGGCCGAGGCAGGTGGATCACTTGAGGTCAGAAGTTCGAGACCAGCCTGGCCAACATGATGAAACCCTGTCTCTGCTAAAAAAAAATACGTAAATTAGCTGGAAATCACTTGAACCTGGGAGGCAGAGGTTACAATGAACCGAGATCACATCACTACACTCTAGCCTGGGCAACAGAGCAGGACTTCATCTAAATATATATACACACACACACACACACATATATATATATGCATGTGAATGTTCATTGTGGCATTATGCACAATAGTAAAGACACGGAATCAACCTAAATGCCCATCAGTGACAGATTAGATAAATAAAATGTGGTACATATACACCATGGAATACTATGCAGCCATAAAAATGAACAAGATTAGGTCTTCTGGGAACATGGATGGAGCTGAAGGCCATTATCCTTGGCAAACTAACGCAGGAACGGAAAACCAAATACCACATGTTCTCACTCATAAGTGGGAGGTAAATGATGAGAACTCATGGACACAAAGAGGGGAACAACAGACACTGGGGCCTACCTAAGATTGAAGAGTAAGAGGAGGAACAGGATTAGGAAAAATAACTATTTGGTACTAGGGTGACAAAATAATCTGTATGACAAACCCCTGTGACACAAGTTTACCTATATAACAAACCTGCACATATACCCCTGAACATAAAATAAAAAAATTTTTTAATGTGGCACTTATACGCAATGGAGTACTATTCAGCCATAAAAAAGAATGAGATCCTGTTATTTGCAACCACAAGGATAGAACCAAAAGTCATTATGGTAAGTGAAATAAGCCAAGGACAGAAATACAAACATCACATGTTTTCACTTATTTGTGGGATCCAAAACTCAAAACAATTGAACTCATGGACACACAGAGTAGAAAGATGGTTACCACAGGCTGGAAAGGATAGTGGGATAGCAGGTATGTTTATGTGTACAACAAAATAGAAACAATGAATAAAACCTGGCATTTGCTAGCACAACAGGGTGACTATAGTCAATAATAACTTAATTGTAAATTTTAAAATAACAAAGAGTGCAATTGGATTGCTTATAACACAAACAATAAATGCTTGAAGAGACGGATACCCTATTTTCCATGATGTGATTATTTCACATTGCATGCAAGCATCAAAACATTTCATGTACCCCATAAATACATATACTTACTATATACACAGAAAAATTAAAAATATATATAGATAGCTGTTTGTCTTATTGTATTTACATTCCTTTTAAAAGTCTTATATTTCTGTATATAAAGAATACACAATACAGAGTACAAAATTTAAATGTGCAAGAGTTAGATTGCACAGAGGACAGAAATATAATGACAAATATTGTTAGATTTTCTCACACATATTATTTAACTTATCCTACTATTAATTACTACTAATGGCCTTAGTGTTTTGTTTAAATAGCACTTATGTAACAGAAAATAATACATAAAAACATAATTTCAAGTGAACACTTATTGTTAAGTAATGATACATATGCACAATTATTTATAATATGTTATGGGTTTTCTTCATCTACAACATCTAGGTCCTGGGTTGGCTCTCTGCAAGTTGGTCACCCTAAGACTGTAGTACCATTCTAGTGGGAGGAAAAATATACAAACAAGATACTATTTGTAAATTGCACAGAATAGAAACTGATAAACAATGGTGCCTTCTGTGAAAGTGACATCAGTGGCCGGAACAGGTGAGAGAGGCTTTCTTTTACTAGGGTATTTTAAAGTAGTCTTAAATGTTGTACCCTGCAAATATACCACGTATTTTTATTTTATTTTATTTCTTTTTTTGAGACGGAGTCTCTCTGTCGCCCAGGCTGGAGTGCAGTGGCACCATCTCGGCTCACTGCAACCTCCACCTCCTGGGTTCCAGCTATTCTCCTGCCTCAGCCTCCTGAGTAGCTGAGACTATAGGCTTGTGCCGCCACGCCCGGCTAAATGTTGTATTTTTAGCAGAGACGGGATTTCACCACGTTGGCCAGGCCGATCTTAAACTCCTGACGTTAAGTGATCCGCCCGCCTCGGCCTCCCAAATCGCTGGCATTACAGGCGTGAGCCACCGTGCCTGGCCTCCACCTATTTTTAAATGTACCTTGCAAATATTCAAAAGCAAGCGACTGTTGTTAGTTCTGCAGAGGGGTTGGCCACAGTAAGAGTGGGGAAAGGCACTAGCTCAGCGTGGGGGCACGTGCTCTCACTCGAAACAATGTATTGAGAACACTTGGTTCTTGGGGGTTCCTGCCCAAACTTCAAGATGGCGGCCAGGTGGACGGCTGATTCTGATGAGTCTGATGAGGTGAGCTGCTCCGCAAAACTGAAGGGCCCTCTAAGACTGGGAAATTAGTATGTACTTGTGTATGTGTTTGTGAGGAGAGCCGCTGGAGGGTTTTAAGGAAAACAGTGATTGGATTTATGACCGAAAGGTCCGTCTAGCTGTGTAAGGAATGTCGGGGGACACTATTTGGGGAGCATGTATCTGTAATCTTGGTGAGTAAGGATGTTGGCTTGGACTCGTTAGCATAGTAGCACTGGATGGAGATGTGGAGACATGGATAGAACTTTGGGAGGTCACCTGGACAACACTTGTTGCTAGATTGAATGTGGATTGTGAGGGAAAGCACCAACATGGCTGCCTGCTCCGTTTCTGGCCTGGGTGAGTTCCTGTTCCCGAGATGGAGAATCCTAGGGCGTTGGTTTTTGTGTAGGTTAAGAGTAAGTTATCTGCGACATTTTAAGCCAGAGATAGTTAACTGATGCACTTTTTTTTAAAGTCACTGGGGCTAGATGGTCGGTTCTCACGAGAGTCCTTCGGGCAGTTCTGTGGGGAGGGGCTGGGAAGGGTGTAACTGGGAGGCAAGGAAGGGTCCTGTGTTGGCCTCAGCGGGGAGACAGTAAGCTGCTCGGGGCCAAGAGTGGCTAGAGGGTCTCTAACGGGCAGAGTGAAGGCTTTAGTTTTTCATCAGTGTGAAATGGGCAGCCACGGTAGGGCTTTGAGTGTGACAAGGGCTAACGAAAATCCTGTGTGGACAGCAAGCTATTGGGTAGGATTGCCAGATTTAGCTAATAAAAATCCGGGACACCCGGTTAAATATGAACATCAGAACAATTATTTCGTAGCATAAGTATGGCCTGTGCAAATCTGGGATATACTTATACTAAAAATGTATTCGTTGGTGATGTGACATTCAAATGTAACGAGTCCAACTGTGTTGGACCAAGCAGCCCTAACATTGACTGGGTCTGGAATTTCGGGAAGCCGAAAGGGGCCAAGGTGGTAGCCATGGAGGTGTGAGGAGGGACCCCCGCAAAGGTGAGGTTGGCCCATTTGGTGCCCTTTGCCGGAGAACAACTCTGGGGAGTCGAGCTTCTCGGCTCCTCTACTTCTTTTAGCCCCCAGCAGGCTCCACGGGGAAGGATTACCTGCTTCTTCCAATCCTGAGCTCCGGCGCCCGAGCGCGTCTCTTCCCCTGGCCAGCGTCTTGCTGAAACTCCCGCCCCCCGCAGGCACGTAACCCCGCCTTCCGCTTCCCTCCTCCCTCTCCCCGCAGGGGTGGAGCCTGAGCGAGGAGCCCGCGAGCTCCTCTCTCTCTCCTCTGTCCTCCGATGACGAGTGGCTGGATAATATGGAGTCGGGCAAGATGGCGCCTCCCAAGAACGCTCCGAGAGATGCCTTGGTAAGTGGGAAGGATGAGCGGCGGAGCGCGAAGCCAGGTGCAGCCAGGGACCTGCGAGGCAGGGCCACGCTGAGGGCCTGAGGGAGGGCTCGCACGCTCGTTTCAGTCTGGTCAGGGTCGTCAGGAGGAGAGGGTGATGGGGATGCCCCCGGGCCCCTATCTCGCCGCTCGGGCCAAGCTCTGCCAGAGGGTCGTGGTCCAGCGGAGCTTGCGGAACGGCTGCCCAGCTTTGTGTCCTGGGCTTCGGGCCCCTGCCGCCCCCTCGTCTCTACCTATCTGCCAGCCCTGACTTTGCGTCCAGGGTTCTGATGCTAGCTTATCCCGCCGCCACAGCCAAAAATGACAACCAGCTGGACCTATCCCTACCTCTGCTGGGGAAGCCAACTTGTCTTCTCTTTGCCCCCCACCCCGCCCCCAACCCCGCCAAAAAATAAAAATAAAAGTTTTCTGCAAAAGCATACTATGCGATTTGGTGTGATCACTGACTCACTTGGGAGGACAAGGGTGAGTAGGACTTTGGAGCCCAAAGAAGGGGAACCTTGTATCATAAATATAAATACTACCCTTCTGTCCAACCTTGATTTCCAGTACCAAATTCTGCATCTGGCGTTTTTATTTGAATCCACAGGTGATGGCACAGATCCTGAAGGATATGGGAATCACAGAGTATGAACCAAGGGTTATAAATCAAATGTTGGAATTTGCTTTCCGTAAGTTAATGAAACACCAAAAACTTGCCTAACTTGTGAACTAGAAAAGATATTTTTATTGTAAGAACATTTTCTTTTCTTTTCTTTTTTGAGACAGGGACTCACTGTTGCCCAGGCTGGAGGGCAGTGGCGGGATCTCGGCTCACTGCAGCCTCCGCCTCCTGGGTTCAAGCGATTCTCATGCCTCAACCTCCTGAGCTGGGACTACAGGCACTTGCCACCATGCCCGGCTAAGTTTTGTATTTTCAGTAAAAAGGGAGTTTCGCCATATTGCCCAGGCAGGCCTCGAACTACTGACTCAAGTGATCCGCCCATCTCGGCCTCCCAAAGTGCTGGGATTACAGGCGTAAGCCACCGCGCCCAGCCTTGTAAGAACATTTTCAACCAAATTATGTTAACAGTATCGTAGAATTCAGCCTGAAGAACTAAAAAGGAGTTCATGCTAGGGGACAGTAGTATTCATACTGTGATATCTGTTTAAAACTGATCATATAGACAGGACAATTACCTATTAAAATCAGCATTTAGGCTGGACACAGTAGCTTACACCTGTAATCTCAGCACTTCGGGAGGCTGAGGCGGGAGGCCAGGAGTTTGAGTTATGCCTGGGCAACATAGTGAGACCCTGTCTCTACAAAAAACCACAAAATTTATAAACTGTCTACAAATTAGTGGAAACTTTTTTTAAGTAGCCATAAATATTAAGCTGTCTTCATATGTTTAAGAAAAGATTGTTTTTTTCTTAAAGGTTATGTGACTACAATTCTGGATGATGCAAAAATTTATTCGAGCCATGCTAAGAAACCTAACGTTGATGCAGATGATGTGAGACTGGCAATCCAGTGTCGTGCTGACCAATCTTTTACCTCTCCTCCCCCAAGAGATGTGAGCAAACTTGGATTTGAAGTTATTTTTACTTACAATTTTTTAAACTGTAGTTCTAATAAGGATTTTTTTTTTAAGTTTTTACTGGATATCGCAAGGCAGAAAAATCAAACCCCTTTGCCACTGATTAAGCCATATGCAGGACCTAGACTGCCACCTGATAGATACTGCTTAACAGCTCCAAACTATAGGCTGAAGTCCTTAATTAAAAAGGTAAGAAATTTTAGTCAACTTTTCTTTTTTTAAAAGGTGGAATATGATAGGGGACTTTGTGAAAAGCAAATTCCTGTAGCTAGTATAGTAGATTAAAGGTTAAGATAACTTACTAGAATTTTTTTAATTTTAAAAATTTTTTGAGCTAGATGGACCTTTAGTGCTCATCTAATTCAACAGTCATTTTTCACATCAGGAAGCGGGGCCTGAACTCATTTGTGAAGTTGGTAGCCAAGCTAGGACTGATTCCAAACCTCATAACTCCCAATCTTTCCACTATATCTTAGTTTTTTAGTGAGGCCTAATAACAGAGGGAATGATACCATCAGGAATTGGGCCAGCTTTCTGAAATATGACCTAAAGCTCTCCCACCACTGAAAAAGTTCTCCCTATAATAGGCTGCCTTTTTTTTCTGAAGTTCCACTATAAGAGTTTTATTCTTTTTTGGGTTAAGAAATTGACTAGTTAAGATTACAAATCACAAAGTAGTTAGCTGTTATCCCCATTCAAATAAGACTCTATCTTAAACTTTAATACTGCATAAGATTATATATGTATTCATATCTATTTTTATATAAAGACATGTATATATGTTTATGCAAACCCCAGATTAAATGTTGGATTTAGAACACTGAGAGAACAAAAACAGGACTTTCTTGCCATGGATTATCCATGATCATTTACATCAGCAATCCTAATTTCATTCCTGGTAAAGTTAGGTGTCACATCTTAACATTAATTTGCTTTTTAAATCCCCTAGGGACCTAACCAAGGGAGACTAGTTCCACGATTAAGTGTTGGTGCTGTTAGTAACAAACCTACTACTCCTACTATAGGTAAGTGAGAGGAGACAATGGCATTTCTGGCTGGTAAAGCAGTGCCTCAGCACTTGGTTTTGAACTATAATGCAAGTCAAAAAGTGAATCAGAAATTCTTGTGTGTTACTATTAATAATTTTACTGATCCTCTAATAAAACTATAAACATACATGTTACTGGCTTTCAAAATGAGAAAGCCACAAGGAACGTCTGATCTCAAATGAGTATAACATTGGACATTGCCCCCACTGTTGGTGGTATAAACTCTGATACCAAAAACAGGAGTTTACTCTTAGCTGTGTAATTTGTGCCTTCTATAAGGTGCCACACACACTTATGGCAGTAGACTGCTTATTAGAAATTTAAATTTCCAAATAGATAAGAGAATACAGTAGAAGATTAAGATGTACAAAAATCTTAAGGATCTCAAAGAAAAAAACTGTTTTTAATACTAACCACCACGCCAGGCCTAAAGATGCAAGTTTTAAACTTTAAAAAAAATTAAAATGAGTTGGCCAGGTGCGGTGGCTCATGCCTGTAAACCCAGCACTTTGGGAGGCCGAGGCGGGCCTATCACTTGAGGTCAGGAGTTCAAGACCAGCCTGGCCAACATGGTGAAACCCCGTCTCTACTAAAAATACAAAAATTAGCCGGGCATGGTGAGGGGTACCTGTAATCCCAGCTACTCGGGAGGCTGAGGAACGAGAATCACTTGAACCCAAGAGGCAGAGGTTACAGTGAGCGGAGGTCATGCCACTGCACTCCAGCTTGGGCGACAGAGTAAGACTCTGTCTCAAAAAAAAAATTAAAATGATTTATATAGACCTTAAGACCTGAGTATTTACTCTGTTCAATTTGGGGAGGCTCCATCTACAGTCTAATGTGTTCAGTTTTAAAGCCTGAACTCCATACCTGCTTAAATGTATTAACAATCCTAAGGCCAAGAAAACATTCACCTACTGTGAATTTTCTTTTTTCTTTATAAAATAAAATACTTACATTGCTTCATTACGCTTCACCAAATTCTTTGGACTGATCCTTAATACATGGGAAAACTTACTTAGGGATGGAGATATTTTAGAGGAAGGTCTCACCTTCTGTGTTTGGGAGAGAAAGCAGTAAAACCCAGATTTCTCGGTACCTTTGAGCTTTCTTCCCTTAGACTTTCTGCACCTTTTTCTCTAGAAATGATAATTGTAGTGTCCTCAGCAACTCTATCTCTGGGTAGGCTGCTGGTTCCAGGGGGAAGGGATGTATTGGATAGCCTGCATCCCCAAATGAAAAATTGGAAATGGATACATTTCCATAAATGTATTTTTTGAGAGAGCAATGATGTCAGTATATATATTAAGTCTTTGAGTCTTGCAAAATACATTTATTAAGCAAACATTTGTTGAGTAGCTATTAGGAGCAAGGTAAAAGAGCCGTGTGCTCACAAGGATGAAAAATGTTAACCAAGCTTGTAATCTAGTCAGTGAGATAAGATAATAATAATGACTCCTATGACATTAAGGGAACTTCAGAGGCAGAATATAAGACATTTAACTGAGAAAATTAAGGAAAGTTTTATAAAACGGGGTAGTATTTGAGTTGTACCTTGGAATAATGGGTAGAATTTAGATGATTGGGGGTTTAGACTAGGTTATCTCCAAGATATTTTTCTGCTTAAGTATCCGAACACAGAAAGGGAATAAATTTTCTGGGCCCACCTGGAGACCTCAAGGGGTATATTTGATCTCTGCTTTAGTTTCATGGGCATAGATGACATCTTCTGATTCTCAGCAAGCGACCAAGATGAAAAGTGCCAACTAAGGTAATAAATAGAAAACCTGGGTCTTTATTCTGGTAGGTTAAACTCTCATCTTTATGTCTTCATCCAGCTAAACCTCAGTGCTTACTATGTAACAGATGCTGTTTGAAGAGTTTTACAGGGATTAGTTTTACTTAATTTTCACAAGAATTATATGAAATAGGTGATATTATCCCCCATTTTACAGAGGAGAAAACTGAGGCACAAAAATTTAAATAACTTGCCCAGGGACACTCAGCTAGTAGGTGAGAGCCTGAATTCAAACTCAAGCAGGTAGGCTACAGAGCCAACATTCTTTACCACTATTCTAAACTGAATTTTGTAACATCTAAGCAAGCTTGTAAATTTTTTAAGGTTCTTTTGCTCTTATTTTTAATGACTTTTTCCTTACCTTTTATTACTTTCCTTTGCTTTGAAGATAGTTTGCGGTAAGCTGAGTGTAGAATATAAACGTGTATAAATCACCTAACAAACATGGTCTGTTTATTGTAACTACAGCAACCCCACAAACAGTGTCTGTCCCAAATAAAGTTGCAACTCCAATGTCAGTGACAAGCCAAAGATTTACGGTGCAGATTCCACCTTCTCAGTCCACACCTGTGAAACCAGGTAATGTGATCGGGGGTAGGGAACAGAATTTGTGAATAATTTGAAATTGTAGAACCATTTGTGTTCCTATAGCAAAAGGTAAATTGTTTTAATATCCCAACAGGAAGGTGGCAGTAATGCTGCAAATCAGGGTTCTTCAGAGGGACTTATGAGCCCTCTAAAATTCTGTGAAATTTTACAGAGTCTCCCCCCTTATCTTGAGGGATTATGTTCCAAGACCCCCCGTTAAATTTACAACCTTTAAAGTTCAATTTATAAACTTTCTAAATTATGAGGTTTAATTTATAAATTAGGCACAGCAAGAAATTAACAATAATAAAAAAAGAACAATTACAACAACATACTGTAATCAAATATATGTGAATGTGATCTCTCTCGAAGTATCTTACTGTACTGTACTCATCTATTTTTGGATCACAGTTGAACACAAGTAGCTGAAACTGCGGATAACAGGGGACTACTATATGTGTAATGTTTTGGGGAGGAGGAAAAGAGTAGTCAGTGTGTTCATCAGATTTTCAAAGAACACCATGAACTAAACAGGATCCACAAATCTAAGGCATCTTCAAGGAAAAGCAGTTAAGGTGAAAGCTCAAGAAAGCGACAAAACTTAGTGATGAATATGTGTATGCAATCCAGAACATAAATGTAAATTCAAATTAAACTGTACCTTTAGTTCATAGGATACACACACACACACAGACACAGACACACACGGCTGGAATAAGTAGAATTCTGTCAGCACAGTTTACTAATAAGTATGTTTAGATTTCACATCTTCTGAAACTTAACTGCACACAATAAATAACTTACGTAAAATACTGACCTATTAGGGAAGTGATTCCTGGCCTTGAACATAGGCCTTTATGTAGTATGTTGCATGATGAGTCCAGTGCAGTTTCCCATGACTAAATTGAAATTCTAGGTTGTTAAAATACAACAGAACTTCTTCAACCTTGTACTAGGTATGTTTGATTTAATCTTTATCTATACATAGATCAGAATATCACATTATATGCCATAAATATACACAATTATTGGCAGGGTGCGATGGCTCACACCTGTAATCCCAGCACTTTGGGAGACTGAGGCAGGAGGATCACTTCAGGCCAGGAGTTTGAGACCAGCCTGGCCAACATGGTGAAACCCTGTCTCTACTGAAAATACAAAAATTAGCCAGGTATGATGGCACATGCCTAAAATCCCAGCTACTTGGGAACCCGGGGCATGAGAATCACTTGAACTCAGGAGGCAGAGGTTGCAGTGAGCCAAGATCACGCCAGCTTGGACGACAGAACGAGATACTGTCTCAAAAAAAAATTAATAATTTAACAATAAATATACAATTATTATTTGCCAATTAAAAATAAAGATTTTTTAAAATTCAACTCATTGCAGTATAGGTACCTGTGTTTCTTCTATGATATAGTTGCACTTCATGCTGTTGAAATTGGTATTAGAATTACATTCAGCTTTGTTGTATACTTTTTACCATGTTTTGGATTCTGGGTAATTCATAGCTTGGTTTGGGGGGGCTTTCTTCTCTGTTTACAGTTCCTGCAACAACTGCAGTTCAAAATGTTCTGATTAATCCTTCAATGATTGGGCCCAAAAATATTCTTATTACCACCAACATGGTTTCATCACAGAACACGGCCAATGAAGCAAACCCGCTGAAGAGAAAGCATGAAGAGGATGATGACAATGATATTATGTAAGGAATATAGTCTAGTCTAGATGCATTTCAAAAGGAAAGTTTGTTTTGAACTCAGTGTACTGAACTAGAATATTCTAGATCTTCTCATTTTATCTTAAGACTGAAACGTAGCTGCAGTATTTTTCATCAAACTTTTAGATCTCTTTAGTAAACATACAAATGTGTTTATCATTAGGCTTCAATTACAAACAGTTAAGTACTTGTTTCTTAATAGTTTCATTAATGTTGAGTCCTAGTATGGCAGTTCTGTTTTTGAGACACTTTGCTGCTTTCTATCACTGATAGCAGCACTTAAGTTTCAGGTTCTACAGCCTGGTCAGCAGATTTATCTTTAACAGCATAATTTCTGATCTACATTTAACTACTACTTTATTTTATAAGGTAATATAGTTACTGTCACTAGCTTATTTTTTTACCAAATCTCTCAATTTAGGAAACATTTTTTGGAAAGGGTGGATTTAGAGGAGAGATTCTAAATCCATTTTGAATGTATCTGTTTCTTTGCCTTCCTTAACTCCCAAACTCAACTCCTTTTCTGGATCCCATTCATTTTCTGCACTTCCCCCATAGGCTTGTTTCTCTCCATTGCTGTTAAATGTAAAAGGCCATACCTGGAATTTTAAAAATATAATTCCTGGTAATACAGCTCAGTGTCATTTTCCTATTTTTAAAACATGCTCTACATGCCTAATGTTTTGTGATTCACTTTAACCTGATGGTTTGCATTTGCTGGTTTTCACTCTTCTTATCAGAGCAGTTGGGTTTTACACCTTAGTTTTTATGCCTGTTAAGCTTTACTGTGCTTGACAGGTAGTTTTGGGTTACATTCAGTTTTAGTCTTGTATTCCAAGTTGATAACTACATGTTTCACATTTCTAAATTTAACAAGAGATGCTGTAGCTTAAAACATGTTTTGATAAGTAATTACACTGGACCTAGGCAAAACCACTGAAGAACAAGTGTTCCTTTTTACCACATACATATTATGTTTTGATCACTGCTGCTTGAGCCCCCCATTGGTATAATTCAGATCGGTTTTTTAGCTTGTTGACATGAGGATGTCACATATAAGACGGGATCAAACCTGAAAGTAAGACGCTGATGGTTCTCCATCCTCTATAAGGCCCACAAGGAAAAGAAATTAGTGTGATGTGACTTGGATTTATGTGCACTCTGCATAGGTTTCCCAATAATACTGTAATGTTGCTGAACACTTTACCCTGTTTTCCATTTACACAGTCATATTGGGAAAGATGGCAAAGCTTTTGCAAATATAAACACACCTGTTTTGTTTTTCTTAAGTTCAATGTACTTTTGTAGAATTTTGTAAAATAAATGTGTTCGTATCATAATTTAGAATTTATAGCCAAGGATCCTCAAAACAGAATTTCATCTTAGGATAATGCTTGATATATCTAAGAAAAAGTCCAATAACAGAGAAGAAATGTCTCATCAGTTTTAGTGTTTTCGATATTAGGGAAAGGTAATATAAAAACAGGTAAAATGTATAAAAACAGACCTGATCAACATCATAGGAGATAAATATTCATTATATAGCATAGGATATTATTACTTGAATGTTCTCAGGGAGGCAGCAAGTCAGGAGGCCTAGGTTCTAGTCCTAGTTCCATCATTTACCAACTGTGTGACCTTACTTCACCTCTTAGCCTTGTTCTCCTCACTAGTAGTAGGAAAGTAACACCTACCCTGCCTACCTCACAGGGCTGTTGTGAGGGTTCAATTGGTATATGTGAAAATTCTTTCAAAATTGTAAAATACTATATGATTATAAGGAATTATTGTATTTGTTCCAAGGTTATTAATAAAAATTTGAGCTTATCAGTGCTCTTTCATTTTTTACTTAAAGGATTCAAGGGAGATAACAAAGCCCAGTAATTCTGATGGCCAAAAGCCATTAAGACTTGTTTAACAGTTAATTATATATCAGAAAATCACTTGCTTTTATCTGGAATCAGCATGTGACACATCATAGTGAAGCAAATTGAAAATGAGTAAAATATGCGTTTAAATCAGTTGTCCTTCAGCTTCTAGGTGGAATTTTTTAAAAATATGTGCTGATGGTAAATGGGGTGAGGACACTGTTACCTCTAGTTCTTCCTTTTATGGGTAGCAAACAAGTGTCTATAATCTAAGTATGAATATAGGAATATAGCCAGCATGGGGCAGGGGGAGAATGAAAGATATGATGCACACTATGGTCTAAGGGATCCAAGGTGACAGGAAATACTCAAGAGGCAGGAAAGAAAACACTAATCAGAACTACAGAAGAGCAGGTATGCCACCATTTACATTTTAATATATTTATATACAGATATACACACATGGTATGCTCTTTATGCAGCCTCACTCAGTCGCCCAGGCTGGAGTGCAGTGGCCCATCTCGGCTCACCGCCATCTCCGCCTCCCGGGTTCACGTCATTCTCCTGCCTCAGTCTCCCGAGTAGCTGCCACTACAGGCGCCCACCATCACGCCCGGCTAATTTTTTGTATTTTTAGAGACGGGGTTTCACCATGTTAGCCAGGATGGTCTCGATCTCCTGACCTCGTGACCCACCCACCTCGGCCTCCCAAAGTGTTGGGATTACAGGCGTAAGCTACGCGCCCAGCCTCTTTATGTATATTAAGTAGCCTTAGATTAAAGGAAACTGGTCTTCCAGAGGTTGCTTCTGGGGAGGGAAACTGGTAGGTAGGGGAATGAGCAAGGTGTCTTCATTGTATACTCCTTTTTGATCATGTGTAAACCCCTGTGCTTGAGGGAAATTTTGGAAATGAAGAAGAAAACAGGAAAACGCTGAGCTAAAGAACCAATTTGTTCACTTACGACATGGGGATTATTTTTTTTTTTCTGCATATAAACACATACATATATATAGTCTAGGGTTAAAGGTGAATTTACAACTTAAAAGCATATACCTTTGCAATATTTTACCAATAATTCATAATTCCAAATTAGAAAGCACATCCTTATACTGTTTTGTGGGGTTTTTGTTATGAGGCAGTCTCGCTCTGTCACCCAGGCAGGAGTGCAGTAGTGTGATCTCGGCTTACTGCAACCTCCACCTCCCGGGTTCAAGTGATTCTCCTGCCTCAGCCTTCCCAATAGCTGGGACTACAGGCACCCGCCACCACGCCCGGCTAATTTTTGTATTTTTGGTAGAAACGGGTTTTCACCATGTTAGCCAGACTGGTCCCAAACTCCTGACCTCAGGTGATCTGCCCGTCTCGGCCTCCCAAAGTCCTGGGATTACAGGCATAAGCCACCATGCCCCGCCCCTTATGCTGTTCTAGCTTATATGCACATAAGTTATCTACTATCTTCTTTGGCTAGGTTAAAAATTCCAGGCCGGGCGCAGTGGCTCAAGCCTGTAATCCCAGCACTTTGGGAGGCCGAGATGGGCGGATCACGAGGTCAGGAGATCGAGACCATCCTGGCTAACACGGTGAAACCCCGTCTCTACTAAGAAATACAAAAAATAGCCGGGCGAGGTGGCAGCGCCTGTAGTCCCAGCTACTCGGGAGGCTGAGGCCGGAGAATGGCGTGAACCCGGGAGGCGGAGCTTGCAGTGAGCTGAGATCCGGCCACTGCACTCCAGCCTGGGCTACAGAGCGAGACTCCGTCTCAAAAAAAAAAAAAAAAAAAAAAAAAAAAAAAATTCCTTCGGAACATAAATGCTATCTTATATTCCCTCTATCACGTCTTTAAGCACATAGCAGGAACTCAAATTTATTTGCCTGACAAGTTGTTTACGACTGGAGTTTCCCCCATTCGTTCTTTAGGTTAACAACCCAAATAAATGGGGGGTGATCCTGGAAACAGTCCAGTAGAAAGTACTTAAAAGGTACAGTCGGAGATTGTTGGATAGATAATGTTGGCAACTGTAGAGTCTAGCTGCTGGGTTTATGGGAGTTTATGCTTCTTTCAGTTCCATTTGAAATAATTTTTTAAATGTTGGAGGAAAGGTAATCGGTAGGAAAAAAAAGTCAAAAAAATTGGACTAGAATTCCTGAGTACCCTTAGAGGTATGCAGAAACATGGTGCAATTTAAAATTAACTACAAATATGGGTACAGTATTAACTAAAATACAAATGAAGAAAAAACTTGAGCTTTCAAATTTGTTTTGTTCAGAGCAACCACCAAAATTTTCTTTTGCTATTCTATCCAGGGTTAAACAAAATAGTCTAGAAGCATCTATAGTCTAGAAGCATCATGTCAGGGAGGGAGGCACATTGGAAAAGCAACAGCCACTGGAACCAGAAAAACCTGGACTTGAATCCCTGCCGTTACTCAGTAGCTCTGTGGTCCTGTCCAAAAGTTTAACTATTTCTTTGTCCCTAAAGGTGAAATACATATCTTGCCAGCACAGAATTTCTGGTCAGACATGGCTTTTTCAAATCACGTTTACCTTTGCTCTCTCCCAAAACTCCATTAAAAGGACAGGAAAGAGATAGGAAGGTAAAATTATAAATATGATGAAAGAATCCGAATGGCCATTAGATTCTCAACAGTGACAATGAAACAGTGGCTTCGAGTCTCAAAAAGTGATACTCAAGCTAAAATTCTATATATAGCCAAACTAGGAATCAAGCATACGGGTCGAATAAAGATATTTTCAGACTTACAAAGTCTTAGAGATCTTGCCTCCCAGGCACCCTTTCTCAGGAAGCTAGTAGAGTCTTGTGTTCTACAAAAAGTAGACCAAGAAAGAGGGAAAAGGGGGAATCCAGAAAACAGGAGTCTAACACAGGAGGTAAAAGGAATCCCCAAGAAGGTTACAGGAAATCCCAGAGCAATAGCTAGCTGTACAGCTTACTTAGAGGGCATCAAGTACAAATTGGAAAAGGAGCACCAAGGACTCCTGCAGGGATAACTCTAACAAGGATTATTCAATATGTTTTAATATATTGAGACACACTTCTGGAAGATTTGGGAATGAATCACTGATGGGTATACACAGAAAAAGAAAATTTTTTTAAACACTGTTAATGCCAAAGACAATAAAAGTTACATAAGTAAATTCAATCATGCATACTACATAGCTCAGCTGTGAGTATTAGGTATGAAGACTTTTTATCTAATCTATAATTGTGACAAAACTATACTGAGAATGAAGAAATAGAAATATATGTGAAACAGAGCCTTCCTCCATGGTATGAAAGATAGATTTCTTTAAAAAATTTTAAAAAATAAGTGAACAATATAAGCATATTACTTAGAAACATGGAGGTATATACCTGAAAAACTCAAGAGTTGAAAGTGGTCACCTCTGGGGAGTGGGAATCTTGAATGGGAGGAATGGGCTGGGGCTTTTTTGTTACAAGCCTTGACTTTTTAAATTATGATCATGTGTAACTGATAGACATAAAAGCTGGAATAAAAGCACTAGCACAATGTCTGCCATAAAGTAGGACCTTGATAAAGAAAAGACATTTATCTAATTGTCCCATCTCTCCACTGCTGCTGCCCCACTTCTCGCATTCAGCAATGTAGATATCTGATCCGTTCCTCAAGTTTCTATTCTCACCCTTCCTAACAAAGTATGACAGGAAAAAATAAATCACGGTTTCAGTGGACACTTTTATTGTTTATTTAATGGATTATCAATTTTGTCTCCCTACCTACAAATGGAATTTCATCTTGTTTCCATGCTGAGTAGTGAAACAGTGACAAAGCTAATCATAATAGCCTACATCAAAAGAGAACTAAGCTAACACAGCTCACTTGGTTTTAACAGGCAAAATATAAATATATGCACTCTAGAATGCACAATGTTTAGTCACTAAGAAATTCAAATGGGATCTTGAAGAATGTAGGCAAATCCAGGGTGCAGTAAAGATGAGCTGAGATGCTGTGCAACTGTTTAAGGGTTCCTGGCACTGCATCTCTTGGCCACTAGCTGAACCTTGACATGGAAGGTTTTAGCTAATGCCAAGTGGAGTTGCAGAAAATGCTAAGTTGACTTAGGGGCTGTGCACAGGAACTAAAAGGCAGGAAAGTACTAAATATTGCTGAGAGCATCCACCCCAGGAAGGACTTTACCTGTTTTTGAGAGAGCACACATACATAGACAACATTACTATAGTGCCCAGTAAGCCAGATCTCCCCCACTTTATCCTCCCAATAACATGCCAGCTCTTTTTTAGGATATATGGCCAGGAGTTGGCCAACTTTTACATTTTGGATTCCAGGTCTACTAGACCATAACTCTCAGAACAAATTTCTATCTGTCCCTCCCCGCCTCAGTGGATGCCAGAAGCTTTATCTGAAGTTCCTCTGTACTGCCCAGCTAGTAATGACTGCTAATGACAACACTACCTACTAACTTTCTCCACTCCATTCTACCCACCTCTCACTACACAGTCCCGCCCTTCTCCCAAACAAGTCAAAAAACAGAAGAACCTCACCTTCCAGGAGCTCCAAACTGGCACCACCCCCAGTGCTCACATGGCTGACTTTATCCTCCGTGTTCCATTTGGCACAGCAAGTGGCAGTGTCTCCACCACCTGTTGAATGAAAGCCAGGTAAAAAGGGAAGAGAGAGAAGAGAAAAGAAAAGAAAAAAAACGGATTGGCACCAAAACTGTAAGGCAGTGTGCTCTCCAATCCAAAAGGTAGCTGATAAACCCCAACTCTATCTTACCAAGAGGCTTCTCTGTAAATTATCTACCTGTTTAGTTCTTAAGATTTATCCAGAATAAAGAGACACAGAAGTTCTCCATTCCACCTTCCTCTGATCAGAATTCTGCCAGCTTAGACTGGTAGTAGCTTTGTATAGTACCACTTACCTATGATGGTGATGCAGCCCCTAGAAGTGGCTTTCACCACCTCATCCATGAGGGCTTTGGTTCCCTGGGCAAAAGCTTCCCATTCAAATACCCCCACAGGACCATTCCACACAATCTGCTTAGCCCGAGTGACAGCCTCAGCATACTTCTTGCTGCTTTCAGGACCACAGTCCAAACCCTGAGGGGTAGAGGTGAGAGAAGATGAGCTATCAAGAAAAGCTACTTAAACACCACCTCCACCAAGAACAGAACTCAGGGCTGCACATCAAAGTTTCTTCTAGAACCAAATGGTACCCTTCAGTCTTTAAAATTATAAACCTGTTCATGCCCTTTGTACTAAAAAATTCTGCTGTATGGAAGATCAAAACTAAAGGAAAACCTCAAAAGTTATTTAATAAAGACATTCTTAGCCACACTATTTATGTTAGTGAAGACTAGATCAATGGTTCTCAACCAGGGTCAGTTCTGCCCCTTCACAATAGATAGGCATGTGGCAATGTCTAGAGATAGTGTTGTTGTTGCAACTTGGAAGGGTGCTACTGGCATCTAGTGGCCAAGGATGCTTTCAACAACCTTACAATTCAACAGTCCCCCACAAAAAAACAGATGTCAATAGTGTTGAGAATGACAGTGAACTAGATCAGTAGTACTCAAACTTTGCTACGCATGAGAATCACCAGGAGGGCTTATTCAAACACAGACTGTTGGGACCCACCCCCAGTTCCTGATTCAGTAGGTCTGGGGTGGGGCCCAAGAACTTGCATTTTTAACAAGTTCCAAAAATGATACTGATACTGCTGGTCTTAGGAACACACTTTGAGAAACACTGAACTAAATAATACATGAATGCCTGACAAAAGAAAAATAAGCAAACTAGCATGGTAAAAACATGATATAATTTTACACAGCAATCAAAATGATATTTGGAGCACCCTAAAATCAACTATATTAGTCTTTAATATACACTTACATTTCTCCCTGATTGTAATCAGTATACTTATTAATTTTTTCATATGAGAAAGTTTTCTTATATAGCTTTCTAGATAGCAACATAATCCAAAACAACCCAAACCTTGAAAGTACATGACACTATCTCCAGCACATAGTAAGTACTTAATACACATTAAACAGATGAAGAAAAAACAGATAAAACTAAAAATGGGCCAGGCACAGTGGCTCACGCCTGTAATCCCAGCACTTTGGGAGGCTGAAGCGGGTGGATCATGAGATCAAGAGATCAAGATCATCCTGACCAACATGGTGGAACCCCGTCTCTACGAAAAATACAAAAATTAGCTGGGCATGGTGGTGCACACCTCCCAGCTACTGGGGAGGGTGAGGCAGGAGAATTGCTTGAACCTGGGAGGCAGAGGTTGCAGTGAGCTGAGATCGTGCCATTGCACTCCAGCCTGGTGACACAGTGAGACTCCGACTCAAAAAAAAAAAAAAAAAAAAAAAAAAAAAAAAAAAAAAAGGTTTTGCAACACATTACTGAAGGCCAGTAATCCAATAGCACTGCTTTTCTCCCACGGATTCTTCCATAATGAGGGACTCACTGCAACATTCAGAGCCCTCTCTGGCAGAGATCTCCTATAGAGATTGATAGAGATTGTTTTAAAATGCTTGTTGATTGGCTGAATCAATGAATGATTGATACCACAAAGTTTCTATTCACTCACACTACCAACCCACTCAAGTGACTCACCATCCAGCCAGCAGGTATGCCAGAAGCCACAGTGGCTTGGCCAGTCTTGGCATTCTCATCAAACTTGTCAGCAGTGACAAAGTCAACAGGCAAGGTAATCTTCACACCATTCTTCTCAGCTTTGGACATTAGGTCTTTGACAATCTTGGCTCCCTCTTCATCAAACAGAGAAGTGCCAATCTACATAGGGGAGCCAAAATGATGGAGGTCAGCATCTATACTAAGAACAAGACTGCCTCACAAAGCAGACAGGAACCAGACACAATACAGTATAAAGGAACAATGCAAAGACAAAAGACTTGCCAAAATAAATAAAAATGGGAGTTTACAGGGCTCATGTTAAAAGACTGTTTTCTTTTTACATTTATATAACCTGCTATTATCATGGAGAGCTATTTCACATCCACTTGGCATTGGTTTCCTACCTCCATGTTGTTGAGCACCTTAAGGAAGGTAAAAGCCATTCCGCCACCAATAATCATCTCGTTGACTTTGTCCAGCATATTATTGATCAACTGGATCTTGTCTGCAACTTTAGCTCTAGAAGAGAAAGCAAGAATCATCACTTAAAAAACAATGGACTAGAGAAGTGATATTACATAGAACCTGAGTTTCTATTTCAAGGCACAGGAACAAAGAAAGTCTCAAAGTGACAAAAGTACTGCCTAACTTTGCTCTATGTTTCTCCAACCCAAAAACTCAATCCATTTCTAAGAAATCCTTTTAAGGTATGGCTCCAGACATCAGTACCTCTTTTTAAAAATTCCTCACCCCAATTACCATCAGTACATTTTTTTTTTTAAATTCCACCTAGAAGCTGACGGACAACAGATTTAAATCCATATTCTTTGTTTAAGTAGGGCTCAGAAGACCTACTCTTATCTAAGGAAACTATGGGTTCCAAATCTATTTTGCACACTCCCCAACACACACACACACACACACACACACACACAATTCAGAGCATCAAGGTTGCTAATTGTGTCTAAGCACGACTGCTAACTGTGGGATCCTGGAGACACTCAGAATTATCCTAACCTTAGAGCAGGGATCAGACTGTATACTAAATAAATATATACTGAACAAAAATAGATATTCCTGAAGTCATACCCTATGCTCAGTTGCTGGGACATTTTTTTTCTCTGTCTTTTCAACACAAAGTCTCCCTCTGTTGCCGAGGCTAGAGTGCAGTGGTACAATCATAGCTCACTGTAACCTGGAACTCCTAGGCTCAAGCAATCCTCTTGTCTCAGCCTCTCAAGTAGCTGTGACTACAGGCATACAACACTACCCCTGGATAATTTTTCTTTTTAAATTTTTTTGTAGAGACAAGATCTCACTATGTTGCCCAGGCTAGTCTCAAACTCCTGAGCTCAAATGATCCTCCTGTATTGGCCTTCCAAAGCACTAGGGTTACATGCCTAAGCCACCATGCCCAGCCGGGATATTTTCATTATGGCATTTATTTTTGTTGGATCACCCAATTCAACACATTTACTGGGCACCTACTCTGTGCCAAGCACTATTCTAGGTCTTTGAGAAACATCAGAGGGCAAAGGCAACAGAAAGAACCCTACACTTTGGGAGTTTATTTTCTAGTAGATGGAAATAAGATAAACACACATTTATCTTTCATCTCCCTATGAGACAAAAAAGATCCAAACTAAAGAGAAACAAAGTAATAGCTTGCCTTCCATAAATATTCCCATATAACTAAATCCCACTTACATGGACAAATCACCTTGCGTCTGTTTCTTTCTTCATTCAATAAACAAGATGCCTATCCGGTGAGAGACCCTATGCTAGGATTTGTGAAAAGGAGGTATGAAACAACAGTGATGTGGGTGAACGGATGGCAAGAAACTATTTACTATTTATTTCAGTTGTAAAGATTGGTTACCACCAAGGATAAAGATAGATTGTTTTAAATACACACACATACACACATACACACACACACACACACACACGGAAGAAAGCAGTTAGAAAGGAGTTCAATTTCTTCTAAAGAATAGCTTACAGCTCGAATGCCTGTTTCGTCAACAAATCAACAAAATGAAAATAATAAATAGCGGATTATTACAAGAGATACCTAACAGCCAAAGGCAATGCATGGACTTCATCTGAATCCTTATTCAAACAAACCAACTGTAAAAAGACACTTCTGAGATGATCAAGAACATCTGAATACAGACTGGGTATTAGATGATAGTAACAAAACTGCTAAATTTGTTAGGTATAATATGGTGATTATTTAAAAGAAATCTGCTTATCAGTTACAAGATGTATACAGGAGTATTACAGGTTGAGGATCCCTATTCCAAAAATCTGAAATCCTCCAAGATCAAAACTGTTTGAGCTCAAAGGAAATATCATTGGAACATTTCAGATTTCATATTTTCAGATTAGGATCCTCAACTAGTAAGTACCATGCAAATATTCCAAAATCCAAAAATAAATCTGAAATCCAAAACACTTATGGTCCCAAGCATTTCAGATAAGAGATACTCAAACCTACGTAAGTGAAAGTATATGATGTCTAAGGCTAACTTAAAAACATTACAGGCACAAGCTCACACCTGTAATCTCAACACTTTGGGAGACCAAGGCAGTCAGATCGCCTGAGCCCAGGAGTTTGAGACCAGCCTGGGCAACATAGTGAGACCCTGTCTCTACAAAAAAAATTCAAAAATTAGCCGGGCATGGTGATGCATGCCTGTAGTCCCAGCTACTCAGGAGGTTGAGGTGGGAGGATCGCTTGAGCCCGGAAGGTCAAAGCTGCAGTGAGCTGTGATCATGCCACTGCACTTCAGCCTGGGCAGCAGAAAAAAAAAAAAAATATATATATATATATAGAGAGAGAGAGAGAGACAGAGAGAGAGAGATACACACATAACACACATATTTATCTCACTTGTATTCACTTTGTCAGTAATATATACATATATATGTGTGTGTGTATATATATGTGTATATACATTCCTGACAAAACAGAGTTAGGACATAAAAGAAACAAGATTAGCAAAAATGTCAATTAATTGTTGAAACAGGGTAATGGGTACCTGGGAGTTTACTATACTATTCTCTCAACTTCTGTACATATGAGTGTTTATTACAATAAAGCTTGTTTAATAAAAAATAAAAGTTTTCCCAAAAACTGTTAATGGCCTAGGGAAACTACACTGCAAGAAAGGTGGTAAAAAAATCTCATATCCACTTCCCCATAACAGCTATTTCAGTCTGAACCTAAAAACCTAACCATAAGGTGGCACTAGGTGGCACTCACTCCCATATTCCAGGTCTACAGAAAGTTGGAGAACAAAGCCCAGGAATATATATCTTTTTCCAAGAACAAGACACAACAACCTGTATCTACGTGAGTTATTTTTAAGACTCTGAAACTGGGCTCATAAAGCCTAGAGAGCAACTGTATTAGCCCATTTTCACAATGCTATAAAGAACTACCTGAGACTTGGTAATTTATAAAGAAAGGTTTAATTGACTCAAAGTTCCCCATGGCTGGAAAGGCCTCAGGAAATTTACAATCATGGCAGAAGGCAAAGGGGAAGCAAGTTATCTTACTACTGGCAAAAGAGAGGCAAGCAAGGGGGGAACTGCCAAACACTTAAACCATCAAATCTAGTGAGAACTCACTATCACAAGAACAGTAATGGGGGGAACCGCCCCCAGGATCCAATCACCAGGTCCCTCCCACAACACATGGGGATTATAATTCAAGATGAGATTTGGCTGGAGACACAGAGCCAAACGGTATAAGCAACTATACTACCTGAAATTGACACCCAACTCCAGAGTCAATTTTCATCAGGAAATAGTATGTTCACTCCCCTGGGGGAAAAAACTCTGCTCATAGAAGGGTAATGGGCCTCCAGCCATAAAGAGGCTGTTACCTAGATCACCACACCAAGTCACAGGAAGTTGTCTTATCCAAGCAGTGCTGGCTCTCTATCCCTGCTTTATCACCTAAAATTTATCCTCCTCTCCACCCTCAATTCTGAAATTTCTATTTTTAACTAAGCCATTAGAAAATCATTATCTACTTGCTGCCTTACCCTATAGGAGAAAAAATAAAATAGGTATGTAATCTGGAGAAATTAGGTCTAAATTATATATTAAACACATATGAAGAGGTTTTCATAGTTATACCCTGCCAGGTTGTATGTTTGTAAAAGGCTCAAGCACTTCAAAATTGCTAGATGAGCACCTATAGTGGATCTTTCCCATTCTTCCCTGCAGAGCCATCTTCTATCCTTCTCTACCCTGTTGTGTCACAGGAGGCGGACCTGCATGGAGTACATCAAGGAGTTTTCTTGCCCTCTGGTTTCCATGTGGGTTTCAGCCAAATTGAGGGTAGGAGGGAGTGCAGCAGCAGGAGACTGAAAGATTAGAGTATTTATTGCCCTCACTCCCCCTCCCTACCAGATCTTGTGTCCTTTGACCAAAGGCTACAGTTCCCGTCGGATAGCTGTCTCCACACCAACTGTCCTCTCTGAATTCTGATAACCATTCCCTCCCTTTGTCCCTTCAGGTCTAGAGATGGTGATGCCTGTTGCTAGCCCCAAATTACTGTACTGTCCCTTTGCGGTTTCCCTGAACCCTACCCACACCTCTGTATTTTATTTATTTATTTATTCATTCATTGATTCATTCACTCATTTTGAAACAGGGTCTTGCTCTGTCACCCAGGCTGAAGTGCAGTGGCTTGATCACAGTGCACTGCAGCTGCTACCTCCCAGGCTCAAGTGATCCTCCCACTTCAGCCTCTCTGGTAGCTGGGACCACAGGTGCATACCACCACCGCCCAGCTAATTTTTTTTGTAGACATAGGGTCTCACTTTGTTGCCTGGGCCCGTCTCAAACTCCTGGGCTCAAGCGATCTTCCTGCCTGGGCCCTCTCAAAGTGCTGGGATTACAGGTGTGAGCCACCATGCCCAGCCTGTAGTTCCTTTATTAAATTCTCCTCAGTTACCCAGTGTGACTGAGCTGTATGACAATAAACCACCCAAGTTATGGCCTACTACCAGGCAAACAATACTTAAAGCATGATCTTAAAGAGTTAAAGAGTTCTTCATACCCGCCCAGGATGGCCAGGAAAGGTCGCTCTGGGCTCTCCAAGGCCTTGGCAAAGTAGTTCAGCTCCTTCTTCATCAAAAATCCTCCAGCCTTCTGTGGCAGATTGACTCCTACCATGGAGCTAGAAAAGATCAAAGACATTCAAATTCTAGTCAATCCCTATTATTCCTCCTAGTCCTAGAGGCCAGCTCCTTATCACTAAAACAGTTCTACTTTTGGACTGCAAGAAATCATGGTTTTCATCCCTACATTGCAACAAAAAACACTTAGGTACAAGATAAGATTTTTAACTAATACTGCAAGGTCAAGGGGAAAGAGTAAAAAGTATTGAACTTAGGTAGAATTTAAGATACCCAGTTAACACTCTTCAGCAGGCCAAAGGGCAAATCACAGATAAGTAATTGGCCGGTTGATGATAGCAGAAGAGGATTCCTCAATTTGCTTCCTACCGACAGCATGAGAGTCTGATCTTATAATGTTCATAAAAGGATAACTCTGTACAAAGTATCTAAGGTGAGAAAGAGCAACCTCTTCCTGAAACTCCACAAAAGGCTCTACAGTCACCAACATTTTTTTACCTTTATTTCCTCTTTGGATGAGAGCTACTCAACAAGAGCCACAGTGGCAGTTCCAATTAGAGAAGCTGAAAGGATTACAGTATAATACAGGACTCTCCAAAAGCAACCCAGAGCTTGGGCTACTCAAGTAAACAGGAATGCTGTTCTTAAGTGTGGTAGTCAACAAGGTTCTTGGTACCTGTGGGCTCTGTGAGCAGTGCCAAAAGCATCATTGACGTAGACATCCCCTAGCTTGGAAAGTGAAGCTCGGAAAGCTTCTATTTTGGCTGGCTCGGCTTTAACCTGTAGAGAAAAACAAAAACAGAAAATGTGATGGCTCCAAAGACAACTATAAAAGCATTTCATACACCAAGAGTCCTCTTAAACATCTCTAAAGACCCCGAGTAGGTGGGACAGTGATTTTTTACAACCAGCAGTAGGATGTGTTCTTTCTTCCAAATATTCCAGGTACTTTGGTCATTTCTGCATGTTTCTACTCTCCCTTAACTTCCCTCAAATTGCAAACCTAATATTCCTGAACAATGGCTTAACCTCTAATCACATGAAGTTAACAACATCCCACTAGCCTCTCCCCAGCCTTCAGCTCAAGGTTCTGATTATCCTTCCCTCTCCTTGACTTAGTTCCTCATTTTAAACATTCTCCTTGTGATAGTATCATACTTGACTCAAGCTGCTGACTACCAAGGCCTTTCTGCGAAGTGAAAGGGGCTCTCACACATATTCCTTATAAAATCAACAAGGGCAAGCTGGGACAGAGAAGGCAGATGGAAACATGACAACAGAAAAGGACTTCAGAAACACTTTACATTGACAAAGAGGTATTTTATGGTCTTCTCTGGAAGCTAGGCATCTGAGAACACAAGAAATACACTTCTACAAAAAGAGAGAGGAACAAAATGTAGAAGTTAAACATAGAGCTTTGAAATGTCAGCTTGCCATCAAGGGATACCCCAAAAGGGACAGAAAGCAAGATGGGAGGATAAGCAAAACAGAGAGTCTCTGGCAGGAGATTAAGCAAAGATGCACAGGAAGCAAGCCAGATGAAAGGAGACATGACACAGAAGAGTACACAGCACAAAGCGGATGTTCATTTTAGTCACTGCCCACTCCTATGCTCCTATGTATCAAGGAGTCCATTTTTTATGGACTGCCATAAAAAATGGGGCTTTTCCCTAAAGACCCAAAGAATTGCTGAGGCACTAATGCTAAAATTGAAGATTGTGGCACTCCCATAACCTCTCTAGAATAGAATAACATCTGCCACTAGTGATTGGAAGATGACACATGTAGTAATGATAACAATGCTCAAATGTAAGGAGACCTGAGTTCTATGTCCAGCTCTGACACTAATTCATTGTGTAACCTTTGGGAAGTTGCTCTCTCTGAAATTTTCCCTTCTGTCAAAAAGGCATAACAACCCCTCCGTTTAAGAACTATTTAAGGAGGCCAGGGGCAGTAGCTCACACCTATAATCCCAACACTTTGGGAGGCCAACATGGGAAGATCACTTAAGCCCAGGAGTTTGAGATGAGCCTGGGCAACATAGCAAGACCCCGTCTCTACCAGGAAAAAAAAAAAGTAAAAGTCAGTTGGGCATAGTGGTATGTGCCTGTAGTCCTAGCTTCTTGTGAGGATGAAGCAGGAGGATCACTTCAGCCCACAAGTTTGAGGCTGCAATGAGTTAGGATCATGCCACTGCACTCCACCATGGGAAACAGAACAAGACCCTGTCTCTTTAAAAAGATATTTAAGGAAAAACGGGGTAAACTGAAAGCTCTTCATGAATAAAGGTGCCATGGAAATAAACAGTATCAATCAGAACTCATTTCTCATTTACTGATCTGCAAATAACTAGAAGAAAGAGAAGGCCCTTAAAAGATCAATGTGGGCACTTTGGATAAAGGGAAAATGTTTATGTCCTCATGTCCTCACTTTGTTTTTGTGGTTTTTTTGAGACAGAGTCTTGCTCTGTCACCCAGGCTGGAATGCAGTGGCGCAAACTCGGCTCACTGCAACCTCCACCTCCTCGGTTCAAGCAATTCTCCTGCCTCAGCCTCCCGAGTAGCTGGGATTACAGGCAATTGCCACCATGCCCAACTTTTTTGTATTTTTAGTAGAAACGGAGCTTCACCATGTTGGCCAGGCTGGTCTCGAACTCCTGACCTCATGATCCACCCACCTCAGCCTCCCAAAGTGCTGGTACAGGTGTGAGGCACCGTGCCCAGCCTTACTTTGTTTTTTTAATCCATTTTGAACTTGGGACTGACTCCTGAAATTTCAGGTATTAAAAGCCATTGGATAGTGAATGTCAAGTCAATTAAATAAAACAGTCATAGACTAGCACAGTCAGCTCATCATTTCCTAAATAAAAAGTTTTGCTTCAATTTGCCCGTTGTTTCCTGCCACTTCTAAGCCCTAGAGTTCATGCATCATGAATTCCAGTTTAAAAGGACACCAAATTTTAGGTCAGCATTTGACTCCTAATACTGTAGCAAGACCATGCCAAAAGCAGGATAAGGCAAGACCAGCACCTTTGGTGCTAAAAAAAGAAACTGCTTGAAAGCAGGCACTCCCAATGACCTTAAGAAATGTGAGAAGCCAAAGGAGACTGAGATACTTGTTCTCTGAGACACTAAAGACCAGAATAGTGGAAAGTACTAAAAAATGCCTTCAGCTTCCTTTCTAGCCAATGGGCAAATTCAAAATCATCTGCAAAGAGACAGTTTTATCACTGAATATTTGAATTCCAGTTGTCAGTTCACAGTAATCTGTTTGGTGAGTTATCTAGGCTGCTTTTGCACAACATCGGCAGAGATGAGTAGTTCCAACAGAGACTATATGCAGACGGAAGTGACTGCACAACACAGAAAGCCTAAAATATTAACTATCTGGCCATTTACAGAAAAAGTTTGCTGATTGAATGGGCTGAGCTCTAAAGCCCACCGACAGCACCACTGCCTCTAACTTTAATCATATGACTGCCTTTCAGAAACTAAAGTTTTTTTTTTTTTGAGGCTTAGTTTCTTTATGAAATAAGGTGATACCTGTACCTCTTTATCTTAAAGAGAGATTTAAAGGAACATGGTTTATACGTCTTAAGAAAATGCCTTAAATCCAAGGTGACATCATCATGACCATCATATTCACTTTTGAATACTCTTCCACAACAAAGGTGTTCACATATTTTTCAAACATATTTACACACCACGTGAACATGAAGGAGGGCTTCTGGGATGCTGGTAATATTCTATCCCTTGACCTAGGTGGTGGTTACACAAGTGTGTTTACTTTGAGATACTCCATCAAGCTGTGCACTGTATACTTCAATAAAAGGTGTCTAAGGAAAAATAAATGAGCTTTCTCTATTCTTCAACCACAGTCTCTTACAGACTCAGGCCCTCGTCCCCAATAATGTCAAAATCACAGGTCCTACCTTGTTCCCAGAAGCATCTTTTCCCTTCCCTTCTTCCTCTACATGAAAGCGGAGGTTCTCCAGCAGGATGACAGACCCAGCAGCTGGGTTGGCACAGGCTTTCTCCACTTCTGGGCCTACACAGTCCTTCAAGAACAGAACATCCCTGAGGAGAGGAAGAAATGAAGACACTTGAGCAGTCTGAAAGTTAAGAACCAGTAACAACGTGCTTGACAACCTCCCCCACCACAAAGTCTACCAGCACCAGAGCCTGGCACTTACTTGCCCAGCAGAGACTTGAGTTCTACAGCAACTGGCTCTAAGGAGTACTTGTCAGGCATAGGGACACCATCAGGCCGGCCTAAGTGGCTCATAAGGACTACCGACTTGGCTCCATTGTCCAAGCAGAATTTGATGCTTGGGACAGCAGCCTTAATCCTGCAACCAAAAAGAGACAACAAACAGAAGGAAGTTAGTCCTAGAAATTAGTGGGAACTACTTTATTGATAACCTCATAAAGCATAAAGTTCCTTTTCTTCTCCAAGTTCCTTCAAATCTACTTATCAGTAATTCAGTGGTGGTCCTTAGGGGAAGAAGTTAAATACAATGCCAACCCTCCACCTAGGATTGTACAATCTCATTATGTATCTGCCCCTTTCACAGAAAACAGTTAACACAGCAGGCCTGAGGCTGCTATCTACAGAAGGGCCTGTTTGCAAGATTGGATCCTGGCTGGTATCTGGGAACTTGGCTTTCAAAGTTAACTGACAAGTGACAAGACCGACAAGGGCTATTCACTCTTCCTAGACTGTCTATACAAACATGGTGATTTATGCTGAACACCTGCCCCACTCTAGAAGTCTAGTTTTTGTTTTTGTTTTTGTTTTTTTTTGAGACAGGGTCTCACTCTGTCACCCAGCAGGCTGGAGTGGAGAGGCACAATCTTGGCTCACTGCAGCTTCAACCTCCCCGGGGGCTCAGGTGATCTTCCCACCTCAGCCTCCCAAGTCGCTGGAACTACAGGAATGCACCACCATGCCCAGCTAATTTTTGTATTTTTTGTAGGGGTTTTGCCATGCTGTCCAGGCTGGTCTTGAACTCCTGGGCTCGAGTTATCTGCCGGCCTCAGCCTCCCAAACTGCTGGGAATACAGGCATGAGCCACCACACCCAGCCAAAGTTTGGAATTTTGGTAGTTGCTAGGCAGAGGATACCTACATGACCAGTTCCCAACAAAAATCTTGGGATCTGAGTCTCTAGCAGGCTTCTCCAGGCAGAAACATTGCAGACAATTACTGCATTTTTCACAGCTGAAGAAAAACACTTGATGTGTCCCCTCACGGGAAACTGGAAGCCCATGGATTTCTCTAGACTGCCCCATGGTCTTTTCCTCTTCCTAATCTTGTCATGTATTCTTTCACTGTAATACACTTCAGCCATGAGAACAACTCTGAACCCTAGTAAATCATCATGAGATATGTGGGTGGTCCTGGGGGACCCCTGAACACACTCTTCTTATATGACTATGGAAAATACATAAAATTCTCAAATCTTGAAACCATCAAAGGAAATTTGGGGAAAAATCAAAAACATGTAGTAACTTTTCTGCACCTATTATATTAATAGATACTAAGTCACTTTTTTATGTAGGAAAAAATAATTGCACTGTACAGAGCTTGGTTTCCATAATGTATCACGTTTATTACATTATAAATTAATCAAAAAATTAACTCCCTTTAGACATTTAAAAGTTTTGTTACAAACCTGCTACTAACTTGCCATTTTGCCAGTTTATAAGAAATTAAAATTGATAAAGAAAAGCATTTATTTATTCACCAAATAGTTACTGAATGCTTCTTTTGTGCCAGGCATCATTCCAGGTTCTGAGAATGAAACGGAAAACTTTTTTTAAAAGTCTATGTTCTCATGGAAGTGAAATTCTAATGGAGAGAGACAATAAACATGTACGTATGTGTGTGTACATGTAATACATCAGATGGTGAGATACAGAAAAAAACACACCATTGTTCCTCATTTTTGTCTCCCTACTTTTGAGGACAAAAATAATCGGAGAACAATGGTAGAGGAGATTTTTAGATAAGATGGCCAGGGACAGTGTGATAAGATGACATCTGAGCAAAGAATGGAATGATTAAAAAAGTTGTATTTCTAAAATATCTTATGCTATTAATATTTAACAGATATAAGGGATGTGCTTGGCAAAATGACAGGCTCTATTCTGGGACGAATACCTGAAAATGTTCTGGGTCTAGATCTGCACCATCCAATATGACAGTCATTTAAGTCTGTGTGTCTGTTCAGTACTAGATATATAACTAGATCAAATTGAGATGTGCTGTAAGTATAAAAACACATGCCAGATCTTGAAGACTTAGTACCAAAAAAGTTAAATGTCCCTTTAATTTAATTAATACAATTTGGCTCACATTATATTTCTATTAGATGCCACTGGTCTACATCATCGGAAAGCACCTTGCCAGTACAACCCTTCATTTAAAATTTAAAATAGGCTGAGCACAGTAGCTCACGCCTGTAATCCCAGCACTTTGAGAGGCCAAGGTGGGCAGGGTCCAGGAATTCAAGGCCAGCCTGGGCAACATGGCAAAACCCTGTCTCTACAAAAAAAAAAAAATACAAAAAAGTAGCCAGGTGTGGTGGCCCACGCCTGTGGTCCCAGCTCCCTGGGAGGCTGAGATGGGAGGATCACTTGAGCCCAGGAGGCAGAGATTGCAGTGAGCCAAGATCGTGCCATTGCACTCCAGCCTGGGCGACAGAACAAGGCCCTGTCTCTACAAAAAAAAAAAAAAATTAAATAAAAACCTTCTTGATGGATACCCCATTTAACCTGATGTGATTATTATGTACTGCATGCTTGTATCAAAATATCTCATGTAACCCATATATATATATATATATATTCTACAAAAATCAAAACTTAAAAAGTAAAGACAAAAATAAATAAAGACTTTTTACAATCTAGTCAAAAGCAAGAACAGTACTCTCACTTAAAATTTCTGTTTCTGAATCTAGGATCCAAGACATTGGAGCAGCTAAACTGACTGAAAATGTACTTCCGAAGTCTTTGCTGTTTGTTTTTTGGAAGCAAAAACAGATGAAAATTCTCAAAAATTGACTTTATCTGAGCCATCTGGAACGAGGGCTTGTAAAACTACACATAACCTTAATAACTACTGGTACTTTTAAAATCCTTCTCTTACATAGTTCTTCATTTTGCAAGAGAAGCCAAGTAACTTTAAACTTTTATATTCTTTTTATTTTTGTGTGTTTTATAGAGATGATGTCTCACTATGTTGGCCAGGCTGTTCTCGAACTACTGGCCTCAAGCAATCCTCCTGCCTCGGCCTTCCAAAGTGCTGGGATTACAGGTGTGAGCCACGGCACCCAGCCAGCTTTTATATTCTTTAAAAATGAATACCTCTGCCAGGTGCGGTGGCTCACACCTGTGGTCCCAGCACTTTAGGAAGCCAAGACAGGAGGATCACTTGAGTCCAGGAGTTTGAGAACAGCCTAGGCAACACAGTGAGACCCCATCTCTACAAAAACATATTGTTTTAATTTAACCAGGCGTAGTGGCATGCATCTGTTTTCCCAGCTAGTCGGGAAGCTGAGGCCAGAGGATTGCTTGAGCCCAGAAGGTTAAGGGTGCAGTGAACCGTGATCACACCACTACACTCCAGTCTGGGTGACAGAGTGAGACCCTATCTCAAAAAAAGAAAATGAACTCCAAATTCTTCTAATTTTCTTAAGATTTTGCTTACAGGGGCCAGGCGCGGTGGCTCAAGCCTGTAATCCCAGCACTTTGGGAGGCCGAGATGGGCGGATCACGAGGTCAGGAGATCGAGACCATCCTGGCTAACACGGTGAAACCCCGTCTCTACTAAAAATACAAAAAACTAGCCGGGCGAGGTGGCGGGCGCCTGTAGTCCCAGCTACTCGGGAGGCTGAGGCGGGAGAATGGCGTAAACCTGGGAGGCGGAGCTTGCAGTGAGCTGAGATCCGGCCACTGCACTCCAGCCTGGGCGACAGAGCGAGACTCCGTCTCAAAAAAAAAAAAAAAAAAAAAAAAAAAAAGATTTTGCTTACATTTGTATATTCTTACACTTTCTTAAGATTTTGCTTACATTTGTATATTCTCATAAACAAGAAAGCAGATCAGATAGTGGGTTGATAGAAAGCCAAAATCATATGTCTCAAGTTGCTACAGTTCCATAACACAATATGAAAGGAAAAACATTTCATCCTATGTACCCACACATTTAAACCCAGCCCAAGGCTTAGCAGGGACCTTACCTCTGGTTGTTTGTTATCTGGTTGTTCTTCATAGGAACATTGAAGTCGACTCTAAAAAAGAAAGATTCAAGACCATGATCAACTTATTGTTCCATCAAAGATTAGGAGATGCACTTTTAATGAACCAGTTAAATAAGTCGGAAACTCAAATCTCATCTTAAAAATCATCAGTGGCATTAAAAGTTAAAATAGTGGTTAGTCGTGGGGAGGATGGAGGGAGTGGTGACTGGGATAGGACACCAGAGGCTTTGGGGTTCTGGTAATGTTCTATCTCTTAACCTCAGTGATCATACAAATGTGCTCATTCTGTGGTAATTCTTTGAAATTGTGATTTGTGCCCTTTTAGGTATGTATTCATACTTTTAAAAGAATTTTAAAAAAATAAAACCTAACTTAAATCACAGGAACTAGCCCTGAAGATCTGGGAAGCTAAAGCCAGTTTCATCTAAAAAGATATCTGTCTGGGTCTGGCACGATAGTATCTGGGTAGCAGCTGGAGGGGTGAGGAATAATAAGGAATGCATCTTGATCCTAATTCCCTTGATACTATTTCTGGGTCCTTGTGAAAGTAACATGACTGGAGAAAAAAATTAACTGGAAAAATAAAACACACTAAGAGAAAAATCATTCTTTTTGGAGAAAGTCTGGGGCCTTAAGACTAAGGGTCCTTCAAGCAATACACACTAACATAAGACAGCCTCTTTCAAAAAGCCTGAGAAGAGAGGGTGGGACATGTGCCCCAGCCCACCTGACAAACAGGCAAATTAGAAGGGAAGTAATCAAGATGACACAAGATAATAATGCACTGCAGTCTCTCTTACCCAACAGATTACTGTGTTACCATTCTTAAGAACCAATTATTCTGAACTCCTTGGAACCTCAGCCTACTTCAATGTGAATGAAAACAATAATGTATAGTAGCTATTTTTAAGGTCTGTGCCTACCATGATCATTTTTAAGTGATTTTTTTCTCATGGGGATGACAGTATCTACCTCGTAGTTATTGAGAGACTTAAGTCAGCCAGCAATTTGTAAAGTGCTTAGAAGTGTACCTGACACACAGTAAGTGCCATAAAAGTGTTAGTTGTTGTTATATGTTTCTCCAACATGTAATTCTGTGATTTGACAAGTACATCAACCACTACTAAAAACAGCTAGCTAGCATCACTTGCAAAGGGACTACAGCGAAGTATGACCTAATCAAGAAGACCACTGCTATCCTTGAGCCTCCATCTTTTTCATCTGCCTTTTTAAATACCCCTTCCTCTCTAAGGCTAAGGCAATTACAAACTCCTACAGACATACTGAGAAGACCACCAATTTCCTATATCCACTAGGCCTGAACTCCAATGCACCTCACTGAAGAAACAGCCTTTCCAAAGGTAGGTTGAGGAAAAATAATTCTATATTAAAACATGTTTTAAAGTCTTCAAAATTAAAGGCAGTAAGCCTCTGATGAAAGAAATACACTCTACTTTGCTTCAGGCCACTTGATTCTCTGTCTTCTTTAAATATCCTGAACAAGGTGCCTGCCAGCCTTAAAGTACATTCCAAAGAAGAGAGAGTATCCCATTACCATGGGTCATTTTGCCCCATGCAACCTCCCAGAAGGCCTATGCTCAAAAGGACTAATGGCAAAAGGATGGGCACAAGCCACTTCTTGCAGTGCTACTCTCTACCCCTGACCCTTACAGAGAGGAATATCTTTGGGCAGAGACACCTAAGAATCTGTCTCATCTACCCTAGCTGCCATGGTGTCAGCTTACTAATGAATTAGACTTGGTTTATACTCTCTCCTCAATGCCCTCTGGATTACCTCCCCTCATCTCCTACACTCAAACAGCTCTGCTTTTACTTCTCCTCTGAGGACTCCAACACAGAAACTGCTCTTGCCTACAGATTCTACTGGTTCCATTTTACATGAAATATGCACAATTTCCTTTTTTTTTTTTTTCGTTTCCTTATAACACTCCTGAGCTTTACTTCAGGCACAGTCAGTTATTACTACATAGCCATCAGAACGAAGAATAACTAAAATAAAAAATAATAGCACCACCAAGTGCTGGTAATGATGCAGAGAAACTCATTATTCACATACTGCTGGTAGAAATGTAAAATGCTGCAGTCACCTTGGAAAACAGTCTGGGGATACCTCAAAAGGATGTGGCCCAGCAATTCCACTCCTAGGTGTTTACCCATGAAAAATGACAGCATATGTCCATACCAAGACTTGTATACAAATGTTCACAGCAGCTTTATTTGTAATAGCCCCAAATCAGAAACAACCCTAATACCCTTCAATGATAGTTAAAGAAACTATGATACATCCATATCACGGAATACTACTCAAGAATACACAGGAATGAACTTTTGATACATGTGACAATGTGAATAAATTTTGAGGACATTATGCTAAGTGAAAAAAGTTAATCCCAAAAGGTTATACACCACGTGATTCTATCTGTATAGTATTTTTGAAGTGACAAAATTTTAGAAACAGTGGATAGATCAGTAGTTACCAGGAGTTAGGAAACGGGTTGGTTATTATTATAAAGGGGTAGCAAGAAGGAGATCTTGGTGGTGATTGAATGAATAGTTCTGTATCTTGATTGTGGTGGTGGTTACACAAATCTTTGCACGTAAAAATGGCATAGAACCATACACACTTTATACCAATGCAATTTCCTACTTTTGATATTGTACTATAATTAGGTAAGATGCATTCATTGGGGGAAAATGGGTGAACACAAGACCTCTCTAACTTCGTAACCTCCCATGAATCTTTAATTATTTCAAAATAAAACATTAAAAAATATACTGGTTTAGCTGGAATAAGAATATCAAGTCTCTATCCCCTGAAATCTCAGGTCCCAGGTCCAGTTCCATTAAAAACTCTCAAAGGAACCATGTCCTTCACTGCCCCACATGGAAAACTGGGATATTGTGGGTGTCTTAGAGACTTTTTCTCTGCTCTAAATTTTTTCCTGTTTCTCTTCCTACTACATCAAAGCAGTTTCTTTACAAGTTACAACAGGTTGGAGAAAACCAGTGAGGTTTAAAAAAAAACAGGCAGGAGCAAGCAAAAAGGAAGTGCAAGCAAAGGATGACTGGCAACCTATGAGAGAAAGAAAGGAAATTACCACAAAAATAAGCAGAAGTGTATTCAAAGAGGGTGTAAAGTCAACTGGGGAGTCCTAAAAAACTAAGATGGAACCTGGTAATTAACAAGTCAGAGGTTTCTGGCTACCCCGTTTTCCTTCAACAAATCAATTTCCCTTGGCAATCCAAACCAGTGGACCAGAAGAGTAAGCAAATACCAGAGTTCACTTCTGCAGGACAAAGACGACAAATGAGGCAGCCACTACTCAACTCAGGAAGCCCCACTCCGGAAACACTGCCAGCAACCACCACGTTGAAACAAAAAAGAATTGAGCTGACACCACATGGCTGCCTAGGCACCTCCAAAAAAGTAGGCCTACAATGAAACTCTCTGTTCAAAAGAAATACATTAATAATCAGGGAACGATGTAACTTCCTGTCCTCAGCCTAAATAAGAAGGTATCCAGATTACAGGAGAAAGGTCTATTACAGGAGAAAGGTCTATTTCAACGTATCCTTGGTCATTGTCTCGAATATCTAGCTGATATTGTCTCGAATATCTAGCTGATCTAGAGGATCTAGCTGATAGCCAAGGAGACCCAAATTCTACTCCCAGCTCTGCCACCACCACCTTAGTAGTTCAGTAACCCTGAACAGGTCATTTTCCATCGGCAAAACATGACTAGCCAATCATTTCAAGGCTTTGGGTTGGTGTGTGCTAAATGAAACTTTATTAGGTCCAGAAGGAGAAAAGTTAAGCAGCTCCTACAATCCCACCCCCAGCTAGCTTCTTCAAGCCAGTTTCCCTACAGAGAGAGGAAATAAAGCCCAAGACTGCAATTATAGGAAGGTTATCCGCATGATGTCCCACTCCTTGTCTTTTAGTTGGTCCATGCATCTGGAAGAATCAGCCTCGAACACAGGGGAGATGCAAGGAACTAATTAAAACCTAAAAGCTAGTTGCATGCCAATGTCCACCTGTCCTGTTTTTTACAGGGTCTATCCCCTTTTATTAGGATTATATGAGGGCCAGAAAGGGCACTCTTCTAGTACTAACATGGCTGTGATTCCTACTTTGTCCAGATTGCAAAGGCCTATGCCATTTGGGGAAATGTGGAAATCAGGTATTTTTCATGGACATAAATTATTGGGTTATTCTATCTCCACAGCAGGGCAGAGGTTACCTGCAAAGTAATACTGACCAAAGTGAAATTAGAGAGAAGGGGAGAGCTACATGTACTCTTAGAGTACCCATACACTTCCCTAACTCAAACGTGTCCTCGCATGTTTAAAGTTAGAGTAAAGGGAGATCTCCTACTGACTTATGTGTCTGTTAATATCCAACACAAGCCCTCATTTGAACCAGCCCAAATTGGAAAAGGGGCTAGATTACACCAGCCACATGCCTACCCATCAATCAACCACTTCCCAAAAAGGTCAAGGTTGCAAAATGCTATCAACAGAAACCTTTATGACCCCTCAAAAACACCACTCTTGGATCCTGTTAAGGTATATGAACAGTCAAGTCCATCAGTTACATACCGACTCATCCTCCTGCACCTTGCTCCTGGCATGCACAAATATACCACACGTGACAAAAAGGATAAAGGTAAAAGCTCCACACTATACCAACAATTCTGGCAGATAAGAGAGAAGCCGTGTTGGCAAGTGACCAGAGATCAACATGAGCAGAGTAAGAGACCCAAAGTGCACAAGGAACCTTCCCCCACTTTCAAAACTCTGCTTTTCTAGCCACACGTGGGGATGAGGTTGGAGGCCAGCAAGTATGAGCAGCCACACCCTGCTCTACCATTACCTAGTATGTCACAATCCTGATGCAAATCCTGTGCCCAAGAGTCCAACGATACCACGCTGCAGGGCAGCAGAGGCCTGTTACATAAGCTCTGCAGGGCCTCCTCCGGTGCGCCCCGCCCTACCCTCCCACCCCAATTCTTTAGGAGCGGGGGACTGGGGGGTCTACTCCTGAACAGTTAAATCAACATCCTCTTGGAAAGATATCTTTTTGTGCAGGGACCTGTGAGATGTGGGCCGTTTCTCATTTGTCTGCGACGGTCTAGGAGTGTGGGGGAAGGGAAATTAACAAAATGACCTTTCAAGGTCCCTTCTTTGAAGCCTAGAGATTTGCAGGATAAGCATTAAGTCTCATCTCGCCGATTGGGAGGTGGAGGCAACGGAACTGCATTTCACCAATAGGAAAAAGGACAAAATGGGTCCCAGCAGCAATCTCAGCCCTTCCTTAGTGGGACCCATCCCCGAAGGGGGTTTCGGCTGCTTTCTGGGCTGCAGAAAATGCGGCTAGAAACCACCAAACCCGTGAGCAGCCTCGCCCTCCAAGCCTAGGACCCGTGGGGTCCAGCCAAAAGCAAAAAGCGACGTAGAGCAGACGAGAGAACAAGTCGGCTCAGGCCAAAGAGGTTTGCGACAGAGCACAGAGGCCACGCGGGCAAACGTGCAGAATTACCTCATAACGACCCGCTTCCCTTTAACATCCAGCTTGTCCAGCGTCAGCTTATTAGAAAGCGACATTTTGGAAATACAGCTGGGAAGAGAGGTCGGTGATTCGGACAACCAGGGAGCCTACCGCAGACGTGCGCTCGGGAGACGAGAAGAATGCCGAACACCACGCGGGCAGGAACAGGGGCTGCACTGCCGCCCCACACCCCGCCTCCCGCACCGCCCCTTCCCGGCAGCTGCTCCCGGCGCGCCGTGCAGAGCAGCCGCTATTGGCCACGGCCCATCGCGGTCGGCGCGCTGCCATTGCTCCCTGGCGCTGTCCGTCTGCGAAGGTACTAGTGAGACGTGCGGCTTCCGTTTGTCACGTCCGGCACGCCGCGAACCGCAAGGAACCTTCCCGACTTAGGGGCGGAGCGGGAAGCGTCGCCGAGGGGCCCACAAGTGAGGCGGCGAAGATCCGGGTGACGCTACGAACGGACGTGAAGAATGTGCGAGACCCAAGGTCGGCGCTGCTGCGTTTCCCGGAAACGCGCCCGGAGCAGCCGCAGCCCAGCGTAAGCCCAGGACTGCCTTGGGAAAGGCGCCACCCCCAATCCCGTGGAATTCGCAGCTGCCCTGCCAGGATTAATGCAAATGCCACCTCCTTTTAGAAAATCTTGGTTTCCCAGCTCCCTTCATGGAATTCTGCTACTTAAGGCTTGCTTAATAAGAGACCTCTCATAAGTTGGAAAAGGCCCAGGTCCACTCTGGCCCCCACCTTTTTAAAAATAAAAATGCAATGTAATTTTTTTGGTTATGGCATGATGGATGCTAATGGCAAACAGATATGGCATTTTTCGTGTATTAACCAAAGCTCACAAAACGCAGAAGTGACTACTTTCATCCTCATTAGGCAAATGAAGTAGCTGATGCACAAAGAAGTTTAGTGGGCCAGCCGCCTTGGCCCACGCCTTTAATCCCGGCACTTTGGGAGGCCAAGGCTGGCGGATTGCTCGAGCCAGGTGGATCGAGACCAGCCTGAGCAACATAGCAAACCCCCATCTGTACTAAAAATACAAAAAAAATAAAAAATAAAAAACCCAGCCTGAGCAACATGGCAAAACCCCATCTCTACTAAAAATACAAAAAGTTAGCTAGACGTGGTGGCGGGCACCTGTAGTCTTGTTACCTGTGGGGGTGTCCAAATTCTTGGAGCCTTGAACTAAGAACTGGACAAAATGCACAAAGCAAGGAAAGAATTAAGCAATAAAAGCAGAGATGTATTGAAAACGAAAGTGTAACCGCCCAATGGGTTCACTTTGTCTGCTGCCTAGACAGAGCTGATTTATCAAGACAGGGAAATTGCAATGGCGAAAGAGTAATTCACGCAGAGCGGTTGTGCGGGAGACCAGAGTTTTATTATCACTCAAATCAGTCTCCTTGAGCATTCCAAAATCAGAGTTTTTAAGGATAATTTGGCGGGTATGGGTTGGGAAAGTCGGGAGTGCTAATTGGTCGGAATGAAGATGAACTAACAGGGGGTCGAAGTGAATTCTTGCAGAAGTGAGTTCTTCCTGGGTAGGATCCTGGAGCTAGTTGAGCCAGATTATCAGTCTGGGTGGTGTCCTCTGTTGCATGAGAATGCAGGGGCTGCAAAACATCTCAAGCACTGATCTTAGGTTTTGCAATGGTGATGTTATTCCCAGGAGCAATTTGGGGAGGTTCAGACTTTTGCAGCCAAAGGCTGCATGGTCCCTAAACCGTAATTTCTAATCTGGTCCCCACCAAGAAGGGGAAAGGGCTATTATCAATTTTGTCTCAGAGTTTACACTATAAATTCCTTCCCAAGGCTAGTTTGCCCTATACCCAGGAATGAACAAAGACATTTTAGAAGTTAGAAGGAAGATAGGGTAGGTAAGGTCTGATCTCTTTCACTGTCATAATTTCCTCAGTTATGATTTTTGCAAAGGCGGTTTCAAAAGTATACTCCACAGGGCGAGAGCAGGCCTGAGCAAGCAGCTCAAGAGCTTGATTACAGAAGTTTCTGGGGTTTAAATACCCTCTAGAGGTTTCCCATTACACCCCATGCAAATGAAGTAGTGGTCCATGATCAGTCTGATTGGTTGCAGAAAGCGACCAATCAGAAGCTGAAGTGAAGTTACACAGTTACACTTCTATACAAATGAAAACTTGGCCTGCCACCAGCCTGATTGGTTGCAGGAGGGGACCAATCAGAGGTACTTTCAATTTCTCATTCAACTGACTTTTATTCACGGTGCTGGGAAAATATGTATACTGACTGAGGAGATATTCCAGTTAACCAAGTGTAATGATGATATATCACTCAGATTCCCTTTCAGAACTGAGGCACTCATTATTAGCTGATGGGAGTATTAGTTACTGACAGCTCACAGCTGAGTCTCTCCCCAGAAACTGCCCTCTGTTGAAGGAAGCTGCCTTGCCTAAGGTTATACCCACTTCCCTGGGGCATCCGTCAGTGATTGCTCAATGCAGTTCTAAAGGCCTGGCTTCTTTGCTTCATTTCAGGACATCTCTTAAAGGACCAGCTCTGCTTCAGAACTGTCTGTGGGGTTGGCTGAAGCCTCTATTGAAACTTATCCCTCTCTATCCCAAGTCTGATTTCCTTACTCCTTTACAGGTGTTGTTTCCAGAAGCAACCCCCAGTAATCCACCTTCACACAAATCTCAATCTCGGAGCCATTTCCCAGGGAACACTGGGAAGAATTCTAAGATGGTGCCCATGATCTCTGCCCTCTAGTGTTCACATCTTTCTATAATTTCCTCCCCTTGAATGTGAGCTGGACCTATGACTGGCTTCTAACCAATAGAATGTGGCAAAAGTGATGAGATGTAACTCCCATGATGAGGTTATGATGTGGATATGAGAGTCCATCTTTCTAGTTTGGTCTAGAGAGACTCCCTTGTTGGTTTTTTTTTTTTTTTTTTTTTTTTTTTTTTTTGAGACGGAGTCTGACTCTGTTGCCCAGGCTGGAGTGCAGGGACACAATATCGGCTCACTACAACTTCCGCTTCCCGGATTCAAGCGGTTCTCATACCTCAGCCTCCTGAGTAGCTGGGATTACAGGTGCATGCCAACGCATCTGGCTAATTTTGTATTTTTAGTAGAGACGGAGTTTCACCATGTTGGCCAGGCTGGTCTCGAACTCCTGACCTCAAGTGATCTGCCTGACTCGGCCTCCCAAAGTGCTGGGATTACAGGTGTGAGCCACCACACCCAGCCCAATGTAATTTATTTAAACCAATGAGAATTCTTGACAAACAACTTTGCAATTACCCCCTCTCCTGATTCATCCTTTTTTCTTAAAAAATTTGAACCTCCCCATTGTTCTCCAGAGTACTGTTCAAGGCAACCTGGAAGTGTGTCCCAGGCTGCAGTTCTCAGCCATGGCCGAAATGACCTCTCCATATTTTGCCTACACTTCTTCCTTTTAGGTAGACATGATCTATAGAGAAAAATCAATTGAAGATACCTGTAATGTTAAATTTGTTAACCATAAAATGCAACCGTGAGACAGATTGCAGGCAATTTTATGAAAAAACTTAAAACAATAAGACCATATTGAAAAAAATACATTTTTCAGAAAATTACCAGTAACATGGTATTAGAGACAGAGATAGCTAAGCAACTGATCAAAATACGTGTATGCCCCAAAAAAATCTGTGTGTGGTTATTTTTTTTTGTGGGGGGTGTTGTTTGCTTGTTTTAAAGACAGGACCTTGCTCTGTCTCCCAGGCTGGAGTGCAGTCCAGCAATCAGCTCACTGCAATCAGGCTCAACCTCCGGGGTTCAAGGGATCCTCCTGCTTCAGTCTCCCAAGTAGCTAGGACTACAGGCGTGAGCCACCACGCCCAGCCTACCTAAACTCTTTAAAGTATCCCAGTTTAGGTGGTAAATCATATGGTCTCTCTAAGGTTATAGAATCTTTCCTTTGTGGCTTTTTCCTATCCTTTAGTTATCTATTACCCAGATCCCCTTTTATATACAAGTGTAGCCTTCTGTAAATATAAAAGAGCCACTTACTTGAGCCACTTAAATTGTCTATTCTTTATCACGTTCAAAGGAGATAGCAAAGGAGAGGAGATAGGAAGTTCAGAGGTATAAACAGGCTCGGGCTTTTGTTCCCTGAGAGGCTTCTTTTTGCCAATTAATTCATTAACAAGCCCCAAGAGTTGCCTCAGAAATAGATTGATAACTCCGGGGACATGTGAGTAAAGCAGTGAGAAAAGAACAACAAAAAAATGCACACATACAGCAACATATGCAGAAAAAGAGAAAGAGTGTGCAAGAGCTCTAACAAATAGTAAATACAATTCTAAGCAAAGAGAATCCCAAAAATGTGAAGGTAAGAGGTAGAGCCTATATGAATCCTAGACTCCTCTGTACCAATCCTCTATTGTGAATTCCTGGAGGAAAGTTTATGCCATTATTTACGTTACAATGCCCCAATACCTTCTACATTGGGGTCCTTACCATCAGGTCACCATTGTGACAGAGACCATTTTCCCTTTCTTTACTAATAGAACTCCTAAATTTTAATCAAACACATGGCTATCCAGCAAGAGACTACATTTCTCCATCTTCCTTGTGGCTTGGAGTGGCCATGTGACCAAGTTCTGGACAACTGATGTAAGCCATTGCCACATAGTGACCCTAAAAAGGAAAGTTCATGCTGTCTTTTGGCCCTTGACTAGGAGATGGCAGAAGCTGGGGCAGCCACCTTGGCCTCAGTGATGGTAGTGCTTTCTCACCAGCCCTGGACCACTCACCTCTATACTGTTAACATGACAGAGAAATCAACTTCTATCTTGTTTAAACTGCTTGTGTACAATCTTTGTTACAGTACCGGTCCCCTCCCTAATAAAACTATGGTGAGCTAACCTTGCAAAATGAAAAACACACACATTGAGTCACTGGAACATGAGTAGAAAGACCAATGGGACAGAATAGAAAGTCTATAAATAGAACCAAATGCATATAGAAAATTAGTACCGAGTCAAATCAGTGGGGTAATAATGGACTTTTATTTTAAATCAATGGTCTTGAGACAACAGCATAGCTATATAGAAAAGGTAAAGTTTTTATATTTCAGGGCAACAATTCTTAATCCTGGTAGCACATTAGGACTACCTGGGAAGCTTTAAAAAAAAAAAAAAATACCAATGTTGTGGCCCTACCCCAAACCAATTAAATCAGAATTTTTGGAGTAGGGCCAGGATATGCAAATTAAATTACAGAGCTGGAAATCAGATGCTATTAAAATGTAAATTTTATATATTATGTTTTTCTCATATATTCTGTACTTCATTTCCCCGTTTTTATTTGAGATACTTTCCAAGCATTATATTTAGCATATAGATTTTCACTTTACACAATCTAGATATTCTAGATTTCTTTATTTAATTATAAAATTAGATACAAACCATATATTTTGTTATATAAACAGCAAATATGTTTTAATAAATTTTAATTTTATTTTTTGCCACCTATAAATAAACAAAATAAATTTGTCTCTTTTATCGTCCAACAAATATTTCAGTGTCTCTTAGCAAAGAAAAAAGTTTCTTTTTTACAGAAAATTAATTATATCATCTCTACAGCAAGTACATTTAAACAGTTCATCGCTAAACATTTTATCTGTTCACTAGCATACTCTTATATAACTTGTAAAGATTATAAATATTTAAATCTCTTCTAAATTATACTATGCAATGGAAACAACAACAGACCTTATTTGGAGGCTGACCATGGAAGTGTTAGCATCCTGGCATCTCTAGTCCCCTCGGACAGCAGCTTTGAAAATTCTGGCCAAAAATCATGCAAACGGTAGTGATACAGTTAACAAGAAAAAGCTTATTCAGTGATGATAGAAATAGTGATGTGGCACAATTGTTTGTTAAACCGAAAAAAAGGATTTTTTTTTTTTTTTTTTTTGAGACGGAGTCTCACGCTGTTGCCCAGGCTGGAGTGCAGTGGCGCGATCTCCGCTCACTGCAAGCTCCGCCTCCCGGGTTCCCGCCATTCTCCTGCCTCAGCCTCCTGAGTAGCTGGGACTACAGGCGCCCGCCACCGCGCCCGGCTAAATTTTTTGTATTTTTAGTAGAGACGGGGTTTCACTGTGGTCTCGATCTCCTGACCTTGTGATCCGCCCGCCTCGGCCTCCCAAAGTGCTGGGATTACAGGCTTGAGCCACCGCGCCCGGCCTGAAAAAAAGGATTTTTAATATTCAGGTTGTACTATATTTTTTTACCACGAGAGGTCCCTAAATCCTCTTTGGTGTATTCAGGCCATTTGATGTCCATATCAGACTGTTGCAACACTTTGGTATTATATCTGTCACTCTACATTAACCAATTTTCTAACATAGGAGGCTAAACTTTTATTCTTTAGAATCAGCTTTTTAAAAGAACTTACTTTAAATCTCATCTTGACCTAGAAAATACCAGCATCGAAGGATATAAGAGTGGTGGAAAAACCAGGAAAATAAGTTACATAAAGTGGCAGTGAAATAGAATTCCTTTAGAGGTTAAGTGAAAACACAGGCTTCTTTGTGAGTTACGAACAAACAATACCACTCCTTTCCATCTTAGGTCTAAATTCCATTTTGTTCAATGAGTTAATTAGTATCATAATTAAACATGACTTTTTTCATAAGCTGCCTTAATCGTACATGAATAATATTATTTTTGTCACTTCAGTTTGGCTCTATGGTACTAATCAAACTCTTGCCTTGAATGTAAGGAAACATAAATGTTCCTGTGTCTGCTCCTGTACTAATTTAGGTATTCATATGTTGAATACTTGCTCTATGCCAAGCAGAAAGATATATTTCTTGCCTTTAGAAGTTTATAGTTTCTTTGGGGATATAATTTAATAGACAGTTATAATCCATTGTAGTATGTTTAACATAACTCTTCATTTAATACCTTGACTTATTTCAATAAAAAGATGTTTCTATTTGTATTAAAAAAAAAAAAAAAAAGAAAAGGTAAAGTTTTGCCGGGCGCGGTTGTTCACGCCTGTAATCCTAGCACTTTGGGAGGCTGAGGCGGGCGGATCACGAGGTCAGGAGATTGAGACCATCTTGGCTAACACGGTGAAACCCCGTCTCCCTGTCTCCACTAAAAATACAAAAAATTAGCCGGGCGTGGTGTCAGGCGCCTGTAGTCCCAGCTACTCGGGAAGCTGAGGCAGGAGAATGGCGTGAACCCAGGAGGCAGAGCTTGCAGTGAGCCGAGATCTCGCCACTGCACTCCAGCCTGGGCGACAGAGCGAGACTCTGTCTCAAAAAAAAAAAAAAAAAAAATTTGATCTCTTCTTCACACATATGGCTGGTAAACTCTAAGTGACACAAAGATCTAATAGATTTACCCTTTGAGCCAGCAGTTTCATTTCTGTGAATCTAGTGTAAGGATAGATCTGGACTTTATGTATTTATGTATGTACATTTTCTCGTTGTTTGTCATAGCAAGAGACAGGAAAAATCCCAAGTGTCTGTCAATAAAGGACTAGTTAAACTATGGTACATCAATACAATTGAATACTGTACTATATGAAGCTTAAGAATGAGGGAGCTCATTCCATATCAAAGCTGCAGTAAGCTATGATGGCGCCACTACACTCTGGTCTGGGTGGCAGAGAGAAACCCTGTCTCCTGTCTCTATTAAAATATATATATATATAGCTTGTGGTTGCCTAAAGAAACACCGGCAGGACATGGTGGCTCACGACTGTATCCCAGCCCTTTGGGAGGCCAAAGCCGGATAATCGCTGGAGGCAAGGAGTTCGAGACCATCCTGGACAACATACCAAGACCCCTGTCTCTACGAAAAAGAAAAGAAGAAGAAGAAGGAAGAAGAAGAAGGAACACTGAAAGGATATATAAGAAACGAATAATGTTATTTATTGGAGTAGAAAGTGTAAAGATGGGGACAGGAGTAGGTATGGGGGTTCTAAATGTAAAACTTATTACTTTAATTTTTGATCCATGTTAATGTATTACTTATTCAAAATAAATAAGTAACTTTAAAAAAAAAATCGGGGTTAGAGAAACAAGATCATCCATAAGCTACATTAGGAAAGCCCAAGATTTTCTGAGAGGCTAAAGCTGTCAATAGTCGCTGCTACTTAAACAACTCACTGAATACCAGTGTGCCCCCAGTGAACCTACGGAAAAGGAAATCAAGAAAACTGGCAAGTCGTTGGGCTGTAAACTGGCTAGAGAATCCAGATACCATGAAACGACAGTAGAAATTCACACAGAAGTTGATGGGTTTAGCATTCTCTATGGTGGTAGATGAGACTTCTTTCTGTCCCTTTTCTGTCCCTTTTCTTGTCATCAAGTATGGTTTCACGTGCAGTCACTTTAGACTGCATAGTAAAATGGCAGAGACCATCAACAATGAGATCACAAAACGCAATGAGCTTTTGTTGAATCACTTAGCCTCTGGGATATATGCAAAGACAGCTAGATGTGTAGGGAGACTTGATAATGATCTTCAAATGACTTCCGATAGGCTAAGTAGCTCCCTTGCTCAGATTTTCTGCCTTGAACTACCAAGGATACAAATGTTACCCTTTAAGGCAATGATTGAGTAAAAGGTTGGAATGCTCTGGCTAAATAGTGAGTTGGGGAGTTATCATATTAGGCAATTACCACCCAGTAACACCTTATTATGCATTGGCCAGTTAACTAGAGTTCTGAAATGTGAACAATAAGTTATTAGATTTTCATGCTGAAATAAAGGCTAAAAGGAATAGTGCAATGAATAGTATCAGAAGAGGGCAGGCTTGGGAGAGTAACAATAATGGGGGTTTGGGGAAGGGGATGAAACATGAGAGTCTGGGAAATGACAAGGTACAGACCTGGTCATGGAGGAGCCATTACAAAAACTGCCTAGTTCCATGTAGTTTGCCACACAGATGTACAAGCCCCACCTAGGTTTAGTGTTTTGTTTGTTTATTCATCTGTTTTGTTTGTTTTTGTTTTGAGACAGTGTTTTGCTCTTGTTGCCCAGGCTGGAGTGCAATGGCGCGATCTTGGCTTACTGCAACCTCCGCCTCCCGGGTTCAAACGATTCTCCTGCTTCAGCCTTCCAAGGAGCTGGGATTACAGGCACCCGCCACCATGCCCAGCTAATTTTTGTATTTTTAGTAGAGACGGGGTTTCACCATGTTGGCCAAGCTGGTCTCGGACTCCTGAGCTCATGATCCGCCCGCCTCGGCCTCCCAAAGTGCTGGGATTACAGGCGTGAGCCACCGCGCCCTGCCCCACCTAGGTTTATTAAATCATATGTCCTGTGAAATTCCAAATGGAACAACAATGTAATGCACTTAAAGGGAAGTTATAAAACTTCTCAAGTACCCCAGGTGAATCTAATGCACAGTAAGCCTCGCAAACTGCAACTTTCTGGTATCTGCTGGCCATGACAGTTATATTTCTCACTGCAAATAAATTTATTTTTTCAGTCAGGTAGTTTCTGAAGGGATCAACCCTGGGACATGCGTAATTCCCCAAATGAGAGTGGGGTAGCCAAATAGCTCATGATCGAAGACTGGAATTAACACACATGAAAACAGAGAGGGCAAAATAAACATTTTAAGAACAGTTTAAAGTAAGGCAAGTTTGCACAGACACTAGTCTAATCATAAGATGAAGGAATTGAAACTGCCTTTGCAAAAATTATATCAGTGAGTAATAGAGCAGCTTAGCTTCAAACCATGTTTTAATTTTTTTTTCTTTTCTTATTTCCCTCTAGTCTCAAGACATAGCCTTGAGACAAACTACATAAGTATTTTCTTTTTTCTTGAAATACAGCCTGGGAATGTGCTTTAAAACTCCACTTCCTCCCCTTTCCCACGTTATGCTCCCATGCCTTATGCATATTTATTTACCCGGATGCTTGTTAAGTTCACACTGGCTCACTTATCTGGTCATATATTTCCTTAGAAGCTTCAAGGACCAAATCCTGACAGGAAACAGGCACCTCCAGTATTCTCTCCCCAGCAGGAGATTACTTCAAGACTGGAGTTCCCTGTGGGCTAGAGATTGACTGCAAGATTGAATGTGATTGATTTGTAACCTGTCAGGTCCACAATGGTGCCAGCCACTTCACCAGATGGAACAATAATTCAAGATAAGCCTTCAGAGCAAGTCACACCATCTGGCACCTCCTAGCCCCCTTCCTGTCTTGCATTCCAAGCCCCTCTTCTTAAACCCTTGCCATCTCTCCAGAAATTGGAAATTGGCAATTTTTGGAAAGGATTCCAGCCACTTTCCCCTTTGCTGGCAATGGATAATAAAATTCACTCTCTTTTTATCATACCCGGCTCTTGTTATTTTAACTTCTTACTGCAACCATCAAGCAGCCAGACCCTCTTTTGGTTATAACACATACTCACAAATTCCAGTAGAATCTACTATTGTGGTCACAAACTGAAGGATAATGTTCACATATGCATAGTATTAAAATAATTAGTGGTCATACACTGAACCATCCACCACATCACATTTCTCTATTAGCCATATTATCATTAAACATAAAGGACAATAAATTAAATATATGTAATTTAAGTACTTTTACCAATGGAGGTGAGCAATGTCAGATAATTCAAGCTATCAAATAATTCAAAATGAATATCAGTTTGGCTGTCGAATATATTTTAAAATGTGCTCTGCTTTAACAAAACCAAATATATATCAAAGCTCAGATGATAACAGGTGTTTACTCGAATTACAAAAGATTTTTTTGCGTTGTAGCAAGTGTGCTTACAGTATGATTCTGTTTATAATAATTCCTCTTGTTGCCGTCTCTTTAAATCTGTCAAATTTGTTTTAATTATTTGGGGAGTTGAGGGGCAAGTAATGACTGAAAGGGACACAAGGAGGCTTCTGGGTGCTAACAATGTTCTGTTTGCTGATTGGCTGCCCATTACATGGGTGTTTTCAGTTTCTGGAATTTCATCATCTTACAATATGTTTGCTTTTATGTATGTATACATCAATCGAAAGGTTAAAAAGATGGAGGCCTAGTGTGGTGGTGCACTCCTGTAGTCCAGCGACTCAGGAACCTGAAGCAGAAGGATTGCTTGAGCCCAGGAGTTTGAGGCTGCAGTGAGCTATGATCACACTACTGTACTCCAGCATGGACAAAAGAGTGAGACTTTGTCTCTAAAATAAAATAAAGGATGGACAGAAGAAGTATAGCAGGAAAACAGAAAGAACACACAACAAAACATAAACAATGCTAGTACATTATATCTAAACAGATGCTATCTCATTTTCTTTTTTTCCTTTGTTTTTTTGTTTTGTTTGGAGAGACGGGGTCTCGCCCTGTTGCCCATTCTGGAGTACAGTGGCATCATGATAGTTCACAACATCCTTGAACCCCTGGACTCAAGCCATCCTCCAGGCTCAAGCCATTTTCCTGCCTCAGCACCCCGAGTAGCAAGGGCTATAGGCACACACCACCATAGTCAGCTAATTTTTTAATTTTATAGAGACGGAGTCTCGCACTGTTGCCCAGGCTGATCTTGAACTCCTGGCTGCAAGCAACTCTCTCTCTTCAGCCTCCCAAAGTGCTGGGATTAAAGGCATGAGCCACCACACCCAGCCGATACTGTCTCATTTTCCTGTAAGTTGGGTGAAAACCAAACAACTCTGTCCCACTCACCAATCTAGAGATAACTGTGAACTGCATGTGGAAGAAAATTTGGATATGGATGTGAATGACTGAACAAATGTGAATTAAATTTTTGACAGTATTTCTTTTTCTTTCTTTTTCTTTTCTTTTCTTTCTTTTTTTTTTTTTTTTTTTTTTTTTTTTTGAGACAGAGTTTTGCTCTGTCGCCCAGGCTGGAGTTGAAACTAGGCCTCATAAAACTTAAAAATTAACACCAGATGGCCATGGATAGCCCCTCAATGTTCCCGGAACTCAAACAGAAAAACAATTCCAGGAATGTACATCAGGGGGTCCAGCCCTAAACAGTTCTAGGAAAATATCGCATGAGGTCCAGCCCTAAACCATACCAGGAAAGAAACCCATAAGGTCAAGCCCTGACCAATCAGAACCAGACACCTTGCTCAGGCCATAGCCAGACCCAATCATCTTGCGCCTTAAGCTTTGTTCGAACTTCACGCCAAAAGCTGTGTTTGAACTTATGTTTGCCTATATAAACAGCCTGTAATAAGCGTTCGGGGTCCCAGGGCCAACTTAGAGCTTGGGACCCTAGCGCGCTAGCAATAAATAACTCTCTGCTGTGAATCTCGTGTCGGTGATCCTTCGTGGCGACCCCTGCCCAGGAGGGAATCAAAAGTTCGGTTCCAACATTTGGTGCACTGGCCGGGAAGGGGGGTCGTCCGAGGACCCCCGACCCATCCGGCGGAGACCTATCTGGCCCGGGCCACGGACTGCTGACTGAACGGACCTACCAGGTACTTTCGTTTTGTTCTGTCTGTCTTGCCGGCTAACTCTGAACTCTGGGGAGTACTCCTTCTGAATTAAGTGGGGAAGGGGGACAGACGTGTCCGGCACCTTCCCACTTACGCCCCGGGGGACGCCCTGGCGGTAGTCTGGGAGAAGGCTGACGACTCAGTCAGCCTCCTTAAATCTGTAGGCAGGGCGCCCCTGCCATCTGAATATTTTGTGATCTTGTGGCGCCACTCTCTGGCCGCGCGGCTTCTCCTTACTTGTCTGGTCTTTGTTTTTGTTACTTTCGTTTTGTCCTTGTTATACGTGGACGAAATGGGACAGACGTTGACGACTCCTTTGTCTCTGACCCTGACTCACTTCCCTGACGTTCGGGCTCGAGCCCACAACCTCTCCATAGAAGTCCGTAAGGGACGATGGCGAAAATTCTGCTCGTCCGAGTGGCCTACCCTCCATGTTGGGTGGCCCCGGGACGGAACATTTGACCTCCCAATTATCTTACAGGTTAAAGCAACAATGATGGATCCTGGGCCACACGGACACCCAGACCAGGTGGCCTACATAATTACTTGGGAGGATCTGGTCCGAAACCCTCCCTCTTGGGTGAAACCCTTCCTCCATTCCCCTTCCCCACCCCAGTCTACCCTTCTTGCCTTAGAAGCCCCGAAGAATCGGAAACCGGACCCGCATAAGCCAGTCCTCCCAGATGAACCCCAGAGGGATCTCCTCCTTCTTGACCCCCTGCCTCCTCCACCTCAAAACCCCCTTCTGAGACCTCCACCTTACGCTTCACCCTTGCCCCCTGCCTTGTCCCCAGCTCTTTCCTCTACCGCCTCGGCCCCTACCCTTTCTCCAACTTCCCCCTCGGCCCCTCCCTCGACCCCGTCTCCTTCTCCAGCCCCGCCCGAACTCACCCCTCGGACGCCGCCACCGACACCTCGTCTCCGCTTGCGGCGGACTGAGGACCCAGATGGCCCTTCCACTTGGCAATCCTCCCTTTTTCCCCTCCGTACCATCAATCGCACGGTCCAGTACTGGCCCTTCTCTGCCTCTGACCTCTACAACTGGAAAACCCATAACCCTTCCTTTTCCCAAGACCCTCAGGCCCTAACCTCGTTGATAGAATCCATTCTCCTCACCCACCAGCCCACCTGGGATGATTGCCAGCAACTCTTGCAGGTCCTTCTAACCACTGAAGAAAGGCAGCGAGTCCTCCTGGAGGCCCGGAAAAATGTGCCAGGGCCAGGAGGCCTCCCAACCCAACTTCCCAACGAAATAGACGAGGGATTTCCCCTCACCCGCCCGGACTGGGACTATGAAACGGCACCAGGTAGGGAGAGTCTCCGAATCTATCGCCAGGCTCTGTTGGCGGGTCTCAAAGGGGCAGGAAAACGCCCCACAAATTTGGCCAAGGTAAGAACCATAACTCAGGAAAGGGACGAAAGCCCGGCAGCCTTTATGGAGAGGCTTCTGGAAGGGTTCCGAATGTATACCCCATTCGATCCAGAGGCCCTAGAACATAAGGCTACCGTGGTCATGGCGTTCATAGACCAAGCTGCATAAAACTCCAAAGGTTAGATGGGATCCAGACTTACGGATTACAGGAATTGGTTAGGGAGGCAGAAAAAGTATATAATAAGAGAGAAACCCCTGAGGAAAGAGAAGCCAGGTTAGCGAAAGAACAAGAGGAAGCATTTAACAAAAATCCTGGCGGCAGTAGTAACAGAGAAAAGACCAGAGAGAGAGGGAGAGAAGCGGAGGCGGCCAAAAGTGGAAAAAGACCAGTGTGCCTACTTCAAAGAACGGGGACATTGGATTAAAGATTGCCCCAAGTGTCCTAAAGACCAGAAGAAACCTGTCACTGTCCTCACCCTAGGTGAAGATAGCGAATAGGGGTGATGAATAGAACAATAAAAGAGACCCTTACTAAATTGACCTTAGAGACTGGTTTAAAAGATTGGAGACGCCTCCTATCCCTAGCTTTGTTAAGAGTCCGAAATACGCCTAACCGCTTTGGGCTCACTCCATATGAAATCCTCTACGGAGGACCTCCCCCTTTGTCAACCTTACTTGACTCCTTCTCCCCCTCCGATCCTAAGACTGATCTACAGGCCCGGCTAAAAGGACTCCAAGCAGTACAGGCCCAAATCTGGGCCCCCTTGGCAGAATTGTACCGACCAGGACATCCACAGACCAGCCACCCCTTCCAGGTGGGGGACTCCGTCTACGTTAGGCGGCACCGCTCTCAAGGACTAGAGCCTCGGTGGAAAGGACCCTACATTGTTCTCCTAACCACACCCACAGCCATAAAGGTTGACGGAATCTCCACTTGGATCCACGCATCCCACGCCAAGGCTGCTCCAGAGACGCCCGGACCAACACCACCTGAGACATGGAAACTCCGACGCTCCGAGGACCCGCTCAAGATAAGACTCTCTCGTATCTAACCCCTTGCTTATTGCTTGCCCTCCTTCCCTGCGCCACAGGCAGTAATAACCCACGCGGACATATGAAACCGCCCAGATATATATTCATTGATAATAACCCCCACCGGCCATATAACCTGACCTGGCAGGTAATTAATTTTAATAATCATGAGGTCCTAGGTGAAACCTCAAAAATTGCTCCTATAGGGACTTGGTTCCCTGACCTCTATTTCAACCTAGATAAAGTAGCAGGGGTAAATGAAATGGAGGGGGGAGAATGGAGAAAACAGGCTAGAAGAGTGTCCATCAGCCGGAACGGGTTCTATGCCTGTCCCGGATTCAGGACAGGGGAAATGGAAAAAACTTGTGGAGATATAACTCACCTGTATTGCTATAGTTGGTCCTGTGTAACTAATAATGTTGGGGAATGGAAATGGGCCACGAAACCCTGGTACATAACCATGTCCTTTGTCCAGCCCTGCACCAGAACCCGATATTCAAAAAATTGCAATCTGGTCCGCATCAAGTTTGAGGATGCGGCAAAATCTGATAATAGTTGGATAACAGGGTTAATATGGGGCCTTTATCTATACCAGAAGCCACTGTATGGGATCCCTATTCAAATTAGATTACTAGTCGACCCGGACATAGCCCCTGTTGCAGTAGGGCCAAACCAGGTCTTATCAGAAGAAAAGAAGCCCCCGGTTCCCATACCGGAGAAGCCCCAACCAAAAGCTCCTCAAAGCACTTCCCCGCCCTTGATCTCCGCCTCCTCTGAATACACATCTTCAGCCCAAAAACGTCACCCGCTGGCCCCTTGACCCGGGAATAGGAGACAGGCTCCTAAATCTCATAAAGGGCTCCTATCTTGCCTTAAACCAGACAAGGCCAGAATTCACCTCCTCTTGCTGGCTATGTCTAGCAACAGGCCCTCCTTATTACGAAGGCATCGCCTCCACTAATAAATTCATTGATTCCACCAATCCTACTGGATGTGTGTGGGAACAACACAATAAACTGACCCTGGCTGAAGTTTCTGGGGTGGGAACCTGTATAGGCCAAGTACCCCCTAATCATCGGCATCTTTGTAATATAACCTTGGCAGTACCCAGCTCCAATCGCTATTTGGTCCCCTCTGAGACGGACTGGTGGGCTTGCGACACTGGGCTCACCCCCTGTATATCCACAACTGTTTTTAGCAGCGGCACCCACTATTGCGTGTTGGTACAAGTTGTTCCCCGAGTCTACTATCACTCTGGAGACTCCTTGGACCTCCGGTATGAGCAGAAAACTCATATTAGACCTAAAAGAGAACCTATCTCCCTCACCCTCGCCATCATGCTAGGAATTGGGGTAGCGGCTGGAGTTGGGACCGGGACGGCAGCCCTAGTACATGGTAACTACCATCTGCACCAACTTAGAATAGCCATAGATGAGGACCTTAGAGCCATAGAACACTCTATCACAAAACTTGAAGAGTCTTTGACTTCTCTGTCTGAAGTTGTGTTACAAAACCGACGAGGACTAGAGATTGTCTTTCTAAAAGAAGGCGGGCTCTGTGCAGCCCTCAAAGAGCAATGTTGTTTTTATGCAGATCATTCAGGAGTAGTTAAAGATTCTAAGGCAAAACTGAGAGAAAGATTAGACAAAAGAAAAAAGGAGAGAGAATCTCAACAAAGTTGGTTTGAAAATTGGTACAACCAATCCCCTTGGTTCAGCACCCTAATCTCCACCATCTTAGGACCCCTCATCCTGCTCACGCTCATCTTGACTTTCGGGCCGTGCATACTCAACCGCTTACTCACCCTTATTAAAAATAGATTAAACATAGTACATGCTATGGTTCTGACCCAACAATACCAGACCCTCAGGACTGAAAAAGATGCTCAAGATTGAGCCTCTGACCCAAAAAGAGGAGGGAATGAAACTAGGCCTCATAAAACTTAAAAATTAACACCAGATGGCCATGGATAGCCCCTCAATGTTCCCGGAACTCAAACAGAAAAACAATTCCAGGAATGTACATCAGGGGGTCCAGCCCTAAACAGTTCTAGGAAAATATCGCATGAGGTCCAGCCCTAAACCATACCAGGAAAGAAACCCATAAGGTCAAGCCCCGACCAATCAGAACCAGACACCTTGCTCAGGCCATAGCCAGACCCAATCATCTTGCGCCTTAAGCTTTGTTCGAACTTCGCGCCAAAAGCTGTGTTTGAACTTATGTTTGCCTATATAAACAGCCTGTAATAAGCGTTCGGAGTCCCAGGGCCAACTTAGAGCTTGGGACCCTAGCGCGCTAGCAATAAATAACTCTCTGCTGTGAATCTCGTGTCGGTGATCCTTCGCAGCGACCCCTGCCCAGGAGGGAATCGAGAGTTCGGTTCCAACAGAGTGCAGTGCAGTGACATGATCTTGGCTCACTCCAACCTTTGCCTCCCAGATTCAAGTGATTCTCCTGCCTCTGCCTCCCAAGTAGCTGACATTACTGGCATGCACCGTCACGCCCGGCTAATATTTGTATTTTTAATAGAGACAGAGTTTCACCATGTTGGCCAGACTGGTCTCAAACTCGTGACCTCAGGTGATCCACGCGCCTCTGCCTCCCAAAGTACTGCGATTACAGGTGTGAGTCACCATACCCGGCCAACATTACTTTCAAAAGCAATAAGACAAAGCTTTTTGGCTATATATATCCTCTCAGATTTTCCAGAAGAAAATTATATTGTTTGCAAACAATGACAGTTTTGTCTCTTCCTTTACAATATTTATGCATTTTTCTTTCTCTTTCACATTGACTGGAACCTCCAAGAAAATGTTGATGAGAAGCAGTGTTGTTGAACATCTTGCTTTTGTTTTTGACTTTATAGACACTTTCACCATCTACATAAAAGTTTTTCAACTTTTTTTTACAATGTCCCACAGCAAAAAACAAACAGAAAACATTTTAGTTTTGCAACCCAGTATACACACAGACACACACACACACAGACACATTTTCAAGAAATAATGCTTACCCTTTCTACCTGCAACACACTCTAATATTTTATGTTCTAGTACATGTTTTCATGCTGAGTGCATTAAAGACATTTAGAGGCTATTGGGGAAGTATGCATATGGCTAGGTTTTAGATGATATTAAGGGATTGCTGTTAATTTAGGTATGATAATGGTATTGTGATTATGTGAGGAAATGTCCTTATATTTTAGAGATGCATACTGCTATGGTCTGAACGTCGCTTCCAAAACTCATGTTGAAACTTAATCCCCAATGTAGCAGTATTAAGAGGTGAGGCCTTTAAGAGGTGATTGGATCATGTAGGCTCTATCCTCAAGAATGGATTAAACCATTCATGAATTAATAAATTAATGGGTAATGAGTTATCATGGGAAGGGAACTGGTGGCTTTGTAAGAGAAAGAAGAGAGACCTGAGCTAGCATGCTAGCACAGTAAGCCCCCTTGCCATGTGCTGCCCTGTGCCATCTTGGAACTCTTCAGGGAGTTCCTACCTGCAAGAAGGCCCTCACCAGATGTAGCTTCTCACTCTTGGACTTTTTTGCCTCCATGACTGTAAAATATAAATTCCTTTTCTTGAGAAGTCGAGGCAGAGCAAGATGGGGGAACAGAAAGCTCTACGGGCCATCCCCCCACTCTGCAAAAACACAAAATTAACAACTATCTACACAGAAAACAACACCTTCGTAAGAACCAAAAATTAGATAAACACTCCTAGTACGTTGTTTTAACTTCGTATTCCTGAAAGACGCACTGAAGAGATAGGAAAAACAGTGCTGGATCTATAACACCACCCCTCCCCAACCCTGGTAGCAAAAGCATGGTATGGAGAGCATCTCTGGGAGGTGGGGGAGGCAGAGCACAGCAATTGTGAGGCACTGGACTCAGTGCCACCCTGTTAGAGTAGAAAGGAAACCTGAATCAAACTTAGATCACACCCACCCACAGAGTGAGCATTTAAACCAACCCTAGCCAGAAGGGAATCGCCAATCCCAGCGATGCTTCTTGAGTGCTTTCAAACCTTGCCACCGAGGGCTACAGCACTCCATGTCTCCAAGTAAACTTGAAAGACAATCTAGGCCATAAGGACTGCAACTCTTAGGCAGCCCTAGTCTTGAACTAGGCCTAAAGGCAGTGGACTGAGAGGGCACGATGTGTCATACTGAGACACCAGCTGGGGCAGCCAAGGGAGTGCTGGCATCACCTCTCCCCTAACCCCAGGCTGCACAGCTTGAGACTCCAAAAGAGACCTCTTAATTCCACTTAAGGAGAGGAAAAGGAAAAGTAGGGAGGACTTTGTCTTACATCTAGGAAACCAGCTCAGTCACAGCAGGATAGGGCACTGGTCTGAGTTGTGAGGCCTCTGTTCCAGACCCTAGCTCCCAGATGACATTTCTAGAAGGGAACCCACTGCTTTGAAGGAAAGGACCCAGTTCTCAGCAGCATTTATCACTTGCTAACTGAAGAGCCCTTGAGCCCTGAATAAACAGTAGCAATACCCAGGTACTACATCAAGGGCATTCAGTGAGCCTCTGAGATTTGCTGAATTCACATGAGACTCAGCACATTACTAGCTGTGGTGGCTACCAGGAAAAACTCCTTCTGCTTGAGAAAAGCAGAAAGAAAAGTAAAGGGGCTTAGGTACCAGAACAGCCACAGGGCGGTAGTAGAGCACCAAGCAGGCACTTGGGGTCTCTGATTCCAGGACTTAACTCTTCAATGACATTTCTGGACATGCCCTGGCCCAGAGGGAAAACCACTGCCCTGAAGGGTAAGTCCCAAGTCAGGCAGCATTCACCACAAGCTGACTTAAGAGACCCTGGGGCTTAAGGGAACATCGGCTACAGCCTGATAGTAGTCCTCATGGCCTAGAGTGGTAGTGGCCACTGGGTGGGGCTCATCATCCTTTGCAAAGCGGAGGGAAGAGTGGAAAGGACTGCATCTTGTGGCTTGAGTGCCAGCTCAGCTGCAATACAGTAAAACTACAGGTAGACATCTAAGATATTTGACTGTAGTCCCTGGCCCCTAGACAACACTTCCAGACCCACCTGGGGCCTGAGGAACCTTGCGGCCCTGAAGGAAAGAATACAGGCCTTGCTGGCTTTGCCACCTGCTGATGGTAGAGGCCCAGGGCCTGGAGTGAATATAAGCAGTAGCGAGGAAGTGGTCACAGCAGACCTTGGGGGAGATGCAGTGCTGTGTTGGCCTGAGGTCTGACCCAAAGCAGTCAAAGTAGTGATGGCCACAGGGGTGCTTGTGTCACTCCATCCCCAGCTTTAGGTGGCTCAGAACAGAGAGAGAGACTCAGTATGTTTGGGAGATAATAAGGAAAGAGAACAAGGATCTCTGCCTGGCAATCCAGAGAATTCTCTCAGATCTTATCCTAGACCATCAAGGCAGTACCTCTATGAGTTTGAAGAAACCACAGCGTTACTGAGCTTGGAGTGCCCCCTAAAGTAGATATAACTTAGATCACAACACTAAAGTTCTTTCAAATATCTGAAAAGCCTCCCCAAGAAGGACAGCTACAAATAACCCCAGACAGTGAAGACTACAATAAATACCTAACTCCTTAATGCCCAGACACCAAAGAATATCTGCTAGCACCAACAACATCCAGGAAAGCATAGCCTCACCAAATGAAGTAAACAAGGCACCAAGAAGCAATCCTGGAGGAACAGATATGCTACCTTTCAGACAGAGAATTCAAAATATCTGTGTTGAGGAAACTCAAAAAAATTCAAGATAACACAGAGAAGGAATGCAGAATTGTATCAGAGATATTTAACAAACACATTAAAATAATTTAAAAGAATCGGAGTTGAAAAATGCAATTGGCATACTGAAGAATGCATCAGAGTCCATTAATAGCAGAACTGATCAAACAGAAGAAAGAATTAGTGAGCTTGAAGACAGGCTATTTGAAAATACACAGTCAGGAGACAAAAGAAAAACTAATAAAAAACCGTAAAGCATGCCTATAGGGTATAGAAAATAGCCTCAAAAGGGCAAATCTAAGAGTTATTGGCCTTAAAGCAGAGGTAGAGAAAGAGATAAGGGTAGAAAGTTTATTCAAAGGGATAATAACAGAGAACTTCACAAACCTAAAGAAAGATATCAATATCCAAAAACAAGAAGGTTCTAGAATACCAAGCAGATTTAACTCAAAGAAAACTTCCTCAAAGCATTTACTAATCAAACTCCCAAAGATGAAGGGTAAAGAAAAAAAATTTTAAAGCAGCAAGAAAACAAGAAACAGTTAAAATTAAATGGACCTTCAATACATCTGGCAGCAGACTTGTCAGTGGAAACCTTAAGGCCAAGAGAGAGTGGCATGACATATTTAAAGTACTGAAGGAAAAAAAATGTTTACCTTAGAATAGTATATTTGGTGAAAATATCCTTCAAGCATGAATGAGAAATAGACTTTCCCAGAAAAACAAAAGCTGAGGGATTTCATTAATATCAGACCTGTCCTATAAGAAATGCTAAAGGGAGTACTTCAGTCAGAAAAAAAAAGGACATTAATGAGACATAAGTAATCATCTGAAGGTACAAAACTCACTGGTAATAGTAAGTACACAGAAAAACACAGAACATTATAACACTGTAACTGTTGTGTGTAACTACTCTTATCTTAAGTAGAAAGACTAAACAATGAACCAATCCAAAAATAATAACTACAATGATTTTTCAAGACTCAGACAGTACAATAAAATATACATAGAAACAATAAAATGTTAAAAAGTGGAGGTATAAAATTAAGGCATACAGTATTAGTGGGTTTTTTTTTTTTTTTTTGCTTGTTTATGCAAACAGTGTTGTCATCAGCTTAAAATAATGGGTTATAGTATCTCCAAGTGTCATAGCAACCTCAAACCATAAAACATACAATGGATACACAAAAAATAAAAAGCAAGAAAGTAAATCATATCACTAGAGAAAATTATCTTCCCTAACAAAGTCAAGAAGGAGAAAAAGAAGGAAGAGAAGACCACAAAATAACCAGAAAACAAATAACAAAATGGCAGGAGTAAGTCCTTACTTATCGATAATAACATTGACTGTAAATGGACTAAACTATCCAATCAAAAGACATAAAATGGAGGCTGAATGAGGTGGCTCATGCCTGTAATCCCAGCAATTTGGGAGGCTGAGGAGGGCAGATCACTTGAGGTCAGGAGTTTGAGACCAGCCTGGCCAACATGTTGAAACCCCATCTCTACTAAAAATACAAAAATTAGCTGGGTGTGGTGGCAGACACCTGTAATCCCAGCTACTCGGGGGGCTGAGATGGAAAGATCACTTGAACCCAAGAGGTGGGGAGGTTGTAGTGAGCTAAGTCACTCCAGCCTGGGTGACAGAGCAAGACTCCACCTCCAAAAAAAAAAGAAAAGAAAAGAAAAGAAAATGACTGAAGGGTTGAGAAAACAAAAGCCATTGATCTGTTGGCTACAAGAAACATACTTCACCTATAAAGACAGACGTAGACTGAGAATAAAAGGACAGGAAAAAAACATTCCATACCAATGGAAACCAAAAAAGAGCAGGAGTAGCTATACTTACAGCAGACAAAAGAGATTTCAAGACAAAAACTATAAGAAGAGACAAAGAAGGTCACTATATAATGATAAAGGGGTCAATTCAGCAAGAGGATATAACAGTTTTAAATATGTCTGCACCAAACACTAGAGTGCCCAGATACGTAAAGCAAATATTATTAGAGATAAAGAGAGAGATAGGCTCCAATACAATACTAGCTGGATACTTCAAAACCCCACCTTTAGCATTAGACATATCTTCTGGACAGAAAATCAACAAAAAAATCAGACTTAATCTACATCATAGATCAAACGGATCTAATAGACTTTACAGAACATTTAATCCCCAGGAGCTGCAGAATACACATTTCTTTCCTCCCCACATGGATCATTCTCAAGAAGAGACTATATGTTATGTCACAAAACAAACCTTAAAACATTCACAAAATTGAAATACTATCAAGCATCTTATCTGACCAAACTGGAATAAAACTAGAAATTAATAAGAGGATTTTTGGAAACTATACAAATACATGGAAATTAAACAATATGCTCCTGAATGACCAGCGGGCAATGAAAAAATGCAGAAAAAAATTGAGGCCGGGTGCAGTGGCTCACACCTGTAATCCCATTACTTTGGGAGGCTGAGGCAGGCAGATCATGAGGTCAGGAGATTGAGACCATCCTGACTAACACAGTGAAACCCCATCTCTACTAAAAATACAAAAAATTAGCTGGGCACAGTGGCACACCACTGTAGTCCCAGCTACTCAGGAGGCTGAGGCAGGAGAATTGCTTGAACCCAGGAGGTGGAGGTTGCAATGAGCCAAGATCGTGCCACTGCACTCCAGCCTAAGCAACAGAGCAAGACTCCATCTAAAAAAAAAAAAAAAAAGAAAGAAAGAAAAAGAAATTGAAAAAATATCTTGAAATGAATAATAGTGGAAACACAACATACAAAAGCCTATGGGATACAGTAAAAGCAGTACTAACAGGGAAGTTTATAGCTATAAGTGCCTATATCAAAAAAGAGGAAAAACTTCAAATGAACAATCTTAACGATGCATCATAAAGAACTAGAAAAGTAAAAGCAAATCAAACCCAAAATTAGTAGAAGAAAAGAAATAATAAAGATCAGAGCAGAAATAAATCAAATTAAAATGAAAAAGATAACACAAAAGGGCAAGGAAACAAAAAGTTGGTTTTCCAAAAAGTTAAACAAAATTAACAAACCTTCAGCCACACTAAGAAAAAAAGAGAGATGGTTCAAATAAATAAAATAAGAAGTGAAAAAGTACACATTACAACCAATACTGCAGAAATTCAAAGGATCATTAGTTGCTACTGTGAGCAACTATATACCAATAAATTAGAAAATCTAGAATAAAAAGACGAATCCCTAGATACTAGATCCTAGAAATCCAAAACCTGAAGAGAACAATAACAAGTAATAAGATTGAAGCCATAATAAAAAGTCTCCCAGCTGGGCATGGTGGCTTATGCCTGTAATCCTAGCACTTCGGGAAGTCGAGGCAGGCAGATCACTTGAGGTCAGGAGTTCAAAACCAGGCTGGCCAACATGACGAAACCCCATCTCTACTAAAAACACAAAAAAAATAGCTGGGCATGGTAGGGAGTGCCTGTAATCCCAGCTACTCAGGAGGCTGAGGCAGGAGAATTGCTTGAACCTGGGAGGCAGAGGTTGCAGTGAGCCAAGATCACACCACTGCCCTCTGGCCTGGGCAACAGAACAAGATTCTGTCTCCAAAAAAAAAAAAAAAAAAAAAAAAAAACCTGGGAACTGAATTCTACCAAACATTTAAAGAAGAATTAATACCAATCATCCACAAACTATTCCTTTTTTTTTTTAGGATTATTTTGTTTATTTATTATTTTTTTCTTTTTTATTATACTTTAAGTTCTAAGGTACATGTGCACAACGTGCAGGTTTGTTACATATATATACATGTGCCGTGTTGGTGTGCTGCACCCATTAACTCGTCATTTACATTAGGTATATCTCCTAATGCTATCCCTCCCCACTTCCCCCACCCCACAACAGGCCCCGGTGTGTGATATTCCCCTTCCTGTGTCCATGTGTTCTCATTGTTCAATTCCCACCTATGAGTGAGAACATGCAGTGTTTGGTTTTCTGTTCTTGTGTTAGTTTGCTGAGAATGATGGTTTCCAGCTTCATCCATGTCCCTACAAAGGACACGAACTCATCCTTTTTTATGGCTGCATAGTATTCCATGGTGTATATGTGCCACATTTTCTTTATCCAGTCTGTCACTGATGGACATTTGGTTTGGTTCAAAGTCTTTGCTATTGTGAATAGTGCCACAATAAACATACGTGTGCATTGTCTTTATAGTAGCATGATTTATAATCCTTTGGGTATATACTCAGTAATGGGATTGCTGGGTCAAATGGTATTTCTAGTTCTAGACCCTGGAGGAATCACCACACTGTTTTCCACAATGGTTGAACTAGTTTACAGTCCCACCAACAGTGTAAAAGTGTTCCTATTTCTCCACATCCTCTCCAGCGCTTGTTGTTTCCTGACTTTTTAATGATTGCCATTCTAACTGGTGTGAGATGGTATCTCATTGTGGTTTTGATTTGCATTTCTCTGATGGCTAGTGATGATGAGCATTCTTTCATATGCCTGTTGGCTGCATAAATGTCTTCTTTTGAGAAGCGTCAGTTCATATACTTTGCCCACTTTTTGATGGGGTTGTTTTCTTCTTATAAATTTGATCGAGTTCTTTATAGGTTCTGGATATTAGCCCTTTGTCAGATGAATAGATTGCAAAAATTTTCTCCCATTCTGTAGGTTGCCTGTTCACTCTGATGGTAGTTTCTTATGCTGTGCAGAAGCTCTTTAGTTTGATTAGATCCCATTTGTCAATTTTGGCTTTTGTTGCCATTGCTTTTGGTGTTTTAGATATGAAGTCCTTGCCCATGCCTATGTCCTGAATGGTATTGCCTAGGTTTTATTCTAGGGTTTTTATGGTTTTAGGTCTAACATTTAAGTCTCAAATCATCTTGAATTAATTTTTGTGTAAGGTGTAAGGAAGGGATCTAATTTCAGCTTTCTACTTATGGCTAGCCAGTTTTCCCAGCACCATTTATTAAATAGGGAATCCTTTCCCCATTTCTTGTTTTTGTCAGGTTTGTCAAACCACAAACTATTCTTAAAAATAGAGGAGAAAGGAATACTTCCAAACTCATTCGACACATTCAGTGTTACCCTGATCCCCAAACCAGACAAAGACATATCAAAAAAAAGAAAACTATAGGCCAGTATCTCTGATGAATATTAATGTATAAATCCTCAACAAAATACTAGCAAATCAAATTCAACAATACATTAAGATGATTCATCATGACCAAGTGGGATTTATGCCTAGGATGCAAGGATAATTCAACATTCACAAGTCAATCAATGTGATAACATCATATCAACAGAATGAAGGATAAAAACCATATCAGATCATTCAATTGATGCTGAAAAAGAAGTTGATAAAATTCAACAACTCTTCATGATAAAAACTCTCAAAAATATGGGCATAGAAGGTACATACCTCAACGTAATAAAAGCCATATACAACAAACCCACAGCTAGTATCATACTGAATGCGGAGAAACTGAAAGCCTTTCCTCTAAGACTGGGAACATGGCAAGGATGCCTACTGTCACCACTGTTATTCAACATAGTACTAGAAGTTCTTGCTAGAGCAATCGGACAAGAGAAAGCTATAAAGAGCCTCCGCATTGAAAATGAAGAAGTCAAATAATCCTTGTTTGCAAATGATATCATCTTATATTTGGAAAAACCTAAAGACTTCACAGGAAAACTATTAGAACTGATAAACAATTTAGTAAAGTCACAGGAAGCAAAATAAACATACATAAATCAGTAGCATTTCTATATGCCAACAGCGAACAATGTGAAAAAGAAATTTTAAAAGAGTAATCCCATTTACAATAGCCACATGTAACATTAAATACCTAAGATTAACCAAAGAAGTGAAAGATCTCTATAATGAGAACTATAAAACACTGATGAGAGAAATGGAAGAGAATGCCAAAAAAGGGAAACTTATTCCATGTTCATGGATTGGAAGAATCACTGTTGTTAAAATGTCCATACTACCCAAAGCAATCTATAGGTTCAACGCAATCCCTATCAAAATATCAGTGACATTCTTCACAAAAATAGAAAATCCTATCCTAAAATGTATATGGAACCTCAAAAGACCCAGAATAGCCAAAGCTATACTAAGCAAAAAGAACAAAACTTGAGGGATCACATTAGCTGACTTCAAATTATATTACAGAGTTATAGTAACCACACATATCAGTTCTAACTAAACTGGAGATAATTATTGAGTACTTAAGACTCAACAAGCGTTGTGCAAAATGCTTTACATGTTGGGTTAGTTTGCTCAAGCTGCCATAACAACTGGATGGTTTAGACAACAGAAATTTATTTTCTCACAGTTCTGGAAGCTAGAATTCCAAGATCAAGGTGTTGACAAGGTTGATTTTATTCCCAGGCCTCTCTCCTTGGTTTGCAGGTGGCTGCCTTCTCACTGTGCCCTCATATGGTCTTTCCTCTGTGCACACACATCCCTGGTGTCTCTTTGTGCAAATGTTCTCTTTTGATAAGAACGCCAGTCAGATTGAATTAAGGCCCACCCTTACAGCCTCATATTAACTTGATTACTTCTTTAAAGGCCCTATCTCCATATACAGTCACATTCTGAGATACTGGGGGTTAGAGCTTCATCATATGAATTTTGAAGAGACATAATTCAGCCCATAATACATGTATTATCTGGTTATTCAACAATATTACGAGGTACATTCATTCCTCATTTTACCTCTGAAATTCTCCCTTTCCCATCAATGCTTCCTAACCTTCTACCATCTCCCTTTATTTCCTCTTCACATTCCCATCCAGACATAGGCCCACAGCAGTCTGCTTATATAAAAATGTTAATATCACAATTATTTATTTCACATATTTGTTCTTGTTTAATATCAGGAAGTACATGGTTAACTCTATCACTTTTGCTTATTCTGATACATTTCCTTGCCTGAGTGCAAAACCTGTGGAAATCAAAGGAAGACTGTCTGTTGAATTGCACAGGACACTGCACACCACAGCTGACAGGAGATGCCTGTCAAGGGCACTGGATGTGGGCCTTGAATCTGCAGCTTCACAGAACTTGAAGAGAGGGTCAACTCTGCCACTTAGGAACTTCTCCATGATTTTCTTCATTTGTGATAATTTACCTTTTTTTAAAAAAATTAATAGACTTCATTTTTAGAACAATTTTAGCTTTATAGAAAAATTGAGCAGCAAGTACAGAAAGTTCCCATAGACATCCCCCTTTACCCACTCCCTCACATATACATAGATTCCCCTACTATTAACATCTTGCATTAGTGTGGTACATGTATTACAAGTGATGAATCTATATTGGACACATTATCATTATTAACTAAGTATATAGTTTACATTAGGGTTCACTCTGTGTTTTATGTTCTGTGGGTTTGACAAATGTACAATGACATATATCCACCATTACATAATCATAAATAATATTTTCACTGCCCTAAAAATCTCCGTGCTCCACCTGCTCATCTCTCCCTCCCTGTTCCCTAACCCCTGGCAACCACTGATCCTTTTACTGTCTCCATAGATTTGCTTTATTACCAGAATGTCATACACTTGGAATCATAGTGTTTTAGTTCGTTTTCTGTTACTGTAGCTGAATGCCTGAGACTGGGTCATTTATAAAGAAAAGGAATCGGCCGGGCGCGGTGGCTCAAGCCTGTAATCCCAGCACTTTGGGAGGCCGAGGCGGGTGGATCACGAGGTCAGGAGATCGAGACCATCCTGGCTAACATGGTGAAACCCCGTCTCTACTAAAAAAATACAAAAAACTAGCCGGGCGTGGTGGCGGGCGCCTGTAGTCCCAGCTACTCGGAGGCTGAGGCGGGAGAATGGCGAACCCGGGAGGTGGAGCTTGCAGTGAGCCGAGATCGGGCCACTGCACTCTAGCCTGGGCCACACAGCGAGACTCCGTCTCAAAAAAAAAAAAAAAAAAAAAAAAAAGGAATCTATTTCTTAAAGTTCTGGAGGCGGGGAAGTCTAAGGTCAAGGGGCCACATCTGATGAGGGTCTTCTTACTGCATCACAGCAGAAAGCATCACTTGGCAAGAGGGCAAGAGCATGCTAGCTCAGGTCTTTCTTCCTTTTCTTATAAAGCCACCAGTCCCACACTAATGACTTTATCTAATCCTAATTACCTCCCAAGGCTCCACCACCAAATACCATCAAAATATGAATTTGGGGATTAAGGTTTCAACATATGAAATTTTAACACACATTCAAACCATAGCATACAGTATGTATCATTTTAAGATTAGCTTATTTCACTTAGCAATACATGTTTAAGATTCCTTCACATCTCTTTGTGGCTTGAGAGCGCATTTCTTTTTATCATTGAATAAATAAATATTATATTATCTGGATGTATCACAGTTTATCCATTCATCTATTGAAGAACATTATGATTGCTCCCAAATTTTGGCAATTATGGGTGAAGCAGCTATAAACAAACATTTGTGTGTAAGTTTTTATGTGGTTGATTTATCTTTTATTTAAAAATAGGAGTTTTTCTGAAATACTTTTCTTTTTGAGATGGAGTCTCACTCTGTCACCCAGTCTGGAATGCAATGGCGCAATCTTGGCTCACTGCAACCTCCGCCTCCAAGGTTCAAATGATTCTCCTGCCTCACCCTCCCGAGCAGCTGAGATTACAGGCGAGCCACCACGCCCAGCTAATTTTTGTGTTTTTAGTAGAGACGGGGTTTCACTATATTGGCCAGGCTGGTCTCAAACTCCTGACCTTATAACCCGCCCGCCTTGGCCTCCCCAAGTGCTAGGATTACAGGCTTGAGCCACCGGGCCCGGCCTGAAATACATTTTTAATGTTAGTTTTTCATTACAAAATAATACATGCTTGCTGCCACAAATTCAAATGACATGGAAGTAAATAAAGTAAAAAGTGAAAACTGGTCCCTGATTCTGCTGAGAGATCATTAAAGAAAAAATAATTGGCCAGGCGCCGTGGCTCAGGCCTGTAATCCTAGCACTTTGGGAGGCTGAGGCAGGCGGATCACGAGGTCAGGAGACCGAGACCATCCTGGCCAACATGGTGAAACCCCGTTTCTACTAAAAATACAAAAATTAGCTGGGTGTGGTGGCGGATGCCTGTAATCCCAGCTACTCAGGAGGCTGAGTCAGGAGAATTGCTTGAACCTGGGAGGCAGAGGTTGCAGTGACCCGACATCGTGCCACTGCACTCTAGCCTGGCGACATAGTAAGACACCATCTCAAAAAAAAAAAAAAAAAAAAAAAGAAAGAAAGAAAACATAATCATAAATGATAACAAAATAAGATGGTCCCTAACATCACTTTCCAATCATTCCTTTTATAATATAAAATAAGACTGGGCACACTGGCTCACGCCTGTAATTCCAACACTTTGGGAGGCTGAGGTGAGAGGATTGTTTGAGATCAGAAGTTCAAGACCAGCCTGGGCAACATAGGGAGACACCATCTCTACAAAAAAATTTTAAAATTAGCCGGGTATGGTGGCATGTACCTGTAGTCCCAGCTACTCAGGAGGCTGAGGTGGAAGGATTGTTTGAGCCCGGGAGGTCAAGAATGCAGTGAGCCGTGATCGCACCACTGCACTCCAGCCTGGCAGACAGACAAAGACTCTGTCTCCAAAAAAAAAATAAATAAAATATAGATATTCATTATAGCACATTTAGAAGACACAAAAAGTAAAATGAAGAATTGTCCCCCAGTTCCACCTCACAAAGACACCCACTATTACTAATATATTGGTGTATTTCCAGTGCTAAGGGTTTAAACAAATATATATAATATATAATATAAATAAAATATTTTATATATTAAATAAAATTATACAAATTTTTATATAAAATTTTACATAAAAATTAAATTAAATTTTATATATATTAAATTTAAAATATACACATTCACACACACACACACCATACACACAAATAATACAGATTGAGGGAAAATTAGAAAATACAGGTATATTAACAGAAAAATTTTAAACCACCCAAAGTTTCACCATTCAATGATCATCTCTGTTGAAATTCTGGGCCGGGCACAGCTCATGCCTATAATCCCAACACTTTGGGAGGCCAAGGTGGGCAGATCACGAGGTCAGGAGTTCGAGACCAGCCTGACCAACATGGTGAAACCTCGTCTCTACTAAAAATACAAAAATTAGCCAGGCATGGTGGCACACCCCTATAATCTCAGCTTACTCAGGAGGCTGAGGCAGGAGAATCACTTAAACCTGGGAGGTGGAAGTTGCAGTGAGCCGAGATCTCATTGCTGCACCCCAGCCTGGGCAGGAGAGCGAGACTCCATCTCAAAATAAATAAATAAATAATTCTGGTACATATCCTTATAGCTATGCTCCTTCACATACAGACATATAAATGCATGTATATGAAAGTGAAAAAATGCTTGACATACCATTTTGTGACCTGCTTTTTTAGTTTACAATATACTGTGACATCTTTCCATTTCAATAAATATATAATTTAATACTGTCATTTATGAAGCCTCTATCACATTCCATTATATGGACATATAACTTATTTTATCAGTGTGCTGTGGCTAACCATAATTACAGTTCCAAGTTTTCACCATTAATGCTTCAAGAAATAGTCCTATCTTTAAGTATTTGTCCAGTTACTTCCTTACTATAAATTCCTGCATTCAAAATACTAGGTCAAAGAATATGGGCATTGAAAAAACAATGGAAAACACATACATACATACATAGGTTGACTAAAATTCAAATCATACAAAAGGATAAGCAATGAAAATAAGTCTTCCTCTTACTCCATACCTTCCAAGTCCCTCTTGGTTTTTCACAAAATTACAGGATAATATACCTATGGTTTTGCTTTTTTTCACTCAATATGTGTTAGAGAGATTTTCATGGTAGTACACATAGATCTTATTTTTCTTTTTTCTTTTTTTTTTTTTTTTTTTTTTTTGAGACAGAGTCTGGCTCTGTCGCCCAGGCTGGAGTGCCGTGGCCAGATCTCAGCTCACTGCAAGCTCCGCCTCCCGGGTTTACGCCATTCTCCTGCCTCAGCCTCCCAAGTAGCTGGGACTACAGGCGCCCGCCTCGTCGCCTGGCTAGTTTTTTTTTTTTTTTTTTGTATTTTTTAGTAGAGACGGGGTTTCACCATATTAGCCAGGATGGTCTCGATCTCCTGACCTCGTGATCCGCCCATCTCGGCCTCCCAAAGTGCTGGGATTACAGGCTTGAGCCACTGCGCCTGGCCCCTTATTTTTCTTTTTTCATATTAAAAATAAATAATGATCCTTGAATTTATTATGCTAAGTGAAATAAGCCAGATACAAAAGGACAAATAGTGTATGATTCTGCTTATATGAGGTACATAGAGTCATCAAATTCATAGAGACAGAATGCAGAACAGTGGTTACCAGAGGTTGGGGGAAGGAGGAATGGAGACTTATCGTTTAATGAGTACGGAGTTTCAATTTCAGTTTAGGGATGATAAAAAGTTCTGGAAATGTAACCGAACACAGGTCCAGTTGCTTGCTGCTTGCAGAGTCCAAACAAACAGAAAACCTAATTATACATTAAAAAACAAGAGCAAGGGCCGGGCACGGTGGCTCATGCCTGCAATCCCAGCACTTTGGGAGACTGAGGCGGGTGGATCACCTGAGGTCAGGAGTTTGAGACCAGCCTGACCAAGATATAGTGAAACCCCATCTCTACGAAAAATTACTGGGCGTGGTGGCACAAGCCTGTAGTCCCAGCTACTTGGGAAGCTGAGGCAGGAGAATCGCTTGAGCCCGGGAGGTGGAGGTTGCAGTGAGCCGAGATAGATTGTGTCACTGCACTGCAGCCTGGGTGACAGAGCAAGACTACGTCTCTCAAAAATAAATAAATGAATAAATAAATAAATAAAATAACAAGAGCAAGGTCTGTTAGGAAAATAAGTGACTTTATTAGCCAAAACTGGTAATAGGGGAGTGGCTGGATTTCCATTCAAAGCAATCACTTCAAATTTTGGGGAGAAGGCAAGAGCTTAAAAAGGGAAAATTTGATATGAAAGGCATGCAAGAATTGTGCTGAGCACAATGTCTATGTGTCTTGTTCTGGTGGCTATCTTGGGTCTCAGTCCACTTACAGCATGAACTAGCATCAGCTAAACAATGGACGGGTTGTTGACTAGTCAGCCTTGAGGTAATCTCAGGAATTTTCAGCTAGATCTGCAGGCATGTTCTGTCTGTCTCAAGATTAGCCCCTGGGACTTCTAAGTAGCCACATAATTAGATACTAGCACATGGTTAGAGAAATGTGAAGGGAGTATATACAGTGAGAAAGGGAGAGACATGGAGTCTATTTTAAGGCTGTGGCAAAAGACTTCTCCAGTTTGCTTCAAGGTTACATCTTGAAACTCAAAAGAAAGGGAAAAAAAGTTTTAAAATGCATTTTGAAGTTAAGATGCCTGGTTACAGAAATGGATGGTGGTGACAGTTGCACAAAATGTTAACATGCTTATGCCACTGAACATAATGACCATTTAAAATGGTTAAAATGGTAAATTTTATGGTATGTAGCTCTTACCACAATAAAATAAAAATTTTGAAAATTGGATTATGAGCATTTCTTCATCTTGTTAGCACAGTTCATTGCAAGTGGTTATAATTTTGCATTTTCAAAGAGATGATTCAAAAGATCTACCCAACACTTTGTAGACACACACATGCATAAATAAATTTACTTGTTTATAATGCATAATATTAAGTATGCTTTTTTATGTTTGAGAGAAAACTCGGAAAAGGAAACCAGGAGTCAGTACTAGAAGTCCACAAACAAGTTCTCTCCTGGATCCACAAGGCAGGATTAGTGAGGAAGCCACATTTTCCTCAATGGTTGCATTTTTTAAAAATTACTGTTCCTTGCAGAGCAGGGCTAACCTATAGGCAGTGTGTCCGGAGTAGACCGTTTTTTACATTTTTGTGGGTACATAGTAAGTGTGTATATTTATGGGTTACATGAGATATTTTGATACTGACAGACAATACGTAATAATCACATCAGAGTAAATGGGGTATGGGGTATCCTTTGTGTTACACAAACAATCCAATTATATGCTTTTAGTTATTTTTTAATGTATAATTAAGTTTTCTGTTTGTTTGTTTGTTGAAACAGTCTCACTCTGTCACCCAGGCTAGAGGGCAGTGGCGTCGTCTCAACTCACATCAACCTCTGACTCCCGGGTTCAAGCGATTCTCCTGCCTCAGCCTCCCAAGTAGTTGGGATTACAAGCGCGTGCCACCACATCCAGCTAATTTTTTTTTTCATTTTTAATAGAGATAGGGTTTCACTATGTTGGCCAGGCTGGTCTTGAACTCCTGACCTCAGGTGATCCACCTACCTCAGCCTCCCAAAGTGCTGGGATTACAGGCGTGAGCCACTGCATGCAGCTCAATTAAGTTATTTCATCTTATTTTTATTTATTGTAGGGAAAAGAAAGAGAGATCAGACTGTTACTGTGTCTATGTAGAAAGAAGTAGACATAAGAGACTCCATTTTGTTCTGTACTAAGAAGAATTCTTCTGCCTTGAGATGCTGTTAATCTGTAACCCTACCCCCAACCCTGTCCTTGCAGAGACATGTGCTGTGGTGACTCAAGGTTTAATGGATTTGGGGCTGTGCAGGATGTACTTTGTTAAACAAGTGCCTGAAGGCAGTATGCTTGTTAAAAGTCATCACCATTCTGTTAATCTCAAGTACCCAGGGACACAAACACTACGGAAAGCCGCAGGGACCTCTGCCTAGGAAAGTTAGGTATTGTCCAAGGTTTCTTCCCATGTGATAGTTTGAAATATGGCCTCGTGGGAAGGGAAAGACCTGATTGCTCCCCAGCCCAATACCGGTAAAGGGTCTGTGTTGAGGAGGATTAGTATAAGAGGAAAGAAGCCCTCTTGGCAGTTGAGATAAAAAAAAGGCATCTGTCTCCTGCCCGTCCCTGGGCAATGGAATGTCTCGGTGTAAAACCGAATTGTATGTTCTATTTACTGAGATAGGAGAAAACCGCCTTAGGGCTGGAGGTGGGAGGTGCTAGCGGCAATGCTACTCTTTATTCACTGAAAATGTTTATGGAGATGTTTGCATATGCACATCAAGGCACAGCATTTTTCCTTAAAGTTATTCATGTCACGGAGATCTTTATTCATATGTCTTTCTGTTGACCTTCTCCCTGCTATGACCCTATTGTCCTGCCACTTACCCCTCTCCCAGATAGTAAAGATAATTATCAATAAATACTGAGGGAACTCAGAGACCAGTGCTGGCGCGGGTCCTCTGTATGCTGAGCGCCGGTCCCCTGGGCCCACTTTTTCTTTCTCTATACTTTGTCTCTGTGTCTCATTTCTTTTCTCAAGTCTCTCCTTCCACCTGACGAGAAATGCCCACAGGTGTGGAGGGGCAGGCCAACCCTTCAATTTATTTTTGAGACGGAGTTTTGCTCTTGTTGCCCAGGCTGGAGTGCAGTGGTGCAATCTCAGATCACTGCAACCTCTGCCTCCCGGGTTCAAGTGATTCTGCCTCAGCCTCCTGAGTAGCTGGGATTACAGGACACGCCACCATGCCCGGCTAATTTTTTGTGTTCTTAGTAGAGACAGGGTTTCATCATGTTGGCCAGGCTGGTCTCGAACTCTTGACAGGTGATCCGCCCACCTTGGCCTTCCAAAGTGCTGGGATTACAGGTGTGAGCCACTGCACCTGGCCTGGGTTATCTTTTGCTAAAGTTACCCTGTTTTGCTAGCAAATATTAAGTGTTATTCATTCTTTCTATTTTTTGTACCCATTAACATTCCCCCCTCCCCGATCCAGCAACTACCCTTCCCAGTTGTGAAGGATACATTCTTTTACTCTCTATCTCCATTACGTCGATTATTTCAATTTTTAGCTCCCACAAGTAAGTGAGAACATGCAATATTCGTTTTTCTGTGCCTGACCTATTTTACTTAACGTAATGACTTCCAGTTCCATCCATGTTGTTGCAAATGACAGGATCTCATTCTCCTTTATGGATGAAAAGTCCTCCATTGTGTGTATGTATCACATTTTATTTATCCATTCATCAATTGATGAACATTTAGGTTGCTCCCAAATCTTGGCCATTGTAAACAGTGATGCAATAAACATGGGAATGCAGATATAGCTTTGATATACTGATTTCCTTTCTTTTGGGTTTATACCCAGCAATGGGACTGCTGGATCATATGGTAGCTCTACATTTAGTTTTTTAAGGAACCTCCCAACTATTCCCCACAGTGATTTTACTAATTTACATTCCCACCAACCATATTTGATGGTTCCCTTTTCTCCACATCCTCTCCAGTATTTGTTATTGCCTATCTTTTGGATAAATGCCATCATAACTGGGGTGAGATGGTATCTCATTGTAGTTTTGATTTGCTTTTCTCTGATGATCAGTGATGTTGAGCACCTTTTCCTATATCTGTTTGCCATTTGCATGTCTTCTTTTGAGAAATGTCAATTCAAATCTTTTGCCCATTTTTAATTGGATTATTAGAATTTTTCCTATAGAGTTGGTTGAGCTCCTTATATATTCTGGTTATTAATCTCTTGTCAGATAGGCAGTTTGCAAACATTTTCTCCCATTCTGTGTTGTCTCTTCACTTTGTTGATTGTTTCCTTTATTGTGCAGAAGCTTTTTAACTTGATGTGATCCCACTTGTCCATTTTTGCTTTGGATGCTTGTGCTTGTAGAGTATCTATCAAGAAGTCTTAGCCCAGTCCAATGCCTGGAGAGTTCCCCCAATGTTTTCTTGTAGTAGTTTCATAGTTTGAGGTCTTAGATTTAAGACCTTTAGTCCATTTTGATATAATTTTTGTATATGGCAAGAGAGTGGTGTCTAGTTTCATTCTTTTGCATATGGATATCCAGCTTTCCCAGCATCATTTATTGAAGAGATTGTCCTTTCCCCAATGTATGTTTTTGGCACCTGTGTCAAAAATGAGGTCATGGTAGATGTAACAATTTATCTCTGGGTTCTGTATTCTCTTCCACTCATCTATATGTCTGTTTTTATGCCAGTACCATACCATTTTGGTTACTATTGCTCTGTAGTACAATTTGAAGTCAGGCAATGTGATTCCTCCAGTTTTGTTCTTTTTGCTTAGGATAGCTTTGTCTATTCTGGATCTTTTGTGGTTCTCTATAAATTTTAGGATAGGTTTTTCTATTTCTGTGAATAATGTCATTGATATTTTGATAGGGATTGCGTTGAATCTGTAGATTGCTTTGTGTAGTATGGACATTTTAAAAATAGTGATTCTTACAATCCATGAAAATGGAATATGTTTCCATTTTTTGGTGTTCTCTTCCATTTCTTTCATCAGTATTTTATAGTTTTCATTGTAGAAATCTTCCACTTTTTTGGATAAGTTAATTCCTAGGTGTTTTATTTTATTTGTAGCTATTATAAGTGAGATTACTTTGTTGATTTTTTTTCAGATTGTTTGCTGTTGGCATACAGAAATGCTACTGGTTTTTCTCTATTAATTTTGTATCCTGCAACTTTACTGTATTTATTAGTTCTAATAGTTTTTTGATGGAGTCTTTAGATTTTTCCAAATATAAGATTAGATCATCTGTAAACAAGGATAATTTGACTTCTTCCTTTCCAATTTGGATGCTCTTTATTTCTTTCTCTTGTCTGATTTCCCTAGCTAGCATTTCCAGTACTATGTTGAATGACAGTGGTGGAAATGGGCAACTCTGTCATGTTCCCAATCTCAGAGGAAAGGCTTTCAGTGTTTCCCCATTCAGTATGATACTTGCTGTGAGTCTGTTGTTTATGGCTTTTATTGTGTTGAACTCCCTTGAGTATTTTTTGTAGAACAGGTCTGGTGTTGAGGAAATCCCTCAGCTTTGTTTGTCTGGGAAAGTGTTTATCGTTCATGTTTGAAGGATGTTTTCACCAGATATATTTAGCTTGGTGCAAAAGTAATTGAGGTTTTTGCCATTAAAAGTAATTGCAAAAACTGCAATTACTTTTGCACCAACCCAATACTATTCTAGGGTAAAATTTTTTTTTTTCCTTCAGCACTTTAAATATGTCATGCCACTCTCTCCTGGCCTGTAAATTTTCCACCAAAAAGTCTGTTGCCAGATATATTGGAGTTTCATTGCATGTTATTTGTTTCTTTTCTCTTGCTGCTTTTAGGATTCTTTCTTTATCCTTGATCTTTAGGGCTTTGATTTTTATATGCCTTCAGGTGGTCTTTTTTGGGTTCAGTCTGCTTCATGTTCTATAACCTTCCAGTACTTAAATACTGATATCTTTCTCTAGGTTTGGGAAGTTCTCTATTATTATCCCTTTGCATAAACTCTCTACCTTATCTCTCTCTCTCTCTCCCCCTCCTCTTTAAGGTCAATAACTCTTAGATTTGCCCTTTTGAGGCTATTTTCTAGATCTTGTAGGCATGCTTTATTCTTTTTTCTTTTTTTTTTTAGACAGAGTCTCGCTCTGTTACCCAGGCTGGAGTGCAGTGGCCTGATCTCGGCTCACTGCAACCTCTGGTGTTCAAGTGATTCTCGTGTCTCGGCCTCCCAAGTAGCTGGGATTACAGGCGTGTGCCACCACGCCCAGCTAATTTTTGTATTTTTTGGTAGAGACTGGGTTTTGCCATGTTGGCCAGGCTGGTCTCGGACTCATGACCTCAGATGATCCACCCACCTTGGCCTCCCAAAGTGCTGGGATTATAGGCATGAGCCACCACACCCGTCCCATTCTTTTTTATTCTCTTTTTCATTTGCCTCCTCTGACTGTATTTTCTTTCTTGTATTTTTATTTTATTTTATTTCATTTTATTTCATTTTATTTTATTTTATTTTATTTCAGACAGAGTTTCATTCTTGTTGCCCAGGCTGGAGTGCAATGGCGCAGTCTCGGCTCACTGCAACCTCTGCCTCCTGGGTTTAAGCAATTCTCCTGCCTCAGCCTCCCGAGTAGCTGGGATTACAGGCGTGCACCATCACTCTCGGCTAATTTTTGTATTTTTAACAGAGACGAGGTTTCACCATGTTGGTCAGGCTGGTCTTGAACTCCTGACCTTAGGTGATCCACCTGCCTCAGCCTCCCAAAGTGCTCGGATTACAGGTGCGTGAGCCACTGTGCCCAGCCCCTCCTCTGACTGTATTTTCACACAGCTTGTCTTCAGTCTCACTAATACCGTCTTCTGCTTGATCAATTCTGCTATTAAGAGACTGATACATAAGTCAATATGTCAACTGCATTTTTCAACTCCAGAATTTCTGCTTGATTCTTTTTATTTCAATCTCTTTGTTAAATTTATCTCATAATATTATGTGTAAGTACTGTGTGCTAACTGATTGCACCACTGGAGCTCCTATCTGACAGTATTCTGAATTTCTTCTGTTTTATCTTGAATATTGTTGGGTTTCCTCAAAACAGACATAACCTCAAAATTTTGAATTCTCTGTCTGAAATGTCACATATCTCTGCCTCTCCAGGATTGGTCCCTGGTGACTTATTTAGTTCATTTGCTGAGGTCATGCTTTTCTGGATGGTCTCAATGCTTGCAGATGTTCTGGGGTGTCCGAGTATTGAAGAATTAGGTATTTATTGTAGTCTTTGGTGTCTGGGCTTGTGTGTACTCCTCCATCTTGGGAAGGCTTTCCAGGCATTCGAAGGAACTTGGGCGTTGTGATCTAAGTTTTTTGTTTTTTGTTTTTTGTTTTTTTAATCACTGCAGCCATATTTGCATTAGGATGCACTCCAAGCCCAGTAATCCTGTGACTCTTGCAGACTCATAGAAGTACCACATTGGTATCCTTGGATAAGAACAAGAAGAAGGCCAGGCATGCTGGCTCACACCTGTAATTCCAGCACTTTGGGAACCCGAGGCGGGTGGATCACGAGATCAAGAGATCGAGACCATCCTGGCCAACGTGGTGAAACCCCGTCTCTACTAAAAATACAAAAATTAGCTGGGTGTGGTGGTATGTGCTTGTGGTCCCAGCTACCTGGGAGGCTGAGACAGGAGAATCGCTTGAATCTGGGGGCAGAGGTTTCAGTGAGCTGAGATGCACTCTAGCCTGGCAACAGAGCGAGACTCCATCTCAAAAAAGAACCACAAGAATTCCCTGAATTACCAGGCAGAGACTCTTGTTCTCTTCCCTTACTTTCTTCTAAACAAATGGGGACTCTCTCTCTCTCTGCTGAGCTGCCTGGAGCTGGGGGGATGTGTGTCACAAGCACTCCTGTGACCCCCACTGGGACTGTGCTGGGTCAGACCTAAAGCCAGAACAGCACTGGGTCTCACCCAAAACCCACTATAACCACTACCCAGCTACTGCCTATGTTTGCTCAAGGACCTAGGGCTCTATAATCAGCAGGTGGTAATGTGCTCTTCCCTCCAGGGCAGCAAGTTCTCCCTAGTCCTAGACAGGTCTAGAGGTGCCATTTGGGAGACAGAGCATTGAGTTGGAAGCCTTAGGTATCTACCTAGTGCTCTATTCTACTGTGGCTGAACTGGCACACAAGCAACAAAACAAAGCCCTTCCCACTTTTTTCTCCCCCTTCCACAAGCAGAGGACTCTCTCCCCATGGCCACCGCCACCACAGACCAGTGGGGAACACTGCCAGGCTATCACCAATGTTTAGTTAAGGCACAAGGGCTCTTCAGTCAGCTTATGGTGAATGCTGCCAGGCCCAGGACTCACCCTTCAAGAAAGTGGGCTCCCCTCTGTTCCAGGGCAGGTCCAGAAATATCATCCAGGAACCAAGCCCTACAATCAGGGACCCCAAGCACCCACTTATTGCTCTACCCCATTGTGGCTAAGCTGGTCCTAAGCTGCAAGACAAAGTCCCATTGACTCTTTCCTCTACTTTTCTCAAGCAGGAGTCTCTCCTCATAGCCACAACAGCTGGAGATGTGCTTGGGTCATACCTGAGACCAGCACATCTCAGAGTCTCACCTAAGCTTCACAGAATGTATTACTTGGCTACCACTGCTGATTATCCATGGCCCAGGGTCTCTTTAGTCAGCAGGTGATGAATCCTTCCAGAACTGAGTCCTTCCGTTCAAGTTGGGGGATTTGATTCTGGCCTAGGGTATGTCTAGAAATGTCATCTGGGAACTAGGGTCTAAAATTTGGACCTCAGGACTCTGTACAGTGGCCTATCCTACTGTGGCTGAGCTGCTATCCAAGTTACAAGACAAAATTCTCTTTACTCTTCCCTCTCCTCCCCTCAAGTGGAAGGAATGAGTCTCTTTTGGAACTGTGAGCTTCACTACCTAGAGTTGGGAGGGGGTAGCATATGTACTCCCTTGATTGCACTGGCTGGTGTGCCCATGTGCCCCCTAAGTCCACTGGCTCTGAGCCCAGAACAGCACTAGGACTTGCCTAGAAGTTGCATTCCTTGTGGCCTAGACTGCCTTTCAAGTTTTTTTAGGGCCTCTATTAGTCCATTTTCACACTGCTGATAAAGATATACCTGAGACTAGATAATTTATAAAGAAAAATAGGTTTAATGGACTCACAGTTCCACGTGTCTGGGGAGGCCTCATGATCATGACAGAAGGCGAAAGTCATGTCTTACATGGTGGCAGGCAAACAGAGAATGAGAATCAAGTGAAAGGGGTTTCCCCTTATAAAACCATCAGATCTTGTGAGACTTATTCTCTACCACTAATGCAGTATGGGGGAAACTGCCCCCATTCAATTATCTCCCACTAGGTCCCTCCCACAACATGTGGGAATTATGGGAGCTACAATTCAAGATGAGATTTGGGTGGGGACACAGCCAAACCATATTATTCCATCCCTAGCCCCTCTCAAATCTCATGTTCTCACATTTCAAAACCAATCATGCCTTCCCAACAGTTCCCAAAGTCTTAACTCATTTCAGCATTAACTCAAAAGTCCATAGTCCAAAGTCTTATCTGAGACAAAGCAAGTCCCTTCCACCTATGAGCCTGTAAAATAAAAAGTAAGTCATTACTTCCTAGATACAATGGGGCTACGGGCATTAGATAAATACACTCATGCCAAATGGGAGAAATTGGCCAAAACAAAGGGGCTGAAGGCCGCATGCAAGCCTAAAATCCAGTGGGGTAGTCAAATCCTAAAGCTCCAAAATGATCTCCTTTGACTCCATGTCTCATATTCTCATATCCAGGTCACACTGATACAAGAGATGGGTTCCTGTGGTCTTGGGTAGCTCTGCCCTTGTGGCTTTGGAGAGTATAGCCTCCCTCCCAGCTGCTTTCACAGGCTGGTGTTTAGTGTCTGTGGCTTTTCCAGGCTCACAGTGTAAGCTGTTGGTGGATCTACCATTCTGGCGTCTGAAGGATGGTGGCCCTCTTCTCACAGCTCCACTAGGCAGTGCCCCAGTGGGGACTCTCTATGGGGGCTCTGACCCCACATTTTCCTTCTGCACTGCCCTAGCAGAGGTTCCCCATGAGACCCCCGACCCTGCAGCAAACATCTGCCTGGACATCCAGGCATTTCCACACATCCTCTGAAATCTAGGTGGAGGTTCCCAAACCACAGTTCTTGACTTCTGTGTACCCACAGGCTCAACACCATGTGGAAGCTCCCAAGGCTTGGGGCTTGCATGCTCTGAAGCCATGGCCTGAGCTGTACCTTGGCCTGTTTTAGCCATGGCTATAGCAGCTGGGATGCAGGGCACCAAGTCCCTAGGCTGCACACAGCAGGAGGGTCCTGGGCCCAGACCACAAAACCATTTTTTCCTCGTAGGCCTCTGGACCTGTGATGGGAGGGGCTGCCGCAAAGGTCTCTGACATGCCCTGGAGACATTTTTCCAATTGTCTTAGCAATTAACATTTGGTTCCATGTTATGTATGTAAATTTCTGCAGCCAGCTTGAATTTCTCCTCAGAAAATGGATTTTTATTTTCTATTGCATCATCAGGCTTCAAATTTTCTGAACTTTTATGCTGTTTCCCTTTTAAAATGAAATGCTTTTAACTGCACCCAAGTCACCTCTTGAATCCTTTGCTGCTTAGAAATTTCTTCTGCTAGTTACCCTAAATCATCTCCCTCAAGTTGAAAGTTCCAAATCTCTAGGGCAGGGGCAAAATGCCACCAGTCTCTTTGTTAAAACATAGCAAGAGCCACCTTTTCTCCAGTTCCCAACAAGTTCCTCATCTCCATCTGAGACCACCTCAACCTGGATTTCATTGTCCATATCATTATCAGCATTAAGGTGAAAACTATTCAATAAGTCTCTAGGAAGTTCCAAACTTTCCCATATTTTCATGTATTTTTCTGAGCCCTCCAAACTATTCCAGACTCTGCCTTTTACCCAGTTCCAAAGTCACTTCCACATTTTTGGGTATCTTTACAACAGCGCCCCTCTCTACAGGTACTAATGTAGTGTATTAGTCTGTTTCACACTGCTGATAAAGACATACCTGAGACTCTGTAATTTATAAAGAAAAAAAGGATTCATGGACTCACAGTTTCACATGGCTGGGGAGGCCTCACAATCATGGTGGAAGGCAAAGGCACGTCTTACATGGTGTCAGGCAAAGAGAAAATGAGAATCAAGTAAAAGGGGTTTCCTCTTATAAAATCATCAGATATCGTGAGACTTACTACCATGAGAACAGTGTTCATGGGGGAAACGGACCCCATGATTCAATTATCTCCCACTGGGTCTCTCCCACAACACATGAGAATTATGGGAGCTATGATTCAGGTGAGATTTGAGTGGGAACACAGCTAAACCATATCAGTGCCTCAGAGCACTTTAGCTGTCTGTGGCAAGGCTTGCCAGAACTCAAGTTCCAACCACCGGGATGGACAATTCCCCAGTGGGTAGCGATGATCTAAATGATCCTTTTGTGGGCATCAGCTGAGTTCTGCCCAGTGTTACTTTTTGCTGTGATAGGCAGCACTGGGTTCGAATGCAAAGTCCCACAATCACTGAACTCTTTCTCCCCTCCCACAACTGCACAAATTCACTCTCTGCACCACGTGACTGCTCTCTGAAGATAAGGAAGGAGTGGCACCAGCAATTCACGACTGTCTTTCCTACCCTCTTCAGTGTTTCACTGATATGAAGTTAAAATCAGGCACTGTGATTGCTCACTTGATTTTTGCTTTTTATGAAGGTGATTTTGTGTGTGTGTATAGATAGCTGTTTAATTTGCTGTTTCTCTGGGGAAGATGAAAAGAGGCTTCTATTCAGCCATCTTGCTCCGTCTCCCTGCTTACTGTTTTAAATGAACACACATGTAACTTCCAGAGCCTGTGTTTTTTTTTTACCTTGACAATTACAATGAACATTATTTTAGAAGCAATAATTAAATCTACCTAATTATGAATATCCGAGTCTACGAATGTTGTATATTTTCATGATTAGAAATATATCCTCACTATATGTTTTTCTATCTTGTAACTTTTGTATCTTATGCCTATTTTTTATTCAGTTTCACTGTACCTATATGCTATTCTTGGATTTTTAAGTGTCCTTTAAGAAAAAGCAATATAGGGCCGGGCGCGGTGGCTCAAGCCTGTAATCCCAGCACTTTGGGAAGCCGAGACGGGCGGATCACGAGGTCAGGAGTTCGAGACCATCCTGGCTAACACAGTGAAACCCCGTCTCTACTAAAAAATACAAAAAACTAGCCGGGCGAGGTGGCGGGCGCCTGTAGTCCCGGCTACTCGGGAGGCTGAGGCAGGAGAATGGCGTAAAAACCCGGGAGGCAGAGCTTGCAGTGAGCTGAGATCCGGCCACTGCACTCCAGCCTGGGCGACACAGCGAGACTCCGTCTCAAAAAAAAAAAAAAAAAAAGAAAAGAAAAAGCAATATAGTATTGAACTAACTTCATATTTATTGGTAGAATGACCAGAGTGCTTTAATTTAATGGGTTATCCATCATAGAGGAATCAAATGAAATTGTAGATATGAAAGTGCTTTGAAAACAGTAATAGGCCAGGTGCGGTAGCTCATGCCTGGATTCTCAGCACTATGGGAGGCTGAGGCAAGTGGATCACAAGGTCAGGAGTTCAAGATCTGCCTGGCCAAGATGGTGAAACCCCATCTCTACTAAAAATACAAAAATTAGCCAGTCGCAGTGGCAGGTGCCTGTAATCCCAGCTACTCGGGAGGCTGAGGCAGAAGAATCGCTTGAACCCAGGGGGCAGAGGTTGCAGTGAGCCGAGATTGCGCCACTGCACTCCAGCCTGGGCTGGAGTGAGACTCCGTCTCAAAAAAAAAAGAAAGAAAGAAAGAAAAAGAAAACAGTAATACATTACACATATGTAAAGCTATACTATTGTTATTATTCTTTTGAGAACTATCATAAGAAAATTATGATGTGTGACTGGGCACAGCATCACTCTCACTGTCATTGAGGTGAACCATACCACTGCTTTGACTCAGGTCAAGGGACAAAAGCCTGGTGCAGTTGTCAAGGTGCTTTATTCCACTTGTATCAGCGGCATTTTTTCAAAAAAACCAAAGCTTCTAATGTGGGTAAGTTTCTGAGGAGGTTACACACTGTGTTCAAGTTTAAGTGACCCCCTCTAAGCTTCCTGTTACTGATATCCATTTCCCTTAGATTTTGCAGGTGTTTGGCTGGAAGCATCTCTAATTTTACCAATGTTCCACTCAGATTCAAACTCCTCAGTAGGGACGGAGTTTCCAGATACACATTCTGGATGAGTTGATAGCTATCCTGAGAAACATCCAGAGTAGTCAGATTAGGCAATGACAGAGTAGAGAAATTTAACTCCGTTAGCTTGTTCCCCTGCAGGCTCAGATGGGTCAGAGAGAGTAATAACCTGGAGTTGTTGTTCAAGGAAATGATGCTGTTACTAGTAAGATCAAGGTATTCCAGGCATGGAAGATGCTGGACTGCTTCAAGAATATTGGAAAAGTTGGTAATAATGTTTCGAGATAGGCTTAAATGTTTCAATTTGATAAGAGGGACAAAAGCAGTATTGCGAATATGGGTAATTTCATTGTGGCTCTCAGGAGCAGGGTTTCCAAGTTGGACAGGCCCTCAAGGAAGTTGTTCACACTTTGAATCTTATTTTCTACTAAATTCAAAAGGGCCAGGTTTTCAAGTCCCCAAAAATCCTCCCTCACCAATCTTCCAAATGGAATTCCACTCCAGTTGCAAGTCCACCAGAGCAAACAAATTAGCGAAGCTATGGGGAGGAAGGATCTGAATTTGGTTCAGTGTCAGATTGAGGTGAGTAGCATATCCAGAGATGTCACTAACCGCATCTGTCAAGTTGGCAATCTTCTTCCGAATGCAGAACACATGATGTCCAATTGACACTGTGTGCATTTACTGAACTCATATGTCTCTGCCAAAGGCAGCAGAGAAAGCTCAATTAAAATGAGCCAGAGCTGTTGAAGAGGCAGGCGACTCTTTAAACCCATCTTGTTAGTCCCAGGCCTTAGAGTTACTCTAAGAAAAAAAACTCTTTGCATGTATGATGCTCATGTTTGAAGAAATGGCCTTTCCATTTTGACTTTGCCACAAAGAAAAGAGAAAGTTGTTTAGTTTACATTTCTGTCTCCTAACAAATATTTCATAACTTTTTCAAGGAAACTAAAGAGCTTTGCCTAAAGTTAACTTCCAAAATAAATTCATCTCCAAAGCACTCTATGTGTATTAGCAAGGACTACTACTCTTTCTCCTACAGCCAAAATTGTCACCACATGGACACAGAGAAGGCAATTGCATACCTAATTTAATTTAGGAGAATTAACAAGTTTCCAAACCCTCCTCTCACCTCTGCACAATAAAACAGCTCTCTCTTCACCACTGGAGAGGCCTGTGGAGTGGAGGGTCTATGAATCTCAGTTTAGTTAAAAGATAATCATCCATGATAGGAGCAAAAAAAATCAAGGTTTACAGGCCACCTCTACCTTAATGTGAATAAATACAGGAGTCCTTGATTTAAAGCCACTCATTTCACCACAATTTACATTTATATATGTCAGACAACTATACCTATTATCAGTATATTACATTCACAGTAAACCTAAAAATATACAGCTACAATCAACTTAAATCTGTCAATCTACTTGCCAATATGTGCTGCTCAAGGTTTCTCCAGCCTTGCCTCCTGGGTTCAACCTATTCCCACAGTCACTTGTGGTGATGTAGTGAAAAGAATCTCGCCGGGCGCGGTGGCTCAAGCCTGTAATCCCAGCACTTTGGGAGGCCGAGATGGGCGGATCACGAGGTCAGGAGATCGAGACCATCCTGGCTAACACGGTGAAACCCCGTCTCTACTAAGAAATACAAAAACTAGCCGGGCGAGGTGGCAGCGCCTGTAGTCCCAGCTACTCGGGAGGCTGAGGCCGGAGAATGGCGTGAACCCGGGAGGCGGAGCTTGCAGTGAGCTGAGATCCGGCCACTGCACTCCAGCCTGGGCTACAGAGCGAGACTCTGTCTCAAAAAAAAAAGAAAAAGAAAAAAAGAATCTCCAGCTCAGACAGACCTGAGCTCCAATTCAGTGTCCTTTCACAAATTATTTAAACTCTCGGAACCTGTTTCCTTATCCATATAATGGGATAATAATAATACCTACTCCCTTATAACATTGTGATGATTCAAAAAAGACAACGTAAAGTGCCCAGCTTGTGCCTAGTACACTGTGAAGCTCACTAAAAGGTTCTTCTCTTTTTTTCTCTTAACTGTAGGCCAACAACAGTACACCGTCTTTGTGTGGATCTTCTAGCGCTTGTATTAAGAGCACTGGTGGCCACAGAGGAAAGAGAGAAACAGTATAGTTGACTGGGCTTCTTTCCTTTGTATATGTTTTCATATGCACACAAAGATATATAATATACTTGCTAGCACTGTTTGTAATTCTTGGAATCGCAGGACAAATATCCACTACAGAAACTGGCAATATATATGTATATGTTGTAAAATAAAAATCTGAGGCACGATAAAATGTTAAAGAGTTTATTTGAGCAGGAAGCAATTCATGAGTTGAGGAACATTAAACTGAAAAAGGTTTGGTGTTCTGATGACAAAATGTACTGGGAAAATGCAGCAGCAAAATAAATAAATTATTTGATTTGTTTGCAATTACAGAATTGCCTTTTTTAAGATACCGTGTTGGAAAGTTCCTAGTCACATAATCGTATGTTAGTTGGCTGCTTATGATTGGCTGATGTTAAGTTTTATTTTAGTCTAACATAAGCATTTATCAGCAATGACCCAACTTAAGTTTCACTTGTGTTTGCAATTTAAGCAAGACTTAGGTCACATATGAGGCTTAACTGGTTTTGTCTTCTCAAGGATTTTTCGGGCCTGGTCTCCATTTTAATTTGCTTTAACAAAGTACACCCTAAGAAATGAGAATTTCTGGGATAGGTACATTTATAATCAGGTCAGTATTACACTGAATACAGTCACAAAACATGACCTTGAAAATCTTTTATAAGTAATGTAAGCCACTTCCTGAAGTCTGTAATATTAAGACTGTCAAGTGTAGTGCACCAGATGGCCCATCTGCTTACAACATCGGTAACTTGGTATTATCCACTTTAATACTTTTTGTGATACTGGTGGTATTAAAGTGATATCCCATTGTCTTTTATGGACAATCACTTCTTATAAATAGTGACAATCACTATTTATCTCATTTCTTTTCTTCTTCTTCCCCTTTTTCTTTTTGATCCTCCTCTTCTGACATATAACTAGAGAATGTGTTACGAGTTTACAAACAGCTGGACTGTCAGGCTGCTTTTTTTCACAGATGTTTCTCCTTTGCCTTCCCTTCCCCTCTTTCCCTCCCTTTTCCTTCCTTCATTCTTTCCTTGAAGCAGTAAGCACCATTTTGGAAGCTTGAGAGAAACTAAAATGAGAGAGAGAGGGAGAGAGAGAGAGAGAGAACAAACACATACAAAAGAAAAGAAGGAAACATGACATGATGACATGAAGTTGGTGATCCAAGAAAGTGGAGAAGGGAGGGAGGGTTAACCATTTTGCCTATGCTGAACCAAGGGAAGAATGGGAAGCAGGAAGAGGAGGAAGGGAAAGGGGAGATATCAGAAGAAATATTGCAGGCAGAGGGATGAGGGGACACGGAGACAATTTAATACAACTTGAGACAAGACAGTTTGGCTGGTGAGGTCCTGATGTGATATCTGAATGTTTGTGATTTTAAGACTCTTTCCATATATTTGATAGCCACTTGGACTTTTCTTTCAGTGACCTGCTTATTTATTTATTTATTTATTTATTTATTTATTTATTTATTGAGACGGAGTCTCACTCTGTTGCCCAGGCTGGAGTACAGTGGTGCGATCTTGGCTCACTACAACTTCCATCTCCCGGGTTCAAGCAGTTCTCCTGCCTCAGCCTCCCAAGTAGCTAAGATTACAGGTGTGCACCGCCATGCCTGGCTAATTTTTGAGTCTTTAGTAGAGACAGGGTTTCATTATGTTGGCAAGGCTGGTCTCGAACTCCTGACCTCAAGTGATCCACCTGCCTCATTCTCCCAAAGTGCTAGGATTAAAGGCATGAGCCACAACACCCAGCCTGCTTATTTGTATCTTTTCTTTATTTTTCTATTGGATTTTGGGGTTTAAAAAAAATGATTTGTAGGCATTCATGCACATTCTGATATTGATCCCTTGTTGGTTTTAATGTTTTAAATATTTTCTGTCATCTATCATTTAATATTGTCAATGATGTCCTTTGTTGACCAGAAAATTTTAATCATGGTAAGGTAAAAAGCCATCATTTTTTTGGTTTTAAGGTTTTTCTTTTGAACTCCTGTTTAAAATATTTTGCCTCCTTAGATTACATGGATACTGTACACTTGGCTTTGCTTTTCCCACTTATGTCTAATTTTCCTAAATTCAATTTTTCCATATAGTAGTATAAGGTAAGGATCCAGCTGTATTTTCCCATTAGTGAATTAGCTCACTACAAACTAAAATAATCTATTGCTGTTCCAATGCTTTGAGGCATATCTTTATGATATATCAAATTATCATATATACTTGAATGTATTTTTTTAATTTGGGGGGCACATAAATGTATATTTGTATGGGATACATGAAATATTTTGATACAGGCATATAATGTATAATAATTACATTAGGGTAAATGGGGTATATCCATCATCTCAAGCATTTATTCTTTGTGTTACAAACAATCCAATTATACACTTTTAGTTATTTTTAAATGTATGATTGGCCGGGCACAGTGGTTCACACCTGTAATCCCAGCACTTTGGGAGGCCGAGGCAGGCGGATTACCTGAGGTTAGGAGTTCAAGACCAGCCCGGCCGACATGGTGAAACCCTGCCTCTACAAAAATACAAAAATTAGCAGGGTTTGATGGTGGGCGCCTGTAATCCCAGCTACTTGGGAGGCTGAGGCAAGAGAATCTTTTGAACCCAGGAGGCGGATGTTGCAGTGAGCCGAGATAAAGCCATTGCACTCCAGCCTGGGCGACAGAGCGAGACTCTGTCTCAAAAAAAAAAAAAAAAAAAAAAAAGTATGATTAAGTTATTATTGACTATAGTCACCTTGTTCTGCTATGAAATAGTAGGTCTTATTTTTTTGTACCCATTAACCATCCCCACCTCCCCATCACCTCCCCACCACATTTCCCAGCCTCTAGTAACCACCATTCTACTCTCTATCTCTATGGGTTCAATAGTTTTTATTTTTAGATCCCACAGATAAGTGAGAACATGTAATGTTTGTGTTTCTGTGCCTGGCTTATTTCACTTAATATAATGACCACCAATTCCATCCATGTTGTTACAAATGACAGGATCTCATTCTTTTTTATGACTGAAAAAGATCATTGTGCATATAAACCACATTTTCTTTTTCCATTAATCTGTTGATGAAGACTTACGTTGCTTCCAAATCTTGGCTATTGAGAATAGTGCTGCTACAAACATGAGACTGCAGATATCTCTTTAATATACTGATTTCCTTTCTTTTGAGTATATACCCAGCAGTGGGATTGCGGGATCATATGGTAGCTCCGTTTTTAGTATTTGAGGAACATCCAAACTGTTCTCCTTAGTGATTCTACTAATTTACATTCCCACCAACAGTGTATGAGGGTTCCCTTTTCTCCACATCCTCGTCAGCATTTGTTATTGCCTGTCTTTTGGATAAAAGCCACTTTAGGATGGGTGCGGTGGTTCATGCCCATAATCCCAGCACTTTGGGAGGCCGAGGAGGGCAGATCACTTAAGGTCACGGTTCGAGACCAGCCTGGCCAACATGGTGAAACCCCATCTCTATTAAAAATACAAAAATTGGGCTGGGCACAGTGGCTCAAGCCTGTAATCCCAGCACTTTGGGAGGCCGAGACGGGCGGATCATGAGGTCAGGAGATCGACACCATCCTGGCTAACACGGTGAAACCCCATCTCTACTAAAAAATACAAAAAACTAGCTGGGCGTGGTGGTGGGCGCCTGTAGTCCCAGCTACTCGGGAGGCTGAGGCAGGAGAATGGTGTAAACCCGGGAGATGAAGCTTGCAGTGAGCTGAGATCCGGCCACTGCACTCCAGCCTGGGTGACAGAGCGAGACTCCGTCTCAAAAAAAAAAAAAAAATACAAAAATTAGCCGGGCATGGTGGCAGGCTCCTGTAATCCCAGCTACTCAGGAGGCTGAGGCGTGAGAATCGCTTGTACCCAGGAGGTAGAGGTTGCAGTGAGCCAAGATCATGCCCCTGCACTCCGGCCTGGGCATTAGAGCAAGACTCAGTCTCAACAACAACAACAACAACAAAAAAGCATTTTAACTGGGGTGAGATAATATCTCAATGTAGTTTCAATTTGCATTTCTCTGATAATCAATGATGTTGGTCACCTTTTCCTATACATGTTTGCTATTTTATTTATTTATTTATCTATTTTTTTGAGACGGAGTCTTGCTCTCTCGCATCAGGCTGGAGTGTAGTGCCAGTGCAATCTCGACTCACTCTAACCTTCACTTCCCAGTCTCAAGTGATCCTCCCACCTCAGCCTCCTGAGTAGCTGGGAGTATAGGCATGCACCACCAAGCCTGACTAATTTTTGTATTTTATTTTGTTTGTTTTTCTTTTAGTCTTGCTTTTTGTTTTTTGAGACAGAGTCTCACTCTATTACCCAGGCTGGAGTGCAATGGTACGATCTTGGCTCACTGCAACCTCCACCTCCTAGGTTCAAGTGATTCTCCTGCCTCAGTCTCCTGAGTAGCTGGGACCACAGGCACACACCATCATGCTCGGCTAATTTTTGTATTTTTGGTAGAGAGGGAATTTCACCATGTTGGCCAGGTTGGTCTTGAACTCCTGACCTCGTGATCCACCTGCCTCGGCCTCCCAAAGTGCTGGCATTACAGGAGTGAGCCACCACGCCCAGCCTGTTTTTTGTTTCTGTTTTTGTTTGAGATGGAGTCTCGCTCTGTCGCCCATGCTAGAGTGCAGTGGCATGATCTCAGCTCACTGCAACCTCCGACCCCTGTGTTCAAGCAATTCTCCTACCTCAGCTTCCCGAGTAGCTGGGACTACAGGCACGTGCCACCCCACCCAGCTAATTTTTGTATTTTCAGTAGAGACAGAGTTTCACCGTATTTGTCAAGCTGGTCTTGAACTCCTGACCTTATGACCCGCCCTCCTTGGCCTCCCAAAGTGCTGGGATTACAGGCATGAGCCACCGCGCCCAGCCTAATTTTTGCATTTTTTGTAGAGATAAGATTTTTGTCATGTTTCCCAGGCTGGTCTCAAATTCCTGACCTCAAGGGATCCACCCATCTGAGTCTCCCAAAGTGCTGGGATTCCAGGCATGAGCCACCATGCCCAGCCTTTATACATCTTATTTTGAGAAATGTCTGTTCAAATCTTTTGCCCATTTTTATAATTAGATTATTAGATTTTTTCCTATAGAGTTGTTTGAGCTCCTTATATATTCTGTTTATTAATCCCTTGTCTATTGGGTAGTTTGCAAATATTTTGTCCCATTCTATGGGTTGTCTCTTCACTTTGTTGATTGTTTCCTTTGCTGTGCAGTAGATTTTTAACTTGATGGTATCCCATTTGTCCATTTTTGCTTTAGTTGCCTGTGTTTGTGGGGTATTAGTCAGGAAATCTTAGCCCAGTCCAATGTCATGGAGAGTTTTCCCAATGTTTTCTTTAGTAGTTTCACAGTTTGAAATCTTAGATTTAAATGTTTAATCCATTTTGATTTGACATTTGTGTATGATGAGAAATAGGGGTCTAGTTTCATTCTTCTACATGCGGATATCTAGTCTCCCCAAAGACCCAAGGCATGTACTATCCGGTTACTGCTGCTGACTGTTCAGGGCCCAGGGGCTCTTTAGTCAGCAGATGATGAATCCTGCCAGGACTGTTCCTTCTTTTTAAGGCATTGGGTACCCTTCTGGTGCAAGGTATGTCTAATAATTTTATCTGGGAGGTAGGGCCTAGAATGGGGGCTTCAGGCAGTGCCCTATTCTACCGTGGCTGAGCTGGTATCCAAGTTGCAAGACAAAGTCCTCTTTACTCTTCCCTCTCCTTTCCTCAGGTGGAAGGAAGAAGTCTTTTTTGGAGCTGCAAGTTGCACTGCCTAGGGTTGGGGAAAGGGTAGCACAAACACTCCCTTAGTTGCACTAGCTCCTTGCATGCCCCCCATGTTCACTGGCTCTGAGCCCAGCACAGCACTAAGAATTGCCTAGAAGTTGTAATCCTAGTGGCCTTGACTGCCTTTCACGTTTCTTTAGAAACCCAGAGCCCTTTAGCCCTCTATAGCAAGGCTTGCCAGAACTTGAGTTCTGATCACTGGGACGGACAATTCCCCTCTGGATAGAGCTGGTCTAAATGCTCGCTCTGTGGGTATTGGGCGAGTTCTGCCTAGTATTACTTTCCACTGGGACAGGGCAGCACTGAGTTCCAGTACAAAGTCTCACAGTCAGTGCACTCACCCACCCCTAGGGGCATAGCTTCTTTGCGCTCTGTGGCTGCTTCCTGGGGATGAAAAAGGGGTGGTTTCAGCAATTCAAGACTGTGTTTCCTACCCTCTTTAGTGCCTCTTTGAGTGATATGAAGTTAAAATCAGCTACTCTGATCACTCACCTGATTTTTGGTTCTCATAAAGATGCTTTTTTCATGTAGATAGTGGTTAAATTTGGTGTTTCTGTGGTAAGGATGATCAGTGGAGGCTTCCATATGGATATCTTGCTGAGCTTTCTTTCTGTTCCTTTTTTTCCTTATCAGTTCCTACAAGGGTACCATGTCATTTTATTACTATGCCATTAAAGTACAGCTTAAAATCTAATAGGGTGAATTCTTTCTCTTTGCTTTTCTTTCTCAAGTTGGTTTTCATCATGATTAACTATTCATGAAAAATTTTCCAGCCAAGCATGGTGGCTCATTCCTGTAATCCCAGCACTTTGGGAGGCTGAGGTAGGAAGATTGCTTAAGCCCAAGAGTTCAAGACCAGTCTGGGCTGGTCTTCATCTATACAAAAAATTTAAAGGGAGACTTCGTCTATACAAAATATTTAAAAATTAACCAGGCATGGTGGCACATGCCTATACTCCTAGCTATTCTGGAGGCTGAGGGGGGAGGATCACCTGAGCCCAGAAGCTCAAGGCTGCAGTAAGCTGTTATTTTACCATTGCACTCCAGCCTGAACAACAGAATAAGAACCTATCTGGAAAAAAAAAAAAAAAGAAAAGAAAAGAAAAGAAAAAATTTTCAATATAAATGTAAGTAAATCTACCAACTTTTCCTCAAAGTCCAGTTGGAATTTTGTTTGGAATTGCATTGAATTTGCAAATTAATGTGCCATGGATTGGTACACAGATTGACTATGTCAAATCACCCTAAACATGGATATGATATATTTAAAGAGCACTAAAATACGCTCTGTAAAATCCCATGCTTTCTGCATTAGGTTGTTTCCTGAAGCCTTTTAGATCCTGTTGCTATTTTGAGGGATATCTTATTTCAATTTTTTTTCAAGCTTGGTACTGCAAGGGTATCAGAAGGTTTGAATTTTTGTTTTTCTTGTTAATCAAGCTTTCTGAACTCTTTCATTGGTTTTCAGAATTTGAGTGTTCATTCCATTAGGCTTCATTTGTTAATGATTACACTATCTTCAAGTAATGGAAGTTTTATCTTTTTCAAATTCTTAAATTATCTACGCCTTTCTTTTTTATTGGTTTTATAATATTGGTCACGACCTCCAATATTATTAATAATTAATATAATAATATATAAAACCTTAGTGGTGATAGAGGATATATTCTGGTTAATAGGATGATATCTATAGGTTTTTCACTAATTATGTTATTGGCTATAGGTTCCGGTATATATAAAGTCAGCAAAATTCTCTCTTACTTCTAATTTTTAAAGTAAGGGTATAGTTGAGTTTGACCAGAACACAAAAGAGGGACAAGGAAATAGAGGTATCAACCAAGGAAGTGTGTAGAGGCACAATAAATTTAGAAGATTACATTTTTTGCACAAATGATAAACTGGCTTTAAGTATAGAATCATGAAAATATCAAACACTCACTATGTGCCATGAACTTTCATGGGAGGTGAAGTGACTTGTTGAAAGAAAAGCCATGAGAATAAAGCAAGTTTCCTGATTTTAAGATGCTCTTACCTTCCACTAAGTTGCTCAAGTAAGCTCTAGTCCACAACAGAGAAAAGGCAATAAAAATCCACTAGAAATTATGTTATTTTGCCAGATGAATGGTTATTCTACAAACCAGTCTTGATACACAGATTCCTTTAGGATAAAACCATAAAATGAGGCCAGGCACGGTGGCTCATGTCTGTAATCCCAGCAATTTGGGAGGCCAAGACAGGCAGATCACCCGAGGTCAAGAGTTCAAAACCAGCCTGGCCAACATGGTGAAACCCTGTCTCTACTAAAAAATAGAAAAATTAGCTGGGCGTGGTGGTGGGCACCTGTAATCCTAGCTACTTGGGAGGCTGAGGCAGGAGAATTGCTTGAACCCAGGAGGCAGAGGTTGCAGTGAGCTGAAATCATGCCACTGCAACCAGCCTGGGTTACAGAGCGAGACTCCATCTCAAACACACACACACACACACACACACACACACACACAAAATAAAATGAAGCAAAGTATAGTTCTCCCTTAACAATATCCTTGACACATGATTTTGTATATTTAATATTGATTCTAATACTATTTTCAGCAAATCAATGTTGACCAAAAGGCTTAGAAAACTTCTTCCAAAATGAAATACTTCAGGACTTTTTTTGTATTAAAAAGACAGTATATTTGTGGATTAGTCAAACATTTATGATAAAAACTATTACTAGCTTTTCAGTTTATGTCTGATACAGAACACAAGACTTAGCTACCACCAAATTGTGTTTTTAATTCAGTGGCAAAAATAACATGTTTAATAATTACAAAAAGTAGAGCTAGGAAGCATCTTTAGATATTTTAGGCACAAAGTATCTATTACTATTATTGTTTGTACCTCACTTCACCTATAAAAAGGTAATTTGATAGAGTGGGAAAAAAATGAGGCTTCAAAATCATATTTGAATGCTTGCTCTGTGTCATTGCATGAGTGATTTAACCCCTTAAAACCTCAGTTTTGGAAGCACTAAATGAGATAACATTGGTGAAATTGCCTAGCACAAGGCTCAGCATTTTGTAGGTGCTCAATAAATGCCGATTCTTGGTAAGCAGGAATTGAGGCTCCTAAACTATCCCAAATACAAGAAGACCATGAAAGTATAAGCCTAGGTGTTTTAAGTTTGTTCTGAAATGATCAAGACATCAGGCTGGGCATAGTGGCTCATGCCTGTAATGCCAGCACTTTGGGAAGCTGAGGCAGGTGGATCGCTTGAGGTCAGGAGTTCGAGACCAGCCTGGCCAACATGGTAAAACTGCGTCTCTACTAAAAATACAAAAATTTCCTTGGCATGGTGGCAGGTGCCTGCAATACCAGCTATTTGAGAGGCTGAAGCAGGAGAATCACTTGAACCCAGGAGGCAGAGCTTGCAGTGAGCCAGTCGTGCCATTGCACTCCAGTCTGGGGGTCAGAGTGAAATTCTGTCTAAAAAGAAAAAAGAAAAAAAAAAGACATCATGTTCATTGAAAACATCAATTTTTCAGGATGTGCATAACTTAGTAATCATTTCTAGGTTATATAGGTGTAACAAGAAGGAGACTACTATTCACCAAAATTCAGGGAGGGGAGTTCTCCCTACAGGAGAAAAACAGCCAGAGCAAGAGACCAGATTAGACATCCTGGGAGGTTTTATGTGTCCTGGAAGCCTGAAGGCAAAGAGCCCAGGTTTTTAGGTGTTCTGAAAAGGAAGAAGTGGAGTGAGCAGCATGGAGTGAAGAAAGAAAGGGTATGAGAATGGGTGGTGGGGATGGGAGGGAAGAGACAGATTTGAACCTGTGGCTGTGGAGACTTTAAGGGCATGGATAAGAGAAGAGGAATTTTATCAAACTTTACTGTTTGACATGCTGTGTAAATTACTGCACTGCCCCTTTAAGAAAATCTACAGAAAATGTTCTTTAAGAAAAGGCTATGGGAAGTTGCATTTCTGTGTTAACCCTGTGCCAAGACTGGACCACAAAGGGACGTAACATTTAGCAATTTGCACGGGCCTAATGCAAGTTTTTCCCATTGCATCTCTCAGCAGGAGGAACTGCACATTCCATATTGCCTAGACCCTAAGAAATTTGGAGCCTTTGTGTTTTCTGAAACTCATCTGAAAATCCAGTGGGGAGTACTCATCACTCCTGGAAAGTAAGGAAAAGAGGTGGGAAGTCCTTGGGCTGACCTGACCTAAAGTAGGGTTCAGCTTTGTTGTTCTTTTGTTTTGTGTTGTGTTTTGTTTTGTTTTGAGAAGGGTCTCGCTCTGTCAGCCAGGTTGGAGTGCAGTGGTGCAATCTCCACTCACTGCAACCTCTGCCTCCCAGGTTCAAGTGATTCTCATGCCTCAGCCTCCCAAGTAGCTGGGATTACAGGCGCCTCCACAACACCCGGCTAATTTTTGTATTTTTAGTAGAGACAGGGTTTCACAATGTTGGTCAGGCTATTCTCAAACTCCTGACCTCAAGTGATCCGCACATCTTGGCCCCTCAAAGTGCTGGGATTACAGGCATGAGCCACCGCGCTCCGCCAGGGCTCAGCTTTGAAGTCAGCCAAACTTGGCTTTAAATCCCAGCTCTGTTACTTATCAGATGTGTTCAAGTTATATACTTGTCTCAGCCTCAGTTTCCTCATTTGTAACCTGGAATTCAACTGATGGCCAATCATCCGGCCCAGTTAACCAGGCCAAAAGCTTTTAGTTGAGCACTGAGCCACCAGGCTTCTGGTCAGTCCACACATCTCCTGGAATGTTACCCATCAGCTGGAATTTTCTGTGCTCCTAGAGAAAAGCAGAACTGAACTGAGGGACCATGAAGCCAACTGGGGAGGGGCAGGGGGAAAACTGTTCTGTGTTGCTGAGAGGGATGCAGAGATCCTCAACCCTGCTGGGGGGGCTAGAACCATGTCCAAATTCCTGGGCCTTTTTAGCAAAACCCAATAGGACAACTGAAAGTTACTGTGCAGTTCACTGAGGCATAGTTTTACTTATGAAACAGAAACTGTTGTTGGGTAGGATTGAAAGTAAGGGAGGTTGGGGTAGGGATTGGAGAGGGGAGCTGTAATTCACCAAGACCAGAAAGATTTGACCATAAATAAAAAGGTTGTGTAAGAAGCCGGTCTAGAAAATTGTGGCTTATGTAGTTCCAATCACTAGGGAGTCTTTGAAGCAGATGGGGCTTTCCCATACCAGTCTTTCCCATACCAGAAGGTAGGCCAGCTGCTTTTCTTTTCTTTCATTTTTTCTTTTTCTTTCATTTTTTTGAGACAGAGGTTCATTCTGTCACCCAGGCTGGTGCAGTGCCATGATCATGACTCACTGCAGCCCTGAACTCCTGGGCTTAAACCATCCTCTTGCCTCAGCCTCTCAAGTAGCTGGGACTGCGGGTGTGTCCCCCTGCACCCAGCTAATTTTTAAAATTTTTTGTAGAGAAGCTGTCTCCCTGTGTTACCATAGCTGGTCTTGAACTCCTGGCCTCAAGTGATCCTCCTGCTTCAGCCTCCCAAAGTGCAAGGATTACAGGCATGAGCCACTGTGCCCAACTCAGCTGCCTTGAGGTGGAAAAGTGAGGAGTGGATGTGGGACTCAGGCAGTATTCTGACATAGGCTACCATTGCCCTTGGCGTCTATGGATGCGGTTAGAAAACCCAGCTTGAGAAAGATGAATCCTGGGCCGGGCGCGGTGGCTCAAGCCTGTAATCCCAGCACTTTGGGAGGCCGAGACGGGCGGATCACGAGGTCAGGAGATCGAGACCATCCTGGCTAACACGGTGAAACCCCGTCTCTACTAAAAAATACAAAAAACTAGCTGGGCGCGGTGGCGGGCGCCTGTAGTCCCAGCTACTCGGGAGGCTGAGGCAGGAGAATGGCGTGAACCCGGGAGGCGGAGCTTGCAGTGAGCTGAGATCCGGCCACTGCACTCCAGCCTGGGCGGCAGAGCGAGACTCCGTCTCAAAAAAAAAAAAAAAAAAAAAAAAAAAAAACAAAGATGAATCCTGAAATTTCCACTAAGAACTGCCTAGACTGACTGCCATTCATTTGCACCTTTCCTAATAGAGGTCAAGATTTTCTTGCCCTATGGCTTAATCCATCCTGGGATCATCTACTGATACAGCCGACTGAACTTTATTTGTTAATAGAGCCTTAAAAAGTAGTTAGAGAATCCCAGACCTGGGAGGGAATTCCAAAGGTCATCAAGATCTTGAAACAAGACTATACCTAATAAATCAAAGCAGAGGAATGCTGAGCCTGTCAGAGATGTTAGAACCAGAGCAATTTCATCTCGAATAGGGACTGGGTAAAATAAGACTGACACCTACTGGCCTGCATTCCCAGGAGGTTAAGGCACTCTTAGTCACAGGATAAGATAGGAGGTCAGTGCAAGATACAGGTCACAAAGACCCTGCTGATAAAACAGCATGCAGTAAAGAAGCTGGCCAAATCTCACCAAAACCAAGATGGCGATGAAGACCACCCCTGATGGTCCTCAGTGCTCATTATATGCTAATTATAATGTATTATCATGCTAAAAGGCACTCCCACCAGCGCCATGACAGTTTAGAAATGCCATGGCAATGTCAGCAAGTTATGCTACATGGTCTAAAAAGGGGAGGAACCCTCAGTTCTGGGAATTGCCCACCCCTTTCCTGGAAAACTCATGAATAATAATCCACTCTTTGTTTAGCATATAACCAAGAAATAACCATAAAAGTAGCCAAACAACCACAAGAAAATTTTAACACCCAACCAGCAATCCTTGGGACTGCTCCGCCTATGGAATAGCCATTCTTTTATTTTTATTTTTTTAATTGCACGTCACTTCTTTATTATACCGATCTGGAAAAAGGATTTAGTACAGTTGTGCACAAATGAACACTGGGCCCATATAGCAGGGCCAAGCAACTAGAGCGTGGTTTAAAAATAAGTCTGTGAAAGACACACTTGGAAGTGATCAAGAGGCATCTTACTGCCACAAAACAATGTGGTGTAGGGGTTCTAAAACCCACAGCAGGAGGCACTCCTACCCCTTAGAGGTCAAGGACCTTATCCCATATTGGTGTGAGGAATGGCTTGTTTTCTGGTTCCTTTTTTTTTTTTTTTTTTTTTGAGACAGAGTCTCGCTCTGTCTCCCAGGCTGGAGTGCGTTGGCGCGATCTCCACTCACTGCAAGCTCCGCCTCCCGGGTTCACGCCATTCTCCTGCCTCAGCCTCCCGTGTGGCTGGGACTACAGGCGCCCGCCACCGCGCCCGGCTAATTTTTGTATTTTTAGTAGAGACGGGGTTTCATCGTGTTAGCCAGGATGGTCTCGATCTCCTGACCTCGTGATCCGCCCATCTCGGCCTCCCAAAGTGCTGGGATTACAGGCGTGAGCCACCGCGCCTAGCCTTTTTTTTTTTTTTTTTTTTCTTGACACAGAGTCTCACTCTGTCACCCAGGCTGGAATGCAGTGGTGTGATCTTGGCTCACTGCAACCTCCCCCTCCTGGGTACAAGTGATTCTCCTGCCTCAGCCTCCCAAGTAGCTGGGACTACAGGCGCCCGCCACCGCACCTGGCTAATTTTTGTATTTTTAGTAGTGACAGAGTTTTACCATGTTGGCCAGGCTGGTCTCGAACTCTTGACCTCAGGTGATCCACCCACTTCAGCCTCCTAAAGTACTGGGATTACATGCATGAGCCGCCACGCCTGGCCAGAATGGCTTATTTTCTGATGATCACATGTGGGACTATTTCAATGGCCACAAGAAACCCCAGAAGGATTTCTGTTTTGTATTATTTATATATACTTTTTTTTTTTTTTTTGTAAATGTAACACACAAACTAAATTCAGGATTGATCTCAGCCTTCTAGAGCCAGCTCCTCTGGGGTCAGGGAGGAAACAGTTGTTTTTCACATCCCCTTGCAGGTTACATTTATCTTCTACTGGGATGACTGGAGCTCCCAGGCAGTGGCTTGACTACAGAAAAGCACAGGACTGGCTCCTGGGGATAGACAGGCTCTCTTGTTTCTCCTCACTGGTCATGGCTTAGCATGGATCCTCCCCACAAGTCCGTAGTGAATAAAGCACTGGCAAAACCCCAAGTCATTACCTTTGAACTCTCTTGGGCAAGGAGAGCTTTTCCTTGGCTTGGCCTGAGAACCCATGCACTAGAAGTGCTATTCTCACTAGATTGTATGAAGAGCATGGGTGCGGGAGACAAAATGGCTAAAATGAAAATGGGAGCCACTGGTCCCCATCTACAGTCACAACTTAAGATGCCTACAGATGTGGTCAGTGTGACATGTGCAGGAGGGAGGTGGTGCAGAAGAATGTGATAGGCAGGGAGGGTGCTCCTTGGGATAGTAATCTGCCCACTGGCCTTCACTTCTTGGCCTTGTGCTGGACAGCCACCGTTTCCATGGCTTTACACAGTCTCTTCATGCCCCAGGAACTGCATGGGCTTGACTACCCTTCCCCCTTTTCATTCTTTTTTTTTTTTTGAGGAGTCTAACTCTGTCTCCCAGGCTGGAGTGCAGTGGCGTGATATGGGCTCACTGCAACCTCCACCTTCTGGGTCCAGGCGATTCTCATGCCTCAGTCTCCCGAGTAGCTGGGATTACAGGTGTGTGCCACCATGCCTGGCTAATTTTTGTATTTTTAGTAGAGACAGGGTTTCACCATGTTGGTCAGGCTAGTCTTGAACTCCTGATCTCAAGTCAAATCTGCCTGCCTCAGCCTCCCAAAGTGCTGGGATAGCGGGTGTGAGCCACTGCGCCTTGCCTTCTTCTTCTTTTTATTTATTTATTTTTTTATTAAGACAGTATCTTGCTCTGTCTCCCAGGCTGGAGTACAATGGCGTGATCTCGGCTCACTGCAACCTCTGCCTCCCAGGTTCAAGCAATTCTTCTACCTCAGCCTCCCAAGTAGCTGGGGTTACAGGTATGCACCACCACGCCCAGTTAATTTTTGTATTTTTAGTGGAGATGGGGTTTCAGCATGTTGGTCAGGCCAGTCTCAAATTCCCACCTCAGGTGATCCACACGCCTCGGTCTCCCAAAGTGCTGGGATTACAGGCGTGAGCCACTGTGCCTGGCCAGTTTGTTTTTGTTTTTGTTTTTAAAGAAGGAAGGGGCCCACAAAGGTAAAAGTGGGCCCACATTCTACAAAAGTTATAATGTGGCCCTTAATGTGTGGCCAAACTGGGATCCAAATGCAGAACCGATACTCTCAACCTTTATATGAAAAGCAAACCAGCTAAGGGGACAAGAGAAAGACAGACTCGGAGCATCATGCTGGCTTTCTTCAGCTAGCCAAAGGGTGGCCATAGAAAGAGAATACCTCTGAGGCCGGGCGCGGTGGCCTACGCCTGTAATCCCAGCACTTTGGGAGGCCGAGACGGGCGGATCACGAGGTCAGGAGATCGAGACCATCCTGGCTAACACGGGCAAACCCCGTCTCTACTAAAAAAAAATACAAAAAACTAGCCGGGCGAGGTGGCAGGCGCCTGTAGTCCCAGCTACTCGGGAGGCTGAGGCAGGAGAATGGCGTGAACCCGGGAGGCGGAGCTTGCAGTGAGCTGAGATCCGGCCACTGCACTCCAGCCTGGGCGACAGAGTGAGACTCCGTGTCAAAAAAAAAAAAAAAAAAAAGAGAATACCTCTGTGCTTATCTGATGTTTCATTTCTATCTTTCTGCTTCAGCTGTGCTTATTGAAATCTTATCCAAGCTTCAAGGTACAGCTGTTACTGTCTTTAGGATACTTTACCTAAACCACCTTTCTTGGAATTAGTTTCACTTTCTTCTGTACTCCTGCAGTTCAACTTTGTACAGTCATGCACTGCATAACACCAATTCAGTCAACAACAGACCACATATATTATGGTGGTCCCATAGGATAATAATGAAGCTGAAAAATTCCTATCACTTAGAGATGTCATAGCTATCATAACATCATGGCAAGAGGTGAAGCCAGCTGAGCTTCTCAGTGGGATGGGGACTTAGAGAACTTTTGTGTCTAGCTAAAGTATTGCAAATGCACCAATCAACGATCTGTGTCTAGCTAAATGACTGTAAACGCACCAATCAGCACTCTGTAAAGTTGCACCAATCAGCATTCTGTGTCTAGCTAAAGGATTGTAAATGCACCAATCAGTGCTCTGTAAAATGGACCAATCAGCAGGATGTGGTCAGGGCCAAATAAGAGAATAAAAGCTGGCTATCCCAGCCAGCAGTGGCAACCTGCTCGGGTCCCCTTGCATGCTGTGGAAGCTTTGTTCTTTTGCTCATCACAATAAATCTTGCTGCTGCTCACTCTTTGGGTCTGCACTACCTTTAGGAGCTGTAACACTCACTGCAAAGGTCTGTGGCTTCATTCCTGAAGTCAGCAAGACCACGAACCCACGGGAGGAACAAACAACTCCAGACACGCCACCTTTAAGAGCTGTAACACTCACTGTGAAGGTCTGCGGCTTCACTCCTGAAGTCAGCAAGACCACAAACCCACTGGAAGGAAGAAACTCCAGACACATCCGAACATTAAGAACTGTAACACTCACCGTGAGGGTCTGCGCCTTCATTCTTGAAGTCATCAAGACCCAGAACCCACCAGAAGGAACCAATTCCGGACACAATAGCACAATGCATTACTCACGTGTTTGTGGTGATGCTGAAGTAAACAAACCTACTGTGCTGCCAGTAGGTTTGCACATACCATCTTACACGGTACATATTAGTTGATAATGATGATAGACAACTATGTTACTGGTTCATGTATTTACTGTACTGTCCTTTCCGTCATTATTTTAAAGTGTACTCCTTCTACTTATATATAAAAAAGTTAACTGTAACACAGCCACAGGCAGTATTACAGTAGGTATTGGAGAAGAAGGCATTTTTATCAAAGTAGGTGACAGCTCCATTTTTATTAGACAGTCTTACTCTGTCACCCAGACTGGAGTGCAGTGACCTGATCTTGGCTCATTGCAACCTCTGCCTCCCTGGTTCAAGTAATTCTCCTGCCTCAGCCTCCTGAGTGGCTGGGATTCCAGGTGCCCACCACCACGCCTGGCTAATTTTTGTACTTTTTTTTAGTAGAGACAGGGTTTCACCATATTGGTCAGGCTGGTCTTGAACTCCTGACCTCAAGTGATCCACCTGCCTCGGCCTTGTGTCTTTGTTTTTAACAAAAAAGTTTAAAAAGTAAAAATAAAATAAAATATTTTAAAATAGAAAGAAGCTTATAGAATAAAGATATATAGAAAGAAAATATTGCTGGGCGCAGTGGCTCACACCTGTAATTCCAGAACTTTGGGAGGCTGAGGCAGGCAGATCACAAGGTCAGGAGTTCAAGACCTTAGTCTGGCCAACATAGTGAAACCCTATCTCTACTAAAATTACATAAATTTATGCTGGGCATGGTGGTGGGTGCCTGTAGTCCCAGTTACTTGGGAGGCTGAGGAAGGAGAATCACTTGAATCCAGGAGGCAGAGGTTGCAGTGAGCCGAGATCACGCCATTGCACTCCAGCCTGGGTGACACAGTGAGAGTCTGTCTCAAAAAAAAAAAAAAAAAAAAAAAAAAGAAGAGGAAAGAAAATATCAAATATTTTGTAGCGCTGTACAAGGTGTTTGTGTTTTAAGCTAAGCATTAGTAAAAAAGGGTCAAAAGTGAAAAATATTTAAACGTTTATAAAGTAAAAAAGTTACAATAAGCTAAGGTTAATTTATAATTATTATTATGATCATTTAAAAGAGACTTACTCTGTTGCCCATGCTGGAGTGCAATGGCATGATCAGCTCACAGTAACCTCAAACTCCTGGGCTCAAGCAATCCTCCCACCTCAGCTTCCCGAGTGGCCTGGACTACAGGCACCCAGATATTTAAAAACATTTTTTTGTAGAGACAGGGTCTCACTATGTTGTCTAGGCTGGTCTCGAACTCCTGACCTCTAGTGATCCTCATGCTTCAGCCTCCCTAAATGCTGGAATTACAAGTGTGAGTGTGTGGCAGGCCAGGTCTCACTATAGGCCTCCTTAACAACTGTTTCAGCACTGACTGAGTGGTTAAGTTAAATATTAAAAGCTGAAAGAGCCAGTGCTCTTATACAAAGGCTGGGATGTAACAAAAGTCCACCAAGAGTTTTGCCTAGGCCCTCCTGGGCCTTGAAGCATGACAAAATAATGAAGGAATTCTTAACAGAACCTGTTTAGGATTAAACAAGTTTTATTGGGGGTCTGAAGAAACTCCCCAGACCTCCACAAACAAGTTTACTGGGGGTCTGAAGGAACTCCCCAAATCTCCATGATTTAGCTGGAGACAAAATAAGGGTAATCACTCCAGCACCTGGACCCATTTAGACTGAATAAATTTACTGAGGTTCCAGAGGAAGGTCTTCGGGACTCAGACCTTAGTTATAAATTAAAAGAAGTTAATCACTTATTTCTTTAGATAAATGCACACTTACATGTAGACATACAGCTTAGAAGTTATATAAGCGCTGGAAAACTCTGTAATTTTGAGTTGATCTGGAGATATTTTCTAGGCCTTTTCTGTAACCGGTTACAGAGATAAAAACTCCCTCCTTTCCCTCATCTGCATCTCGTTAGGCCACGAGAATAAGCAGCTCGACCCTTGGTTTGGTCCGGGAACAAGCTACCACACCCAGCCTCATTTATTATTGAATAAATAAAATTTTAAAAATAAATTTAGCAAAGCCTAAATGTACAGTGTGTATAAAGTCTACAGTAATGTACAGTAATGTCCCAGGCCTTCATGTTCACTCACCACTCACTGACTCAGCCAGATCAACTTCCAGTCCTGCAGGCTCCATTCATGGTAAGTGCCCTATACAGGTGTACCATTTTTTGTCTTCTATACTATATTTTTACTGTATGTTTTCTATATTTAGGATATGTTTAGATACACAAACACTGACCATTGTGTTCCAATTGTCTACAGTATCCAGTACAGTCACCTGCTGTAAAGGTTTGTAGCCTAGGATCAATAGACTATGGTATGTAGGCTAGGTGTATGGCAGGCTATACCATCTAGGTTTGTGTAAGTACACTCATAATGTTACACAAGGGCAAAATCACATAATAATGCATTTTCAGAACATATCCTCATTGTTAAGTGATGCATGACTGTATTCACATTATAGCACGTAGCACAGTCTGCCATGTATAGTAGCCATTATATGAATGTTTATTTATTTAAAGAGTCTGTAAGGTATTGGGTATATCCGTTTCTTTGTATATACCAAATAGAATGATTTGAACGTAATACAAGTTCAGCAAACATGAGCTAAGAATATTTTCTTCCCCAGCTTCCCCAGTTTATTGTTAAGTTAAACTTCTTAACAATCAGAGACAATCCATATTGGAATGATCTACTTTTGAGATACCAAGCTCCCGACACTGAAAATTTTCAAGCGGGGCAGGGAGGGCATAGAAAGGATTCCTCTAGTGATTGGAAGGTTGGACTAAAACTCCATTAATTGCCTTTCCAACTCTGAATCTGTGGTTTTAGAATTCTGCTTGTAGCCTCAAGAGGCAGCACAGTATTATGGCTGAAAGTATGGGGTCTGGAGCTAGACTGCAAAGGTTTAACTCTGGGCTCTGCCACTTACTGACTTTGTAGCCTTGGGTAAACATTTCACCTCTCAGAGCCTCAATATTTTCATCTGTAAAATGGAGATAATAATTGTACCCACTGAAAAACATTGTTATGAGGATTAAATGAGTTAATATAGGTAAAATATTTAGAACAGCACCTAGCACAAAGTAAGAACTATGTAAAAGTTTTTCAAATAAATAAATATATTTATGATTGCTTTCCTGCCCCCTTAACTTTGTCCACTTATATTTTGAAATCCAAAGCTGAAGCTTTAAAAAACCTGGACAAAAGTATAGCCCAAAGAAAGCTGAATTCCCAACTCCAGTAGCTATTGTCTCTGATAATGTGACCCATATCATTCTTGCTATTTGAAAAGCTTTGCAAGGACCTTCTTTCACCAATCCGAAATGTTAGGATCCTATTTCAGAACCCAAGGAGAAGGGGAGACATGCTAACCCCTTTCTTATTTTCTTGGTCAGTGTCTGTGTTGCTGCAGCTGAGGAGAGAGGCCATTTCTCCTACTCTCCCCCGTCTCCAAAGAAAAGGAGGAAGTAAAAACTGAAAAATCACAGACTGATCAGGGCCACTGGCCAGGCCTGTAGGTTAAAGATTAACCCCCACCCTAACCACTTGTGCTATCTATAGATCACAGACAATGGTATGGTGAAATGCTTGCCTTGCTTACCACCCTCACCTAGTCATGTACCCCATCCTTGCTCAATCTTTCATGACCCTTTCACATGGACCCCTTAGAGTTGTAAGCCTTTAAAAGGACCAGGAACTCTTTCTTCGGGGAGCTTGGTTCTTGAGACACAAGTCTGCCGATGCTCCTGGCTGAATAAAGCCTCTTCCTTCTTTAACCCAGTGTCTGAGGGAGTTTGTCTGTGGCTCATCCTGCTACACAGCAAGAAGAGGCTCCCTCATCTTTTGATCTAAGATGTACTTTCTGGTTTGGCAGATGGTCAAGAAAACTAGATTCCAGTCTTAGCTTTAGTGAGTCATCTGGAGCAAATCCTTTATTTGCCTCGTATTGATATGCCCATCAGAAGGATCTCACTTCAGCTTGGCTGGTTTTCATAACCAACAGCATTAATGTGAGGTTTAGGGAAGTGACAACAACTCTGGTGATCATATAAGAAGAAATAGGCCGTTCACAGTGGCTCATGCCTAATCCCAAAACTTTGGGAGGCCAAAGTGGGTGGGTCATCTGAGGGTAGGAGTTCGAGACCAACCTGGCCAACATGGCAAAACCTTGTCTGTACTAAAAATACAAAAATTAGCCAGGCATAGTGGCTCATGCCTGTAATCCCAGCCACTTGGGAGGCTGAGGTAGGAGAATTACTTGAAGCCAGGAGGCGGAGATTGCAGTGAACTGATATCGTGCCATTTCACTCCAGCCTGGGCGACATGGTTGCTGGACATGGTCGCACACACCTGCGATCCCAGCTACTCGGGAGGCTGAGGCAGGAGAATTGCTTGAACTTGGGAGGCAGAGACTGCAGTGAGCTGAGATCGCATCGCTGCACTACAACCTGGCCAACAGAGTGAAGCGTTATCTCAATAATTAATTAATTAATTAATTAAAAATAAAAAATAAATAAAAATCTAGAAGAAGCAGTTGGCCTTCCTTGTACAGAAGCCTGGAAGAAGACGTTTTGCAGAAATAGTGAATAGTAGATGACGGTTGCCAGGATATAGTTATGTTAGCCCCCAAACTTTTTCTATTTCAAACGAGGCATCTCTAGTTATTTTAGTTCTTTCATCTTCTCCCTATTATGCCCAACTCCATTAGATATGTGGTCTATGACCTTGGGCTTCTTTTGCTTTCATTTCTCCATTTTAGAACAGAACCAATGCCTGTTATCACTCAAAATGTTAAGAGGACAGGCAGAGATGAGGGAAGGACCAATGAGTGGAGACTACTTACATTTGTCAATGTTTAAGATGCACAAGACAGTAAAACCATCTCCACTACACAGTGAATTTGTGTGTGTGTGTGTGTGTGTGTGTGTGTGTGTGTGTTGGGGGGTCTCAACTCTTTATCCTACTTGTTTAAAAGTGATTTAATAGTGTTTTTCAGAGGCAAAATTTAGTTCATTCATTTAAATATTGAATTCTGGAGCAGAGGTGAGATAATACAAACTTTTCTTTGCAGTTAAGCCGATCTGTTATTTCATATCTCCTTCTCTTGGCTTCCTGTCATAAGAGTATGCTATAGACACTGAGTAATGTATATATACATTTGGCAGCAAGTATATTGAATACAGATAAATATGGTAACATTAACTGCAGGACTATGTGCTAGACATTTACATTACTTATCTCACTATATTTAATCCTTACAAAAATCTTGTGAGATTCTTATTGCCTTTTACAGATAAGACTGAGCTTCATGTGATGTGACTTCCCCAAGGAGACACAATGTCAGGCAGAACCAGGATTTGAACTTGGATATGCCTGATTTGAGGGAGCTTTTCTTCTTCTTCTTTCTTCTTCTTCTTCTTCTTCTTCTTCTTCTTCTTCTTCTTCTTCTTCTTCTTCTTCTTCTTCTTCTTCTTCTTCCTCTTCCTCTTCCTCTTCTTCCTCCTCCTCCTCCTCCTCCTCCTCCTCCTTCTCCTTCTCCTTCTCCTTCTTCTTCTTCCTCTTTTGAGATAGAGTCTCACTCTGTTGCCCAGGCTGGAGTGCAGTGGCATGATCTCGGCTCACTGCAGCCTTTGCCTCCCATGTTCAAGTGATTCTCCTGCCTCAGCCCCCCATGTAGCTGGGACTACAGGTGCATGCTACCAGTAGCCTGGCTGATTTTTGTATTTATAGTAGAGACAGGGTTTCACCATGTTGGCCAGGCTGGTCTCCTGACCTCTTGATCTGCCCACCTTAGCCCCACAAAGTGCTGGGATTATAGGCGTGAGCCACTGCGCCCAGCCTAGATTGTTAAGGGAGGAAAGAGATGGGGGACCAATAGTCAGACAGACCCTGATTTCTCTAACAAGAAGCATAGCCATCACTCTCTAGCTAGGCCTCAATTCCATCACAGAGACAGGCCTTGGGCCAGGAAACGCCATATAATCCTAAAACTCCAACCTACAATCCCAACAAGGAGATGGAACGTTCGTGACAAAAACTTCCCATAATCCCAAGTAACTTGCCCCTAAGGAGAGAATGTGCTTGTGGTTCTCAATCCTGCCCGAACATCAGAGTTATCTGGGGATACTGGGCCCCATCCCAGAATTTCTATTTTAAAACAAACAACTTGGGTATGCAGCCCGGGTTGAGAACTAAAGCTCTTAACCCAGTAGTTCTCAAACAATAGCATGAATCAGAATCACCTGGAAGGCATGTTAAACTGTGAATTGGTGGGCCCCATCATAGCAGTTGTAGATTCACGTGTCTGGAGAGCAGCCCAAGAACTTGAATTTTCATCAATTTCCTAGGTGATGTTGATGTTACTGGTTCCAGAGACCACACTCTGCAAACAACTGGCATAACCTATCAGAGTTTGGCCTTGATTTCTTTTTTCTTTTCTTTTCTTTTTTCTTGTTTTCTTTTCTTTTCTTTTCTTTCTTTTCCTTTCTGTTTTAGACAGAGTCTCACTCTGTTGCCCAGGCTGGAGTGCCATGGCATGATCTTGGTTCACTGAAACCTCCATTTCCCAGGTTCAAGCAAGTCTCATGCCTCAGCTAGTAGCTGGGATTACAGGCATGCACCACCATGCCCAGCTAATTTTTGTATTAGGTTGGTGCAAAAGTAATTGTGGCTTTTGCCATTAAAAGTAATATTTTTAGTAGAGACAGTTTTTCACTGTGTTGGCCAGGCTGGTCTCGAACTCCTGGCCTCAAGTGATCTGCCTGCCTTGGCCTCCCAGAGTGCTAGGATTGCAGGCATGAGCCACCGTGCCTGGCCCGGCCTTGATTTCTAAGAATTCCTATGGCCTCCTCCTCAGTTTGCCCCTGCACCAAATCATTGCTGAGGATGTTAGAACTAACCCCAAACCTCAGTTATCAAGTCAGTCTTTACCTTGTGTATCACTACAGAAAATAATCAGTTCACAACCCTCCCAAGGTCACCACAACTTAAGCAGAGGGACACACACACATATATACTCTCAAGCTGAATTTTCCCCTCAACAGTGAAACCTTCACAACTGGCTTCTGAAGAGGAGGGCTGGCCCATCAGGGAATAGCAGTCTTTGACCTCACTCTTTCACTGGAGCCTACATAATACAGAATGCACAGATGTATCAGCAGCCAAAGTAAACACTTTTCCAGCAG